>NW_005358092.1:4257524-4278327 GCF_000412655.1 Myotis brandtii
CTTGAGTGTGGCTCTTCCACAAAATACCACATGCAGGCACGCACGTACAGTGTGATTGAAACTTCATGGCCCGTGCGCAGAAGTCGGTATTTTGTGGAAGAGCCACACTCAAGGGGCCAAAGAGCCGCATGTGGCTCGCGAGCTGCAGTTTGCCAACCACTGGTATAGGGGAACTATTTACCATGCAAGTTTTCAGATGCCGACCAAGGGCCAACCTTTAAGCAAACCCTTTGAAGGAAAGCAGTTGTAGGCTTGCTATGTTAACTTTTTTGATTACTGCTTCTTTCTGCAGTCTTTTTCATGTTTTAATTTTACTTAAAATTTTAAGATTTTGATATCTTTGGGAATTGATTATCTAAATCTGTCTACTTTTGTTTATATTGAAATTTTCTATAATCAAAAGTTTAAAAATGTTTAAAATGCATTGTTCCCCCTTTTGAATGTAAGATTAAATTCCAGGGTTCTTAGTTTGAAACTTAAGACTAAAGATCCAATCTTTTTTCTAAGTCTTATTTCCTGTATTACTGAGTATCAATATTCTACTGCCCTTTCATCAGCCAGACCAGTATATTTTGTCTATCTTCAAATCTTACCTATCCTTTCAAGTTCTACTCAGGTTTTTCATTTTCCATGAATTTTTCTTAACAATCCAAACCCATGATGATAGTATTCTGTTGTCCTCTGAAGAACTATAGAATTTGCTCTCTTGTCTGTATTTGGAGTTTAATATATATTGCCTTGTCTTGGAACTTTTGTATGTAGGCCTTGTCTCTTCAACTAGATTCATTATTTTTTCAGCCAACCAGCTAATCAACCAACTAAAAACATATTGAATAGTATTTTGGAAAGCCTCTCTCTCTCTCTCTCTCTCTCTCTCTCTCTCTTTAAAGCATTTTGAGGGTAAGAATCATATCTCTTTATTATTTTTTATTGGAATTCTAGTTAAACCTATGTTGAATTTTCTTATTTTATCCTCTGTGATTCTTTTTTAAAAAAAATAAGAATTTATTGATTTTAGAGAGAGAGAAAGAGAGAAGGAGAAACATTTAGCGAAACATCTTTTTGTTGCCTCCTGCAATGCTCCCTACTGCGGCTCGAGCCCCTTTGCCCCCCATGTGCCATGACCAGCTATCAAATCGGTGACCTTTTGGTGCATGGGACAATGCTGAACCAACTGAGCCACACTGACCAGGGCTTCTCTGACTCTTACTTACACTTTTATAGTTTTCATATCTATGTGCTGCATTATGGATGAAATCCTCAAATCTATCTAGTTTACAGATTTTCTCTTCAGCTTTGTCATTAGCTGTTTAACTTCTTACATTGAGGGTTTTATTTTTAAACCCTGTATTATAGAAAGTCTCAAATGTATAAAAGTAAATGTAATACACTTCCGTCCTTCCATCCAGGTTCAGCAGTTATCAACCTTCCAGTGGAAGGCAATTGGATTCTGTTATCTGTTTCTATATTCAATTATTGCGATATCACATATCATATATCCTCTGGAAAACACACTACATTCCTTTTAGAATGATAGTGAAAAAGGCAAATAACATCTTAGAATTATTATGAAAATAGTTTGAGTTTATGGATCCCCTGAAATAGTTTTGGGCTCTCTAGACCCTACTTTGAGAACTGCTCTCCACTAGCATAAGAACTTTTAAGTCTTTACCTCATATGGCTTTAGGGTGGGTGTTTGAAACTCAGTGCCTAGTGCTTATATTCAGTTAGAAACTTCTATGAAAAGTCAGGTAACTGCTTTTTTTCATTCTGACTTTGCTTCCTTTCTTTATTTCTGGAAAGTAGAAATTCTTTTTTTCTATTGAATTCATCTATGAAACAAATGTTTTGTTATAATTTATCTAATCAGGATTTATCAAATTCAGGGTTATGTATCTCATTATGTCCTCAATATCTGGTACCATTCTAAAAATGTAGTGGTAGACTACATTTTGGGATGTTATGCTACTTGGGGATAAAATAGTGACCTATTAAAATTAGTCTCACACTATTTTACTGGTAAGTTGGAGGGAGTAATAAAAAGCCTTGTTTATTTTCTTAAGAATGAACCAGAGGTATCTGAAATAATTAAAAGGAAATCTAAATACCACCTAGAGAGGAGATAGGATTAAATATTTAGGTATATCAGTTACATGTATGAGAGAGCAAAAAGCACAGATTCTGTGGAGGAGCTTACTGTAAATATAAAAGTTTTACTTTCTTTTTTGAATACTAGTACTCCCTTGAGATTTCTGTTGGCCACTGGTCATCTCTGATCTCTCATTTACATTTTTTTCTTTATAGGAATATGCACTTTCTGGTTGGAACTTGAATAACATGCCTGTCCTAGAGCAGTCTGTTCTTGCACATATTAATGTAGACATCTCAGGTATGAAAGTACCATGGCTCTATGTGGGAATGTGTTTCTCTTCTTTTTGCTGGCACATTGAAGATCACTGGAGTTATTCCATCAATTATTTGCATTGGTATGTATAATCTTTGTTAACAGCATTCATACTTAGTAACCTTTTGAAGGTTTACTAATCTTAGATTATATTATTATGGAGAGCTGAATTTAAAAGTATTTTTTATCAAAGTAGCGTCATAGCTCAGTTTGTTGGGCTTTCATCCTATGCGTTGAAGATTGCCAGTTCGATATCTGGTCAGGGCACATGCCTGGGTTGTGGGCTCGATCCCAGGTAGGGGGCGTGCAGGAAGCACCCAATCAGTGTGTCTCTGTCTGTCCCTCTCTTTCTAAAAGAAAAATCAATAAAAAAAATATTTTTTTAAAGTAGGATAATATATTAAAGAGAGAAATACTGTGGTCTAAGGATACAGCATCTTAGACACCTTCCCTTTTAAAGTATGTGCATGCCCAGGAGCTTAGAGTTTTAGACCAAATGATACTTGTTTGGTATACATGAAAATTACTTTGGCATATCTGTTGATATGCAAGGGAGGATGGTCAAAGTTTATATACTTAAGATCTGATTAAACCTTCCATATTTGAAAATTTCAAGTGTTTTTTTCCTTTTTATATGACATTTTCCCTAGACATGCCTGAGTTACATATATATTCATTAAATTATTTTGTTGAATTTTTTGGTATCTTACCAACAGCTTACTTAGTTCCTTGTCCAGTATTATCTTAACTAAATGATATTTTTCTCTTCATATCCAAACTACTACTTAGATCACACTTGCAATGGAAAACTCTAGTGGTTTTCATGCTCTACTTTATCATTATGCTGTGTAATGTGATAGCTGCTAGCCACATGTGGCTGTTTAAATTAATTAAGATTAAGTAAAATAGCCGTGGCTGGTGTTGCTAAAGGGTTAGCATTGGCCTATGCACCGTTGGTCAAGGACACTTGGGTTTTGGGTTCCCTTCCTGCTCCCCAGTTGGGATGGGTTAGGGTGCATGTGGGAGGCAACTGGTTGATGTGTCTCCCATATTGATGTTTCTCTTTCTTCCTCTATCCTTCTCTTTCACTGTCTCTAAAAAAAGCAATGGAAAAAATATCTTTTGGTGAGAATTAACAAACAAAAAAGATTAAGTAAAATGAAAAATTTACTTCCTTAATTGCACTAACCACATTTCAGGTGCTTTATAGTCACATGTGACTAGGGGCCCCTGTATTGGCCAGTACAGATATAGAACGTTTTCATTATCATAGTAAGTTCTATTAGAGATGGCACTGTGAATTGTATTGGGATTAAGAAATTGAGCTATTCTATAAATAGCATGAGTACTCTTAGAAAATTAAATCCATTTCCTAAGAGTAGAACTTGGTATTATAAATGAACTCTCTAGTGCACTAAAGTCTAGTACATTAATGATGGCAAGTTTTTGGTCCTTAAGATTTATAGATAGAAGGTTTCAACAATTTCTAGCCTTGTCTTATTTCCTTGGATAGTAAAGTTGAACTCAGTGAAGTTATATAAAGGTATTCTAGAAAGCATTGACTTTTACTTTCATCATTATGGTAATAATTAGAATGTTCAGTGGACCTGTGAATTGAGGTATGTCAGTATCCTTTGGAACAGTGTGTACTTCTCACATAGCATCTTTCCTGTTTGAACATACTATTTACTGATGCACCTTAAAGAGTTCATATGTTTTGGAATCACTTTTTTTAACAGTGATAAGTGTGTATCTATTATGAACAATAGTACAGGTTTATGAGATGGTTGCCAGGATTCATGGCTTATAGTCTGTGGCCATAAAATAAGACAGTTAATTATAATTTAGTGGATTTGAATCAGAGAACTTGGCCTCATTGGCACCATGCTCTACCTGGCTAAACAGTTAATTTCTTTTGCTAGGGGGGAGCCAAAGACATGGTATGGTGTACCATCTCATGCTGCAGAACAACTGGAGGAGGTGATGAGGGAGCTGGCTCCTGAGTTATTTGAATCTCAGCCTGATCTTCTACATCAGTTAGTCACCATCATGAACCCCAATGTATTAATGGAGCATGGTGTACCTGTGAGTCTTTTTGTGTCTCCCTTTAGTATTTTAAATTTAAAGTTATTTTAGCTTTTGATCAGTAGAGTTGCAGTGCTTTGTTTTATAACTGGAAGTAAAAGGTCATGTCATCCTCTGGCTAAATTAGAATTTGTACTCTGAAGGGACCAACATCTATTAGATTGAGAAAAGGGTGTTTTAAAGTATTAATTATACTTTATGTATAGCTATCTATTAAAATAGCTTTCTGTTCTCAGTAAACAATTGTATCCTGGTTTTAGCAAAAATCTTATATTCTTTACTAGAGGCCCAGTGCATGAAATTCGTGCACGGGTAGGGTCCCTAGGCCTGGCCAGCAATCAGGGCCAATCGGGGCCTTCTGGCTGCCGGCCAGGGCCTCCCTTCATTTTGCGCCATCCCCTGGTGGTCAGCACACGTCATAGTGAGCAATAGAACTCCTGGTCTCCTGGTCAAACTCCTGCGGGGACACTTTGCATATTAGCCGTTTATCCTATATAATAAAAGGGTAATATGCAAATTGACCCTAACAGTGAACAACCGGGAACCACCAGTCACTATGATGTGCACTCACCACAAGGGGGCAGACACTCAATGCAGGAGCTGCCCCCTGGTGGTCAGTGTGCTTCCACAAGGGGAGCGCTGCTCAGCCAGAAGCTGGCTCATGGCTGGCCAGTACAGCAGCAGTGGCGGGAGCTTCTCCTGCCTCCACAACAGTGCTAAGGATGTCCGACTAAGGGCTCGGGCCTAAGCCGGCAGGTGGACATCCCCCGAGGGCTCCCGGGCTGCCAGAGGGATGTCTGACTGCCAGCTTAGGCCCGATCCCCCCAGGGAGCCTTCAGTCGGACATCCCCCAAGGGGTCACAGTCTGGGCTGAGGGGATCCCCCACACCTGAGTGCATGAACTTTCGTGCATCGGGCCTCTAGTATATATAGATTATCCCTATTTAACCAAAGTTTAAATATTTTAAGTGGTAGTTCTAGTAACTAATGCTTATTCTTTTGGATATCATATTTCATATAAAGATTTCACAGCTTTGTTTTCTACATGCTATGATAAACACAATATCTTTTCTGTTTTTCAACTTAGTTTTGAAAATTATTATTAAATTTAAGCTACTAGCACCTGATAAAGTATAAATTTGATAAGTTTGTTATATTCAGTCAAATATTCATCAAACCTTAATGAGACTAGATTAGTGGGAGTGTTACTTTGTCCTTATGAGTGAATTTATATTAGAATCTGGGGCTTTTAAAAAAGATAACATAGTATTACAAAATGAAGTGAGATTTAGAAAAACTGATATTGGGGATATCTCCATATTTATATGAGATAATCAATTAGACCAGTTCCAAAAAATTATCCAAGAGTAGGAGGAAGTTCTATCCTTTACCTCTATTTACAGCACAAGAATAAAAGGAATTAAGTCCTCTTCAATGTAAAATTTTATCAAGTTACTAGAAACTAGTAGCTTAGTGAGAATAACATTTTCTCTTTGAGAATTTCTTTTGGCTGCTAATTTTTGTCATGAATTATTATAATTTTGTTATTAGTGACTGCTAGTACTTTAAGAAGGTGGAATTCTGGCTGCTTCTTAAACCTGATACTGTTTTCTAGTGTGTGTAGGTTAATTCTTTATTTAGTTTTAGAAAATGCTTCTGAAACTGACTGATCAAATCTGTCTCCCTTTTTTGTTGTTTTTATTTTGGTTTGTATCACTATTTTGAATTTGCATTTAGGTGTACAGGACCAATCAGTGTGCTGGAGAGTTTGTTGTGACGTTTCCTCGTGCCTATCATTCTGGATTTAATCAGGGCTACAACTTCGCTGAAGCTGTGAACTTCTGTACTGCTGACTGGGTCTGTTCTATAGCAAGTAGCTGTTGTACGTCTACTAACATCCCTGGAAAATGCATCTAGTTGCCATATTTCCTTAGGTGGGGAGGGGAGGGTTCATGAATATTTCAGTAGAGACTGGAGTGGCTGTGGTAATTTAGAAAGTTCAGTTAGAGTTTCCATTATGGTTTTTGGAAAATTTTCCAAATTTTCCATTTGGAAGATTTCATAGTTCTTATTTATTCATTATTTTCCCCATTCTGTTTTAATTTTAAATTGTAGTTTATATTTTCTGAATTTCTCTTTTCTGAGAGAATATGGTTCCTTAAGTCTTTGCTTTCTCTGAGCACTTCGGGATTTTATAAAGATGACCAGATCTTCTTAAGAATGCTACCATATTTTCAAATATCTAATTCTATGCTTTTATTTTTAAATATCCCTTTATTATTTTCTTCTGGTGGACAATTTGGTGTTTTATTCTTCCTGCCATTTAATGTTTCTTTATTCCCTTTCCTAAAAAACTATTTTAAAGAGTAACTGTAATGTTGAGATCTCTATGGACTGAACTTCTTTGTAAATGATAATGCCAGTAATTGCTATTTTGTTTTTGTACAAGGTAATATAAAAAATATTCAGTTATAATTATGTCATGTTTGTTGGGGAAAGACTGCAAATTTATAATACAGTCTTTGACTTTGATTTTCTTAGTGATGTTATTTTTCTATCACCTCTCAACATTTTGAAGGATATTCTTTAGTAATATTGGATCTTATACTTTTCTGTGGATACCTTAATTTATTAAATTTCATGATTAATCATTTTTGTTTTCTTGGCTAGTGAATGAAATGATATAATGAACAATCTTATTTGATCTAATAATTTTAAAATTCTTTCTTATTAGGCTTAGGAAGCAGTAAGAACAAGACCAAATTTAGGACTTTGCCTTGGGTTTGAGCTCTACTTAAAAAATTAGCTAATACTTATTAACTGTTTATGATTTACTTGCTCCTTGGTTAGGTGTAGGGTGGGCAATGGAGATGATTCAGAGATTAGTTAGAGATGGTTTCTGCCTTTAATTTGCTTTAAAAAATGTTTTTATTGATTTTAGGTGGGGGGGGGAGAGAGAGAGAGAGAGAGAGAGAGAAGAGGGAGAGAGACAGAAACATCAATGATGAAAGAGAATCATTGATCAGCTGCCTCCTGCAAGCCCCCTACTAGTAGGGATTGAGTGACCTCCTGGTTCATGGGTTGACTCTTAACCACTAAGCCACACTGGCTGGGTTAATTTGCTTACTTTTATTGTTATTTGGCCTTGGGCAGCTTTTTAAATTTCACTGGACCTATGTATGTAAAGATACTAAAACTTACTTAATAAAATCACACATTTGAAATGATATACGTGAAAGCTCTTGATACTCTTTAGAAGAAGGCTGTGATATAAATGTTCAAATGGAGTTTGTTATTCTGTCTTCTTTATAATAAAAAAGAGGATCTGGAGGGTAAATAGTGGTTCTGTTCTGGAATATGCTATAAGCAAGTAATTTAATTTAAGAATCTTGTCTTGTTTTCAGTTGCCCATTGGGCGTCAGTGTGTCAATCATTACCGACGGCTAAGGCGCCATTGTGTCTTTTCACACGAGGAACTCATTTTCAAAATGGCAGCAGATCCAGAATGCTTAGATGTGGGGCTGGCTGCAATGGTGTGCAAAGAATTGACTCTGATGACTGAAGAAGAGACACGATTAAGAGAGTCTGTTGTACAAATGGTGAGCACATGTCTGGTACTTGATATTGTTTATGAAATAGAAAAAAATTGAACCTATAAAAAAGTATTGTTGCTGATCAAGTTCATCCTATCATTTTGATGGCGTATCCCAATGGAGATGGCTTCTTCCAACAAGACAATGCGCCATGCCACGGTGCTCGTATTGTGCAGGAGTGGTTTCAAGAACATGAGGGAGACTTTACCTTGCTTAGGTGGCCCCCACAATCACCAGACCTCAATCCAATTGAGCATTTGTGGGACGAAATTAAAAGAGCCATCAGGCAGCTGGTTCCACAACCATCAAATCTCACAGGACTGGACAGTGCTATTCATCAGGCATGGTGTCAGATTCCTTGCATCACTTTTCAACATCTCGTGGAGTCAATGCCAAGAAGAATTGCCGCAGTATTGAAGGCAAAAGGTGGCCCAACGAAGTATTGATGGGGAGGTCATAATAATCTGGCCACTCATAGTGTGTGTGTGTGTGTATCCCATGTTCAAAGGCTGTTAAATCGCATTGTTTACCCATATCTTCAGAAAAAAATCACTTCTACTGTCGTAGTAAACAACCTGCTTCCCTATTTATAATGGTCTGGCCCTCTAGCAACTTCAGCGCGAAATTATAGCTAATTTGCCTACAAATGTCAGGTGGTCTTAATCATCTGGCCACTCAGTGCATATTAAATGGAAGTCTTTGTAAAATGCCACTTTAAATGTTTTTATTTTCTTAAACTGCATGCTGATTAACTTTCTTTTCTTTTTTCTTTTTATTTTTTATTGATATTAGAGAGAGAAGGGGAGAGAGAGAAAAACATCTCCCATCGATTGGTTGCCTCCTGTACATTTCCTCGGCTGGGAATCGAACCCACAATCTTCTGGTGCATGGGACACACTCTAGCCAACTGAGTCACACCGGCCAGGGTGATTAACTTTCTTTTTGCTATCTTTCTGAAGTAGATTACATTTGATTTGCACAGTTTAAGTAATTTTATACTTCTTTATCCTTGCATATGTTTGTACATATCAGCATTATTTTCAGATCATAGATTATTAATGTATCTGGTTCAAAGACATATTGTCCATGGGGACAGTAATTTTTTCTTATTTTAAAGAGAACATAAACATATAGCTTTATGAGTTGTTACACGGTAAACTTTGTTGTTATCACAATTCTGGTCAAGAAATAGAACTTTGTCAGACACTCAAAAGTATCTCCCAATTACAACTTCCCTGACTGTTTTGACCTTTGTAGTAATAACTTCCTTGCATTTTAAAAATAGTTGTATCAGTCAGTCAAATGTACATTCTTAGATACCAAGATTAAGTCCTGCTCACTTAAAATTACTAATGATTATTTTTAGAAAGTATTTTGATGAAGTGCCATTGTACCTCCCACATTTATATCTTAAGTCAGAGATTTACCCATAGAAAAAAATTTAGGCACTGGCTGGTTGGCTTAGTTGTTTAGAGCGTTGTCCCAAGAATACACCAAGGTTGTGGGTTCGATCCTTGGTCAGGGCACATGAGAATCAACCAATGAATGCATAAAAATGTGTAACGACAAATTGATGTTTCTCTCTCTCTCACCACCTCTCTTTCCTTTCCCCTCTCTCAAATCAAAAGATAAAAATTAAATTAAAAAAAATTTTAAAAGTAGGTTCTTTGATGCTTGAAAGACTAGAAAGACTTGATCTTATGACATTAATTATATTTCAGGGTGTCCTGATGTCAGAAGAAGAAGTGTTTGAACTTGTTCCTGATGATGAGCGACAGTGTTCAGCATGCAAAACCACATGTTTTCTCTCTGCTCTCACATGCTCCTGTAATCCTGAGCGGCTTGTGTGTTTGTACCATCCAACTGATCTGTGCCCCTGCCCCATGCAGAAGAAATGTCTTAGGTATCCAGAAGTTTCTTGTTAAACTTCCATTACCCTCTTTTAAAACCAAGGATTAATGTTGCTCTTTTTGTAATTCCTTTCCCTGTGTCTGGGCTGGTAATTTCTTACCTATCTACCTTTCTGCTTGAGAACCAGTCCTTTAAAGTTGGCCCTAAACTTGGGCAACTAAAATTAGTTTCTTTATCAGTTGATTTCACATCTTTTTTATCTGTGGTTTCTCTGATTTCTCTTTATGTGTACCAAGACCCCATTCCTCTGGCCATTGTACTTTACTTAAGCTGATTGTACTTAAAATTAAATTTACTTTCAAGTTGTTGGTTTTTGAAGTTTTTATTTCCATGTTGTTTTGTTTTGTTTTTAGATATCGCTACCCATTAGAGGACCTCCCTTCTCTGCTATATGGTGTGAAAGTCAGGGCACAGTCCTATGACACTTGGGTCAGTCGAGTTACTGAAGCATTATCTGCCAACTTCAACCACAAGAAAGGTTACACTGAAATTGTCATTTTGAAAGAGGCCTTTTTTAATGTGTTTTTCCTCCATTAAGCAAAAATCCTAGGCTTTGTATGAGATTTGAGACTAATGGGTTGGTTGATTATAGTCTTAATTTTCTGTTTGAGAATCTTTAAGTGAAAAAGTTGATGTAAAATGGGATAGATGACTAACTTCCAGTAGATATATGTTTTGAAGAGCCATTGTTACCAGTAGACCTAACATTAAAGGTTTATTGAGAAAGAAAAATTGCCTTACCTGAGAGACATTATAAGAATTAGGAATATGCTTTTATTGCATTAGTGATGTTCTCTCACAGCTGTAGTAGGTTTTTGCTATTAGGTTGATGATTCACTTGAGAGAGGTTAAGATTTACAAGTGACTTTTTATGTCTATGGTCATAGTATATGGCTTTTTTATTTATTTTTACAGATTTGATTGAATTACGAGTAATGCTGGAAGATGCTGAGGATAGGAAATACCCAGAGAATGATCTCTTTAGAAAACTCAGGGATGCTGTGAAAGAGGCTGAGACCTGTGCTTCTGTGGCTCAACTGCTTCTGAGCAAAAAGCAGAAACACAGGTAAGACTAAGAAGAGTTGAATTCTTTAATGGTTTCCTTTTTTTTTTTTCTTCCCAGAGTAAAAGCCAAAATTTCAACTTGCTTTTGAGGTCCTTCATCAGCTTTGACCTCTTCTGTCCATGTCCCTCTCTCCTCCAATAATGCCCTAATCTTATCTCCTACTACTTCCTTTCTTGCTTGCTTCATTTTGCAAACCTCTTCCATTTACTGTTCATACACACCAGAAGTGTTCCTGCTTAGTGCCTTCACACCTGTCTTCACTGTTTTGAGTTCTCTTCCCCTGATATCCAGATGTCTTGTCTCCATACTTCTTTCAAGTCTTTTTCAGATGTCACATTCTTGTAGAGGCCTTCTCTGACAGCCCTTTATAAAATTGCAGCCTTCTTATGCTTCTGCTTTATTTTTCTCCTAGCCCTGTCACCTCCTGATACACTAATTTTCTTATTGTATTTATTGTCTATCACCTTTCATTCCCAACTAGAATGTATGTTTTTTCATTGCTATATTTCTTGTGCTTAGAACAATGCCTGACACACAGTAGCTGTGCAATAAATATTTGTATGTAAGTAAATAAATAATACGGTAGGCTGAAGGCAGATGGCAGCAAAGGGTAACCTTGTGGGATTCAGTGGAAGCTTGTTATTAAGGAGCACAAAAGCATTTGCCCTTGATTTAGTGTAATTCATATGTGTTACATTTTCTGTAGTGTTTCATATTCATCCTAACACATTCTTTGTGTCCGAGTGGTTTTCTCTATAGCAATTTACATTGGGTTTTAAATTATTGTGCACCTTTTATCTACCATTTTATCAGAAAACCTTTCTTAGAGACATTGATCAGCAAATCTTCACTTTGCAACCCTCTTGGGTCACTGACTCCCTTAGAAAATCTGGTGAAAGCTTAGGAGCCCCTCCCTCCTTTTTTTTTTTTTTTTAAAGAAAATATACACACAAAATTGTGAATGAGCTTCAGAGGGTTTATTGTTTCCTAAGCCAGGTAAATTTCCCTTGTTCCTCATCTTAAGCTTCTTGAGATAGAGGATTTGGTTTTATCAGTGAACTTAATATTTTACTGTGAAGAACTTATTGAATGTTTAAAATATTTAGTACTTGTAAGATTGGAGGAACTAGAACTTGGAGAGTTGAATCTTTGAGCCATTAACTATAGAGCTAAAAAACCTAATTTGGAAGTGATCATCACCATTGCAAGTGGAATCGTCAAACATAGTATTCTGGGATTGCTTGGGTGAGAATTATAAAGAGATTAGAGGCCCTTTGATATCAGAATAACTGAATTTTTCCTACTTATGTCTTTATATTATTTTACATCAGGCAGAGCCCTGATTGTGGGAGGACTCGGACCAAACTGACAGTGGAAGAATTGAAGGCCTTTGTCCAACAACTTTTTAGTCTTCCATGTGTCATCAGCCAAGCTCGACAAGTAAAGGTGAAATATTACATTCTTTAATTGGGTAATATCTTTTGTATTATGGGCTACAATTTTGGGTAAACAGAATAGTGTGTCTAGACTAGTTTTTTGTTCTCTTTTCTTACATAAGTGCTGCTATTTAAGGTTTTTTTAGTGGGCAGTAAGGATCTCTTGGTTTCATTCTTAATTGTAATTCCCACTTTTAAATTCTGGAATTAAAGCTAGTTTAGAATTTTTTTTTCTGTATTAAATTTAGGTCAGAAGCCCCATTAAACTTAGATGTAATTGAAATGCAAGAAATTAGTTAAAATAACCTGAATATATCAGTGAATTATTAGTTCATGAGTTTTAAAAAATGAAGAGCTCTGACATTATCAGAGCCCTGATGGTTTAATGACAATGTGAAGTCAAATATATTAAGTAGTATATTTCAAATATATTACTCTGCACAGTTAGTAATCTTTTGATGGTTTGTGGGTTTTTTGTGTGATTTGACTGTGGGTAGAATATCTAAAATGTTTTTTTTTATCATGGTTAACAACTTGTGAAATCTCATATCAATAGTATTTTGTCTTACTCCAGTTTGTAAAAGCATTTTGATAATTAAACATACTTCCTTCCTGAGAGATTTTCTTTTGATTTAAAACAAAATGTTTTTATTGGGTTTTTTTTGAGAGGAAGGGAGAGGGAGAGAGAGTTAGAAACATCAGTGAGAGAGAAAAATCACTTTGATTGGCTGTTTCCTGCATGTCCCCCTGCTGGGGATCAAGCCTGCAACCTGGGCATGTGCCTGATCAGGAATCGAACCGGTGACCTTTTGGTGCTTGACCCAACGCTCATCCACTGAGCCACACTGGGTGGGCCCTGAGAGATTTTCTTCTTTAAACATCTGTGACACTGTACTCTTTGTTTTTCTTAGGTCATTCATAATTCCTTTTCTTTAGTCTTCTTTGTTGATTGTCTTCTCCTTGGTTTGATTTCTGGTTGTGGAGTATATAAGGAGTCTCAGTTCTTTTTTAAATCTTCACCTGAAGATATTTTTTCTATTGATATTTAGAGAGAAGGGAAGCGGGGAGTGGGGCTGATGTGTCTCATATTAGAGACACATCAATTGGTTGTCTCCTGCATGTGCCCTGACTGGGGCCAGGGATCAAGCCAGCAACCCGGACATGTGCCCTGAATGGGAATCAAACCCTGACCTCCTGCTTCATGGGTTGACACTCAACCACTGAGTCATACCGGCTGGGCATCTCAGCCCTTCTTTTTTTTTTTTTTTTTTTAAATATTTTTATTGATTTCAGAGAGGAAGGAAGAGGGAGAGAGAGATGGAAACATCAATGATGAGAGAGAATCATCGCTTGGCTGCCTCCTGCGCGCCCCCCACTGGGGATCGAGCCCACAACCCGGGCATGTGCCCTTGACCGGAATCGAACCTGGGACCCTTCAGTCCACAGGCCAACGCTCTATCCACCAAGCCAAACCGGCCAGGGCAGCCCTTCTTTTATTCTTGGTCGTGATCTCTTCTTATTTGTCCAGTCACATTGACATTAAATATCACCTATATTCAGTTGAGTTCCAAATCTCCAACTGCCATTCTTTTTTTCCACAGACTTGACTATCCAGTTGCATATTTTACGCTTCCCTTTGGAAGACTAAAAGGCATCTAAAAGTGTTTTAATGAGTCAAAAATTTTTATTCCTTTATTGCCCTTCTACCCCACATCCAATCTCTAAACAAGTGCTACTATTATCTCCAAAATGAATCCCAAAGTAAACCATTTGTCATTAATTTCATTGCTTAAACTGCTCTAAACCACTAGAATCTGTCCTTTAGATTATGACAGCAGCCTCTTACCTGATCTCCTTTCTATTCTTGTCCTGACAGTTTATTTTTCCTTTAGTAGCCAGAGTGATCATGTAAAATATAAATCAAATCACATCAGCCCTAGCTGGGTTGGCTCAGTGGATAGAGTGTTGGCCTGTGGACTGAAGGGTCCCAGGTTCGATTCCGGTCAAGGGCACATGCTCGGGTTGCGGGCTCGATCCCCAGTAGGGGTTGTGCAGGAGACAGCCAGTCAATGATTCTCATCATTGATGTTTCTATCTCTCTCTCCCTCTCCCTTTCTCTTTGAAATCAATAAAAATATATTTAAGAAATTATAAAAATCAAATCATATCACTTCCCCATGGTTAAAATCCTCTAGTGATTCTCCAAAATCAAGTAATTGAAACCCAAACTCATAATCTACAAGGCACTGTGTAATCTGACCTCTGCTTATTCAACTACATTTATTCTTCATCTACTTTGCTCCCTATCATTCACTTTTGAGCACCAGGCTCATTTCTGTTTAAAAGCTATTGCAATTATTATTTGCCCCGCCTGAACTACTCTTTCCCAGCTCTTCATAAGGTTCCCTTATCTACCTTTTCATTTTTATTTTGGTTCATCTGTCTTTCAGACGACCATTGCAAAGTAATATGCTCCCCTTCTGTTCATTCTCTATTGTTGCCCTATTTTATTTTTATTATTACTATTTTTTATATTTTATTGATTTTTTACAGAGAGGAAGGGAGAGGGATAGAGAGTCAGAAACATCGATGAGAGAGAAACATCGATCAGCTGTCTCCTGCACACCCCCTACTGGGGATGTGCCCGCAACCAAGGTACATGCTCTTAACCGGTATTGAACCTGGGACCCTTCAGTCCACAGGCCGACACTCTATCCATTGAGCCAAACAGGTCAGGGCTGCCCTATTTTATTTTTATAGCATTTTAAAAAACTCTGACATTTTATTTATGTATCCAGTGACTGGCCACTTATATTGAAATGTATGTTTTTGTAAGATAAGGACTTTTTATGTTTTGTTTAATGCTGTATTTGTTTAGTGCCTGCATTTAAGTCAGAAGTCATTACATATGTTTTAATTAATCATATGTTAAAAGTTAGGACTATGTAAGTAATTATAGAGAAGCATATTTATGCCCTTAACTATCATATCCATTTGGTACTATCATGGTGAGATTATTAGATGGTCTAGAATTGATAATTTTGCCTATCAAAACTATGTATTTTATTGCCTATCAGATATGTTTATTACATAAACATTTTTTATCTTTTATATTTATTTTTATTTTTATTCTTTTGGCCTTTTCAGAATCTGCTGGATGATGTGGAAGAGTTTCATGAACGTGCTCAAGAGGCCATGATGGATGAAACCCCAGATTCTTCTAAACTCCAGATGTTGATAGACATGGGCTCTAGTCTCTATGTGGAGCTACCTGAATTAGCCCGCCTAAAGCAAGAGCTACAGCAGGCTCGATGGTTGGATGAAGTAAGACTGACTCTATCAGATCCACAACAAGTCACTTTGGATGTCATGAAGAAATTGATAGACTCTGGGGTGGGGTTGGCTCCCCACCATGCTGTGGAGAAAGCAATGGCTGAACTACAGGAGCTCCTTACAGTCTCTGAGCGATGGGAAGAAAAGGCTAAGGTCTGCCTACAGGCAAGGTGAACACATATTGGTGACTGTTGCCTCTATAATAACTAAGCCAGATAATAGAATGGGAGGAGGAGCATAAGGGTCTATTTATTTCAATAAATATTTTGTGTCTTCCCTGACCAATCACTAAGTTATCAAATGAGTCTACATATAGACAGTTTGTAATATTGTGTGCATACTATATGCAGAGTACTTTGTTAGGTACTTTAAGTGATACAAAATAGTATTTTGTTTAGAGCCTTCCATTACTGATTTTATAGTTAGGAGCTAAGAAATATAAAGCTCATTGCAGTATGTTATTAACTGAGGGGTACAGAAAAGTGCTATAGGAATTCAAAAGAGGAGAGATCATTGTTAGCTTAGATGATCAAAAGAGAATTTTGAGAGAAATGTAAGAACTGAGAGCCTTGAAAAATGAGTAGGATTGAAGTGGAAGAGGAGGCAAGAAAAATGTCATAAGCTAAGTTTAAGGTATGAGACAAACGTTAAATGGGCTTTTTTGGAGTGGAGGATTTATGTAGGAAAGTAGTGGGAGATAAGAATCAGACACAAGAACGTTAAGCAGTTGCATTAGTGTTGGCATCCCATTGGATTTGTGAGATTTAAGTAAAGCATATTTGACTATATATCAACTAATTTGACTAATGTTCTTGGTGAAAGTCTTTTTTCAGCAGCTAAGGTTTATATTTATATAATTTCTACTGTGAATATGAGAAAACTGGGATGCTTAAAAGAGAGATCACATAGTTATTAAATAACACAGCTCAAATTTAAAGCCTTTTCCACTTTATTCTGAAGTCTCCATGTACTTACTGCTATGCCAGCCACTTATTTTGAATGGATTTGTTAGGAAAGCCTTAGATGATTTAATTAACACAGTTCTGCTCTGCCAAAAAAGGCTCCATATATATTGGATATTTTGCTCTCCAGATGCTATGGAAAATACAAACTATATTTATTTATAGCTTTTCCTATCTAAGATATTCCTGTTCCTTCAGATTCATGGCACTTCGGGAAGTGTAAGCATATTAAATGGAAAAAGCTAAATGACTTTGGAATGCAAAATTAGGATTTGGTATATCTGATGCAATTGATCATAGTTGAATGAAATTTGTTTATAGTGATCTTTAAAAACTTTATTTTTTCCCATTTTTCTACATTTAATTAGTCACCAGGTTTTAGTGATGTTTGCCTCTACAATGTCTTTTATATCTTTCTTCTTTAAGTTCCCTGCTCTAAACAGAACCACCATTCTAGTGGGGAGAGACAGTTGAATAGTGAAGGAATGAATGAATTTCAGATATATAGTGTCACAAAGAAAATAAAATTGGTAAAGAAGTAGGGGGTGATGGGGTTGGGGGAATGGTGGGAACTAGAATCTTCCCTTTTCTAACTCTTGTCAAAGTTACCTTTCTGAAACATATTCTTACTATTTTTCATTTCTTAGTACTGGTTAACTACTGACCTTTGTTTTCTTTTTAATTTATTGATTTTTAGAGAGGGGAAAGGAGAGAGAAACATCGATTTGTTGTTCCACTTATTTATACATTCATTGGTTGATTCTTGTATGTGCCCTGATTGAAGATCGAACTCCTAACCTTGGGGTATTGGGATGATTCTCTAACCAGCTGAGCTATCCAGCAAGGGTCTGATCATTTTTTTAAATATCTTTCTTCTCTCTCTGCCTCTTAAATAATGACTTTCCTCAATATTCTGGCCTAGACTGCTTCTTTTCTCACTTTGTATACCTCTCTGGAAATTTTTGCTAACTTCTTGGCTCCATTTACCGTCTTTATACTGATTAATTCCAAATTCTCATCTATAGATTTTTTTTCATAGATACCATTTGTCTATTAGATAATTCCGTTGGATGTTCCTCAAATTCCCATATCCAGAATTGGACACATTAATTCCTTCCCATAATCTCTTCCTTTGTTCTCTGAATTATACTATCTTTCACTCATTTGAACAAGTCAGTACTTTGGAAATTAAGTTTGATCCCTGCGTTCTATTTTCTTATCAAATTCAGTTAACTACGAAGTCATGCTGATTCTAATTCCTCAGTTTTTCACTTTCATTCTTTTTTGTTGCTGATCTGGATTGTAGCTGTAGGTCCTGTCTATGAGCTCACCCCTCTCTAATCCATTCTCTAAACTGCAACTAGTATTTCCCTAAAATACAGATGACTATTTGACTCCCTTGCTTAAAGCCATGTTTCCCATTCCCCTTGGGATGAAGTTCAGATTCCTTAACCTGATTTATAAGGCCAGCTATAATCTAGCCCCTTGCTTTAATATCTTGCCTCATATCTTGCCATTCTTCCACTTGTATTCTAACAGTGATTGTCCCTGCCTCCCACCATTGCTTCCTCCAACATGCTATGTTCTTTCTCATCTCTGGACCTTTGCACCTTCTATTCTCCTATGGAACAGCCTTCCTCTCTGCTCATCCCCTGTGGTGTACCTTCACCACCCCCACCCTCCCTCTGGCCCCAGCTTTTCTGACTAACTCCTATTCAAAAAGGATAAGAAAGCTTAGAGGCCACTTCTGGGAATCCTTCCTTCACCTACCAAGTCAATTAGGCCCTCCTATATATCCTGATAGCATCTTTATTTTCCTCTATCATTGTACTTATAGTGCATCTAACTCATTAATAATCCCCTCTTCCACAAGATTAAAATTTTTCATAAGGCAAGGATGCTGTCACCCTTGTGCATTAATAATCTCCCAGACCTAGCACAGTGCCTAGTGAAATTCATGGCTCTTAAGACCTCTTAATCTGTTTACATCTTTCTTTCCTGCCAAATCCCCCTACTTCTTGGTTTTACTCTTGCTCACCCACCCCCCCCCCCCAGTCTTCACACCATCTCTGATCTTAAACTAAACTACCAACTCATTTTTTAAATCTTTCTCTTTGTCTTTGTTCATTATATTCTTGTGTTTTTTTTTCTTTAACCTTTTACTTGCAATATCACAATTCTTCAAGGCTTAACTCAAAGCCCTTCTCAACTCCCGTAGGCAGAATTAATCACTCCCTCCCCTATAGTAATTTGTTCTTAGTTCCCAGTACATGCTTATCTTGTATTCCGATTAGTTGAGGATAAAGGTTGGTTTTGTTCATCTTTGTGTAACTAGGTATTATGAATGTAGTTGAATTTAATGTACATAGTCAACATTAATTTCTAGACTATTGTTTCCACATTGCTATTTAATATGCATCTCTGACAGTTTCAGATATTGTGGAGAACTCAGGTAGAGGCAATTTAGTGTAGTGAAGAGCATGGGATTTGAGACATCAGTATTTCAGGTGTACCATTTACTACTTGACTTTGGGGAAAATAAATGATCTTTACGTTAAAGGTATCTGTAAAATGGAAATAAAGATAATAGTTATTTTGCCTCCCTTATAGGATTGTGGTAAGAATTAAATGAAATCATGTATATGAAAATTCTCTACATTCTAAAATGTTATGTAAATGTTGATAGCTATTTGATTTCTCATGCATCTGCCCTACTTTTTATGTTTTCGTAGACCACGGCACAGCGTGGCAAGTTTAGAAAGCATTGTGAACGAAGCTAAGAACATTCCAGCCTTTCTACCCAATGTGCTGTCCCTGAAAGAAGCCTTACAGAAGGCTCGAGAATGGACAACTAAAGTGGAAGCTATTCAGGTAAGGAGTTTTTTGAATTCTCTTACCATTCAGATAATGCTATTTCACTAGTGAATCCTTAAAACGTTTAATTTTTTAGAATAGATATAATAAAATAATTACAGTACTTAAAATTCACTTGTTTTTGCAACTGATTTTATAATTCTAAATAAATATTACCGGTTTAAACATTACTTGTCTGTATTGACTCCCTGCTGTAAAAGATGACAGAATGAAGTAAGTGCTAGAGATAAAAGTTTGCTTGAATACATAATATTTCTTCTGAATTATACAAACCATTAGGGCATGCACAGTACTCAGGATATAAGTGCTCTTTCTTATAGAGCTATACTCAAAGGAAACCAACTCTCTTCTACTGAACTGCTGCACAAAGAAAGAACATATTCTAGGTGTCAAGTTCTAATGACTTTTTTTTTTACTTCCTTTTCAGTTGACTTTTTTTCTAGGACCTGCTTAGATACCTTTCTATGCTGTTTTTAAAATTATCTCTTACTTCATCAGGAAAGCTCCTCCATTTCACCTTTGACCTATTTCAGCAATTGATTGTCCTTAAATGTCTGATAATCCTTACTTGGCTGTTTATTTATGAAAGAAGGACTTAGTCAGGAAGTACAGGTAGCTATCTTGGTTCCCTCTAATTTTGAAGGACTTTTCCTCCACCGAGCCCTTTCCTTCAGTGGGAGGACTGACTTGTAGACTCTAAATAAGTGGACAGCTCTGTTCACAGGCAAACTCTTCTTTAGGATACATAGCTTGGGAGCAGGCTCTATCTAGGCTTAGCCAGAAGGTATTCTGTAGTCAAATGGCTATAGTTGGCTACAGAGAGATTAGCAGTAATTAAGGTATTTCTTGACCTATCTGTATCTAGGTTTTATCTTTCAATTAGCTGCCTTCTCTTATTCTAACACCATTCCAATTTAATTATACCATTTTAATATCTCAGGATGAGAACCTTATTATTCTTTTCCAAAGTTTCCTGCATGTTTATTTTCCCATGTTTCAGTATAACTTTCAAAATGAATTTGTAGGCAAATGAGTCAGTTAATACATGGGAAATAACCTTTTAAAATATATATTATTGATTTCTGAGAGGAAGGGAGAGAGAGATAGAAACATCAATGAGAGAGAATCATTGATCGGCT
>NW_005358092.1:4278391-4293984 GCF_000412655.1 Myotis brandtii
AAGGGCAACCTGGGCATGTGCCCTTGACCAGAATCAATCCCAGGACTCTTCAGTGTGCAGGCTGATGCTCTATCCATTGAGCCAAACCAGCTAGGGTGGGAAATAACCTTTTAATGGAATATCAACATTTAGCACTTAATACTATATCTTTCCTTCATAGCCTCTGAATAGCAATGAATGTTGTGATATATATACAGTTTCTTATCGGAATGCTAACGTGTTTATCTGCTAGGAGATTCATCCAATCTATGATATCACTTTCAATTAATGTCTACAGGCTGCCAACCCACTTCAGGTGTTCTTAATAAGACCCTAGAATGGATTACTTGTTAACTCACATGTTGTGATGATTTAATTATTTAGTGAATTTAAAGTTGTATATAAATTTTAAAAACAATGACATCATTCTATGGAAATGTTGAAGCATTGTGGCTTAGAAGGAAAATATCCATTCTCATGTGTTTGTATAACATAAAATAGAGGTGGTTATCAGAACTAAAGCAGCGTTTTGTAGTTGTTGGAAAAATTGTGAAAGACTTTGAAACAGGGGAAAGAGATTACTGGATGTCTTTTCAGTGGAATATTGGATGTTGTCTAGTTCAGTGGTCGGCAAACTGCGGCTCACGAGCCACATGCGGCTCTTTGGACCCTTGAGTGTGGCTCTTCCACAAAATACCGACTTCTGCACATGGGCCACGAAGTTTCAATTGCACTGTACGTGCGCGCCCGCACGTGGTATTTTGTGGAAGAGCCACACTCAAGAGGCCAAAGAGCCACATGTGGCTCATGAGCCGCGGTTTGCCGACTACTGGTCTAGTGGATCCTTCACAATTATTTAATTCTAGGGCTGTATACCTTAAATTATCTTTGATGAAGCTATTTAACAACTCTGTCAATTATTTTAAAATGATAGTGATACAAATGAATTATGTTCATAGAGAAGCAATTACATTTGTCCTTGTATTTGGAACAGTTGATTTCCACACTGTAGAAAAGATCATTCCATTGTCCTGTATGACAGTGGTTGCCAACCGGTGGTCCTCGGACCACTGGTGGTCCGTGAGGTCTGAAAGGTTGGCAACTGCTGGTTTAAGGAAACCTTTCGAGCAGTGGTTGCCAACCGGTGGTCTGCAAGGTCCGAAAGATTGGCGACTGCTGCTGTATGATATTAAATATCTGTTTCCATCCATTAGCAAATTCCTTTTCTCATTTCTAATTGCACATATATGTCTGTTCTTACATTGTCCTTTGAACTGGTTTTTATATCTTACTGATCCCCTCATTGATTAATAAAATTAAAATCTTTATGACAACATGAATTTACTTAAAATTAAATTTATTGAGGTGATATTAGTTAATATATCATTTCAAGTGTACAATTCTATGCATCATCTGCATGTTGTATTTGCACATACTTTTTAAAAACATTAGTATCTGTTAATTCAAGAGGCACAATTACATTTAAAGAATAATATTTAATTAAAAAAGTCACTCTAAACTCCATAAGTGAATGCAAATTGTGTGGGGATGTACTTTTGTTTTTCAGAGTGGCAGCAACTATGCTTACTTGGAGCAGCTGGAGAGTTTATCTGCTAAAGGGCGTCCTATCCCTGTGCGTCTTGATGCATTGCCCCAGGTAGAATCACAAGTAGCAGCAGCTCGGGCGTGGAGAGAACGGACTGGGCGGACCTTTCTTAAGAAGAATTCTAGCCATACATTGTTACAGGTAAAGAGTAGTTTAATTTTTGGATACATACTTCAATCTCCTTATCAGAAGTAGGTAGTAGTATTGTTTTCATTTTATCTGGTCATGATTATACAAGTGATTCCTATTAGGTAATATTAAATGTTGACCAGAAATCTGGAGCCTATGACAAACTTATTTCTGGTTCCCCCTGTGCTGTGTCAATTAGCCTGGATCTTATCTCTGTTATTAATGGATTCTGTCACTGAAAAGACCTTTCTCAGAAGCACAAATTTAAATACTCATTACCCTTTTCATCTTGAGCATTTAAACATACTAGTTGGTCAATATGGCAGCGCAGGTAAACATGGTACTTGCATGCTCCCACAACCACATTAAATCACAACTAAACTATAGAACAAATATTCAGAACCATCTGAAATTCAGCTGAATGGAAGTCCTACAACTAGGGAATTAAAGAAGCCCCATTGAAACTGTTAGTGGGGCAGAAACACAGAACAGGCTGGTCCCACACCCATGTGTGTCGGATAAAAATCAGGAGGGATATCTTAGCTGCAGAGGTCCCCACTGAGGAACAAGAGGTCCCAACCCACACCAGGTCCCCCAGCCCAAGTTCCAATGCTGGAAGAGAAGTCCTCATAACTCCTGGCTATAAAAAACCAGTAGGGATTGAGGCTGAGGGACATAGAGACTGCTGGAGTCCCAGGCAGTTCCTATTAAAGGGCCCTGCACAAGGACTAACTCAGACTCACTTTCTCTGATCGCCAGCATGGGGCAGCAACTTACAGGCTGGAACAGGGAGGAACTGAATTGTTCAGCATCAGGATGAGAGCTAAGGATGAGAGCTAAGGGGACGGGAGCTTTCTCCCAGACAGAAGTGCTGGCAGAGGCCACTGTTACTTTGCTGGGCCCTCCTCCTGCTGGTGCAGGCTAGGGCCATATCTGAGTCTCCATCATCCTGGCTAACACTGTTTGCCCCACTCTGGTGATTCCCTGAGACCCTGCCCCACCCAACTTGTGGGCCCATTGTAGCTGCTTCAAGGGGCTTTTCCATACAAACAGCGTGTCTTGGCTTATGCTGTGAACTTACCTAAAATCTGTAGATCACTTTGTAGCTCATACTGGGTGGCCTCAGGCAGGGCATAGGCAGTAGCTGACCTTGGCCGATGATGCTGTAACCAACTGAGCTACCTGGCCAGGGCCTGAGCTGTTTCCAGTTGCTTTTCCATATGAATGGGCATCTTAGCTCATGTTTCAGATTTTCATGCTTCAGAATTTCCCAAAACAAGCAGCATCTGTCCCTCAGTAAGCTGCACATCTCTCACTAAGTTGGCCCCAGGCATAGTGGCAGCTAGCCTTGGGTCACAGCTTGGAGGGCACTTCCAAACTCAGCACAAGTAGCAACCATCTGTAGATTGCTTTGTAGCTCATACCTGGTGGCCTTTGTAGTTCATGCCCCAGGCAGAGCACAGGCGGCAGCTGATCTTGGTTTGCACCTCCCTGAAGGTCCCAGAGCCAGTGCACCCAGTGGCAGCTTTTAGAACACATCAAAGCATTACCATCCAACCACCTCAATGAGCAACAAACTCAAGAGGTGGACTCAGCAGGCACCAGACCCCTGCTGAAGTAAGTCCTACTCTGTGTAGTTGGCCTCTGCATAGCTGATCCTCCATGGTGGTTGGAGGCTAGTGGTCAGTGGTTACAGCCAGTCCTTTCAGCTGATCCATCTGAGGATAAGTCCCTCCCATTGATGTGCCAACAGCAATCAAGACTCAACTACTACAGGGGTTGTATACAGCCTACACGGGGAATGCACCTCAAGTGTCTAGCTTGGGTGTTCGGGGTGGCTGTGCCACTGGACTCTAGAGCAGTGGTCGCCAACCTGTGGTCCACGGACCACTGGTGGTCTGTGAGGTCCGAAAGGTTGGTGACTGCTGCTCTAGAGAACACCTACTACATTAGGCTACTCTACCAAGCCTGGGAGATGTAGCAGCTCTACCTAATACATAGAAACAACCCCCCACCACACAAGGACTAAATGCTGCCCCATGCTAGAGCTCAGAGAAAGTTTGTCTCATTTTGGAGGCTGTCATAATGAGACAAAGAAACATCCCAAATGAAAGAACAGAACAAAACTCCAGAAAAAGAACTAAACAAAATGGAGATAAGCAATCTACTAGATTCATAGTTCAAAATACTGGTTATAAGGATGCTCAATGAACTTAGTGAGAACCTCAACAGCATAAAATAGGACCAGTCAGAAATGAAGTATACACTAACTGAAATGAATAATTTACAAGGAATGAACAGTAGAGTAGATGAAGCTGAAAAATCACATCAGCAATTAGAATATAAGGAAGCCAAAGAGACTCAATCAGAACAGCAAAAAGAAAAAGTACAAAGAATGAGGATAGTATAAGGAGCCTCTGGGACAACTTCAAGTGTACCAACATTTCCATGGGAAATGAGAAGAGAGAGAGCAAGAAATTGAAACCTGTTTTAAAACATAATGACAGAAAACTTGCCTAACTTGGTGAAGGAAATAGATACAAGTCCAGGAAGTGTAGAGTTCCAAATAAGATGAATCCAAAGAGGCCCACACCAAGATATATCATAATTAAAACGCAAAAGCTTAAAGACAAAGAGAGAATCTTAAGAGCAGCAAGAGAAAAGTAGTTAGTTACCTACAACAGAGCTGATTTCTCAACAGAAACTTTGCAGTTCAGAAGGGATTGGCAAGAAATATTCAAAGTGATGAAAAGCAAGGACCTACAACAAAGATTACTGTACCTAGCAAAGCTAATCAAAGGACAGATAAAGAACTACAAAAGCTTAAAGACAAATAGAGAATCTTAAGAGCAGCAAGAGAAAAGTAGTTAGTTACCTACAACAGAGCTGATTTCTCAACAGAAACTTTGCAGTTCAGAAGGGATTGGCAAGAAATATTCAAAGTGATGAAAAGCAAGGACCTACAACAAAGATTACTGTACCTAGCAAAGCTAATCAAAGGACAGATAAAGAACTTTTTATACAAGAGAAAGCTAAAGAAGCTCATCACCACCAAACCAGTTTTATATGAAATGTTAAAGGGTCAAAAAGAAGAAGAAAGGTCAAGAAGAAGAAGAGGAGGAAGAGGAAGGCAATAAATACATTTCTATAAACATTTGAATATAACAAAACAAAAGTGAGTAAGTAGAACACAAATAGACTCATAGATACAGAGAACGTTTTGGCAGTTCCCAGCTGGGAAGGGGATTGGGAGAATGGGTTACAAAGGTGAAGGCATTAAGAAGTACAAATGGACTTCTTCTTTTCCCACGAAACACCAAATGGCGGATGACGCTGGTGCTGCAGGAGGGCCCAGAGGCCCCGGAATAGGGGGTCACGGTGGCTTCCGTGGAGGATTTGGCAGTGGCATTCCGGGCAGGGGCCGAGGCCACGGAGCTCGTGGAGTCAAGGCCGAGGACAAGGAGTGGATCCCTGTCAGCAAGCTGGGCTGCCTGGTCAAGGACATGAAAATCAAATCCCTAGAAGAAATCTATCTATTCTTGCCCATCAAGGAATCTGAGATCATTGACTTTTTCTCGGGGGCATCCCTCAAGGATGAAGTCTTGAAGATCATGCCTGTGCAAAAGCAGACAAGTGCTGGCCAGAGGACCCGGTTCAAGGCATTTGTCGCCATTGGGGACTACAATGGACATGTTGGTCTGGGTGTGAAGTGCTCAAAGGAAGTAGCCACTGCCATCCGAGGAGCCATTATCCTGGCCAAGCTCTATATTGTGCCAGTGCAGCGAGGCTACTGGGGAAACAAGATCGGCAAACCCTACACCGTACCTTGCAAGGTGACTGGCCTTTGTGTCTCTGTACTGTTGTGCTTCATCCCTGCCCCCAGGGGTACGGCCATTATCTCAGCCCTTGTACCTAAGAAGTTGCTGATGATGGCCTGTATTGACGACTGCTACACCTCAGCCAGGGGCTACACTGACACCCTGGGCAACTTTGCCAAGGCTACCTTTGATGCCATCTCTAAGACCTACAGCTATCACCCCAGATCTCTGGAAAGAGACTGTGTTCACCAAGTCTCCCTATCAGGAATTCACTGACCATCTTGTAAAGACCCACACCAGAGTTTCTGTGCAGAGGACCCAGGCTCCAGCTGTGGCCACCACATAATATTATACAAGAAAAATAAAGTGAGTTAAGCTAAAAAAAAAGTACAAATGGACATATAGACCAATGGAACAGAACAGAGAACCCAGAAATCTACCCAAGCCATTATGCTCAATTAATATTTGACAAAAGAGGCAAGAGCATACAATGGAGTCAAGGCAGTCCCTTCAATAAATGGTGTTGGGAAAATTGAACAGATACATGCAAAAAAATAAAAAGAGACCACCAACTTACACCATACACAAAAATAAACTCAAAATGGATAAAGGACTTAAATGTAAAACGGGAAACCATAAAAATCTTAGAAGAATCCATAGGCAGCAAAATACCAGACATATGTCGTAGCAATATCTTTACCAATACAGCTCCTAGGACAATGGAAACTCAGGAGAAAATAAAGAAATGGGACTACATCACAAGAAAAAGCTTCTGCACAGCAAAAGAAACCATCAGCAAAACAGCAAGAAAGCCCAATGCATGGGAGAACATATTTGCCAATGTTATCTCTGATAAGGGTTTAATCTCCAAAATTTATAGGAAACTCATACAATTTAACAAAAGGAAGATAATCCAATAAAAAATGGGCAAAGGACCTAAATAGACAATTTTTGAAAGAGGACATACAGAAGGCCAACAGACATATGAAAAAATGCTCAAAGTCATTAATCATCCTAGAGATGCAAATCAAAACAACAATGAGGTACCATCTCACACCTGTCAGAATGGCTATCATCAACAAATCAACAAATGACAAGTGCTGGCAAGGATGCGGAGAAAAAGGAGCCCTTGTGCACTGCTGGTAGGAATGCAGACTGGTGCAGCCACTGTGGAAAACAGTATGGAGTTTCCTCAAAAAATTAAAAATGGAACTTCCATTTGACCCAGTAATCCCACTTCTAGTAACATATCCCAAGAAAACAGAAACACCAATCAGAAAGGATATATGCACCCCTATGGTCATAGCAGCACAGTTTACAATAGCTATGATTTGGAAACAGCCTAAGTGCCCATCAGCAGATGAGTGGATTAAAAAACGGTGGTACATCTACACAATAGAATACTACGCTGCTATAAAAAAGAAGGAATTCTTACCATTTGCAACAGCATGGATGGAACTGGAGCACATTATGCCAAGCAAACTAAGCCAGTCAGAGAAAGATAAATATCACTCATTTGTGGAATATAATGAACAACATAAACTGATGAACAAAAATAGAACCAGAGACTAGAAGCATCGAACAGACTGTCCAGTCTGTGAGGGAAGGCAGGGGGTGAGGAGGTAAGAGATCAACCAAAGGACTTGTATGCATGCATATGAGTATAACCAGTGGACACAGACAGAAGGGGGATGAGGGCATGTGCTGGGGGGTGGGAGTGGCCAGGGAGAGGTCAATTGGGCAAAAAGGAGACTCATGTAATACTTTAAACAATAAAGAATTTAAATTAAAAAAATGATTATTTCAGAATATTCATGGGGATGTAATGTATAGTATAGGGAATAAAGTCAATAATATCCTAATAGTTCTGTATCGTGTCAGATGGGTTCAAGATTTATCAGGATGATCACTTAGTAAGTTATATAATGTCTAATTACTGGGATGTATACCTGAAATTAATATAGTAATGTATGTCAACCATAATTGAAAATTAAAAAATGATAAAATAAATAAATAGTAGTTAAGGGCATAGGCGTTGAAATATGATAGTTTCATGTTTGAGGACTGGCTCCCTAATTACTAACCCTGTGTCCTTGGGCAAGTTGTTTCCTTTCTGAGCCTCAGTTTTCCCATTTGTAAAATATAGACCAGGGGTCCTCAAACTACGGCCTGCGGGCCACATGCAAATACAAATATTGTATTTGTTCCCGTTTTGTTTTTTTACTTCAAAATAAGATATGTGCAGTGTGCATAGGAATTTGTTCATAGTTTTTTTTTAAACTATAGTCCGGCCCTCCAACGGTCTGAGGGACAGTGAACTGGCCCCCTGTTTAAAAAGTTTGAGGACCCCTGATATAGACAATACCTATTTCAGAGGACTGTTATGAGAACTGAATTAGGTAATGTGTGTTAAGCCCTTAAGAAAGTGCCCAGGACTTGGTGAGTAGTCAATAAATGGTTCCTTTTATTATTTTCAGTTTTAAGAATTTTTTTTTTTAAACCAGAGCTCAGTATTTGGTTTTATTTTTGTAGGTGCTAAGTCCCCGAACTGACATTGGTATATATGGGAGTGGTAAAAACAGAAGGAAAAAAGTAAAAGAACTAATAGAAAAAGAAAAAGAAAAGGATCTGGACCATGAGCCTCTGAGTGATTTGGAGGAAGGATTGGAGGAAACCAGAGATACAGCCATGGTGGTAAGAAATTATGATATGCATTTTGACTTTGTATGGTGAATACAAAATTCTGTGAAGATATTAGCGCATTCACTGTTTTTATTTTTATATACTTTCTCTGGCTTTATGGTTATATATATTTCAAATATTTTTAAAATATTTATAATCAAAGTATATAAAAAGTTTACTATACTGTTCTCTCCCTAAAATTTTTTCTATATCATTCTTTATTGTTGTCTTAATAGTTTAATATTTTATCAAATTTTCTAATATTTACTGATCATTTTTCTGATATTGAACATTTGGTTGTTATTAAGTGTTTACTATTATGGATACTAATAAAGTGAACTTCTTTGTATATAGCTTTTTCTTTTTTTAAAAAAAATATATTTTTATTGATTTCAGAGAAAAAGGGAGAGGGTGAGAGAGAGAAACATCAATGATGAGAGAGAATCGTTGATTGGCTGCCTCGTGCACGCCCCCTACTGGGGATCGAGCCTGCCGCCCGGGCTTGTGCCCCTGACCGGAATCGAACCTGGGACCCTTCAGTCCGCAGGCGGACACTCTTATCCACTGAGCCAAACTGGCTAGGCGCTTTTCCCTTTTACAAGTTCTTTTCCTACACTTGACTCTTAGGAATGGGATTACTGGGTTAGAATTTAATGGCTTAATACTATTGTGCTTTTCAAAGGAATTGTATCAGCTTACTGATATCTGCTGCTGTTTAAAACATCTTCCTTCTCTCAGTAGCATTCAACAGTATAGTGAGTGCTCAATAGAATATTTGTAGGTAATTAGGTGAAGGCATTAAGAAGTACAAATTGGTTATTATAGGATAGTCATGGGGATGTAATGTACAGTATAGTGGTGTTTTTTGTTTTGTTTTGTTTGTTTTTGGATTTTGTTTGAGAGTAGGAGGAATGTTGTTAAGATTACTAGGAGCCTGAGGAAAGAGAAAAAATAAAAATGAATTTGGTCAATATGTAGTAAGGAGTTGCATATGGCTGTTTCTGCCTACAAATGATCCTGTGTTGTTTTTTTTTTCTTCCCCATTTTAGTTTTCAATTACAGTTTGCATTCAACATTATTTTATACTAGTTTCAGGTATACTGCATAGTGGTTAGATAATCATATACTTTACAAAGTGTTCCCCCCAATAGTTCAGGTACCCACCTGATACCATAAATAGTTATTACAATATTGTTGCCAAATGATTGTGTTTTGAGGCCAGCAGAAATGATTCCTCATTAGGGAGCCTGCCCAACAGGTCATCTTACCAGGCAAATAGAATAGGAAATTATTTCAAAACTAGAGGCCTGATACACGAAATTCATGCAAGAGTAGGCCTTACTTCTCCCGGCTGCTGGCACTGGCTTCCCTCTGGCACCCCAGACCCGGGCTTCCCTCACAGCTCCGGCTTTGTCCGGTAGGTCGTCCGGAAGGACGTCTGGTCTAATTAGCATATTATACTTTTATTATTATAGATGGTTTCAAAACTATAAAAGTTTTAAAAGAAAATCTACTGACAGTATTTGTGATAATTAAATGTTATTTGCTTTCATTTACTTTTTTGAAATGAGCTACATAAAATTTTGTTATAATTGGTCATCAGGCTGTGTTACTCTACTATTACATAAGTTGGAGAGGCCTTCTAGAAATAAATAAAAATTGATTTGTATAGAACTTCCTCCCGGGGGCTGAATTGCCAGTGGATGGGAAGCTAGTATTTATTGAGTGTTTACCTTGTGCCAGGCACCAAGTTAAGCATTTTGATGTATTATCTTATTTAATCCTTAAAACAACAAAATGAGTTTGGTGGTATCCTCATTTTTCAGAAAATTGAGATTCAGAAAACTTGTGCCCCAGATCAACAATATGTAAGTACAAGAGCCAAGCTTCATACTTAGGGTCGCTTGACTTCAAGGCATACTGTCTACTGCACCCTACAGAATAATGCAAAGTACTCTACTGATGAAATTGTCAAATATAGTAGCATTTTGCCCATTTCACACAGGAATGTTTACATGGAAACTGTCACACTGCCCCACATTTTACGAAATGATTAACAACTGATTTTTTTTTTTTTTAAGGACAATGCTTTATTATTATGAGGCCCCAACTTGGAGATGATCCCTCAGCCTTAAGGATTTGGTATTTTTGGAGTATTTTGCAGTGACTCCTTTCTTTTAAATGTTCTTTGTGTACAGGTGGCAGTTTTCAAAGAACGCGAGCAAAAAGAGATTGAAGCCATGCATTCCCTCAGAGCAGCCAATCTAGCGAAGATGACAATGGTGGACCGCATAGAAGAAGTAAAATTTTGCATTTGCCGCAAGACAGCCAGTGGATTTATGCTGCAGTGTGAGCTCTGCAAAGACTGGTTCCATAATAGCTGTGTTCCCCTGCCTAAGTCAAGTACCCAGAAAAAAGGGTCTAGTTGGCAGGCTAAGGAAGTAAAATTCCTTTGCCCTCTTTGTATGCGCTCTCGAAGGCCAAGGCTAGAGACTATTCTGTCACTCCTAGTATCCCTTCAGAAGTTGCCTGTACGGTTGCCTGAAGGAGAAGCCCTACAGTGTTTGACAGAACGTGCTATGAGTTGGCAGGATAGAGCCCGGCAGGCTCTAGCCACAGATGAACTGTCTTCTGCCCTGGCCAAACTATCTGTGTTGAGCCAGCGTATGGTGGAGCAGGCAGCTCGAGAAAAAACTGAAAAGATCATCAGTGCAGAACTCCAAAAAGCAGCTGCCAATCCAGACTTACAGGCAAGTTTAGGATTTTCTTTTTTTATTTCATGAGATAATGTTTGTCAGTGTGTAAGTACTAAATCAAATCTATCTTACCAGTTGATTAGGAAGACAACAGTAAGTTGCCAGCAGTTAGATTATCCATAACATCTTCTTTCTATATACACCTATAGGATTTTGAATATATAACTAAGTCATTTTAGTGAAAAATTACTTGGAAATATTATTCAGGTGGACCTTGGTATCATAGGCAAATAATTTGCTCTGTACTAACTGGTGAACTCTGTTTAGCCACTTTGCAAGTTCATTACATTTTGGTAGTCATAATCACATATTACCCATGTTTATTCAGTGTGTCTCTCTGTTCATCCTGAAATTATTTGTTGTTTAGGGACACTTACCTACTTTCCAACAGTCTGCTTTTAACCGGGTGGTGAGCAGCGTATCTTCTTCCCCTCGACAAACAGTGGATTATGATGATGAAGAAACAGATTCTGATGAAGACATTCGGGAGACATATGGCTATGACATGAAGGTAATTACATGGTCAGGTGTGTGGGTACATATCTGATCACTGGGTTTGTTTAAAAAGATGTTTGAGGCTTAAGAGTAGAAGAGAAAGCTAGTAATCTATTTATCTTGAGTTTATGGTGATAGCATTTTTTTTCAAAGTTCCAAAAAAATAGAGATTGATGATGAAATAACAGTTTTTTTGTGTGTTTTTTTTAAGAGTGGAATTTTAAACTTTATTTTTCTCACCATGTAACTCCTTAGGTCTTAAGAGGGACTAGCAAAATTATTCTTTTAGTTACTGAAAGCTTTCATGGCTGATTTAGTATTTTTTCTTTGATTGTTAACATCTATCTAGTTATTTTTTAAAAATTTCATTGTATCTTGCTTTGAGTACTTTGCTTTAGTCTCTCATCTGGATGGTGCTAGATTGAATATCATAGTCAGAGATGGGTTACACTTGGGCTTATGGTTTGAATTTGTAGTTACAGTTGCAGTTAGAATATATTATTTGCCCTTAATATAATTATTTTGATAATGATACCACACTGGTGATGAAGAGAAAGTTTTGGCAAGTTTGTTTTGTGTTGGATTTTATTGGCCTTTTATTGTTATTTCGTGTCAGGCCCAAATCCTTGTCTTTTACCTAGTAATATTATTTGTTATTCTATTTACAGTCTGTGGCTATAACCAGGGAGTTTGTGCTCTTTTATATGAAAACCTAGGGTGCAATCTTTTCCATACTCTTTAACTATCTTTTTTTGGTCTTTTCAGCATGCAAATCAGGTAGGTAAGCTCATTCTTAGAGCAATGAATATCATCAGCATTGAATTCCCAGGATATAAATTAAAACCATCCATCATAGATGATTGTAAATTATTTGCTGGAAATATTTTTTCAAGATAAAAATGGATCCAGAGGCCCTAGCCTGGTCGCTTGGTTGCTTGGAGCATTATCCTGTACACCAAAAAGGTTGTGGGTTCGATTCCTGGTCAGGGCCCATACCTAAATTGCGGGTTCGATATCCAGTTGGAGCAAGTATGGGAGGCAACTGATGGATATTTCTCTGCCACATCAATGTCTCTCCCTTTTCCTTTCCCACTCCCTCTCTCCATTTCCCTCTCTCTTCCTCTCAAGTCAAACATATCCTCAGATGAGGATTTAAAAAGCAATGGATTCAGGGGATGTTTTAATGAGGAAATTTATAGTTATATGAAATAGACTTGAGAAAAGTTGAAACTTGAATTACCCTATTAAAATAAGGTTCTGAGTACCTTGAAGTTACCCTGAAGTTAATGACCATCTTTATTTGTATAGGATGACCAGGAGCAGCTATAAGGAAATGCAGCCCATGCCACATATAAGTTAGTTACTTAATACTAGAATTGCTTGTTTGCCGTAACTTACAGGCCTCCAATACTTGGGTTATCTTTCTAGCACATTAATAATCAACCACTACTATAGAATTGCTAAATAGGATGGGCTTTGCTTGGAAGTAGATTGTTGATATGATTGTAAGCAGTAGTCCTTTTCTGTAAAATTTATATGTGTGTCTCAGCCTAGTTTCTTTTTTGATCCGGGGGTATTGGCAATGTGAAAAATAAAATTATGGATTTTACAGTGTTAGTAATGTGTTTGATAGCTTGAAGACTGGAAGAATGGTGGCAAGACTTAATGGTAATTCAAAATAAAAGTTAGCTGGATGTAGGTATTTTTGCATTAAAAAAAATTATATACTCTTGAGTATTCTCCCATAGAACAAACACTCTGTGTAATGAAAATTATATTTGACAATTTATTTGCATTTGGCTTGGTGATTTTTCCCTTTGATATCCCCTGATTATGTCTCCATGAATTCATCCTTAAAATAGGTTGAATTTAATGTCTTTACTTAAGGAAGAGTCCCATACTGGTTTAGGAAGAAGAGTACATAATTATATAGAAAAATCAAATCAGTCATTTGATCTTATTGTAGTATTTAAATGTTTAAAACAGATGATTTATGCTTTGCATTGTTTACTTCATTTTGTATGTAACATTCTGTTATCACCACTAAAATACTCTGAGCAGCAATTCAAGAATTTTATTACTTAGGAAATATATATTTAATGAAGCAATATGTCAGATCTTTTGTGATTGTGTCTCAGATAACTTTCTTTCAGATATTCGTATAATTATTCCCTTTTAAGGCATATTCTTTACCTTTACTGAAACTTTTTATTCATATTATAGTTTGTATTTTACAAATGAAAAATGTGCAGAATTACATATATGTGCAGAATTACACATTAGAAAGGAGAGTATAAAAGAGTAGTAATTATTACCTTCCAGGAAGTTCTTTTTTGTATCCCAGTACTTGCTTATTTTAGAGAAAGACAAGTTAAACACTTAGATTTTTTTATTTTTTTCTTCTCACCTTTGTTAATACTTGGGTGGCTTGAGCTTTAGTGGAAATAGAGTAGGTTTTGTCTTGACTTTAATCTGACCTAGTACCAGATAAAATGGAATGATAGATCTATATATAAAACCCATTTCTCACTGAGAGGCCATTCCATCCTGCATATTTGCCATTGGTGAGACTGAACTATAATTTTCCTCCTTAGGAAGAGTAATTTGTTTAAGCTTGCTATTTATCAACCTATCTGTGTCCTTTTAAAAAAAAAATCTTTATTGTGAGAGTATTATAGATGTCCCTCTTTTTCCCCCCCATTGCCCACCTTCACCCAGTTCCCACCCCAGGCCTTTGCCACCCTACTGTCTGAACATAGGTAATGCATATATGCATATAAGATCTTCGTTTAATCTCTTCCCACCTCTCCACCCCCCTTCCATCTGAGAATTATCAGTCTGTTCCATTTCCATGCCTCTGATTCTATTTTATTCACCAGTTTATTCTGTTTATTAGATTTCTTATTTATTTTTAGATTCAATTGTTGATAGATAATGTATTTATTGCCATTTTATTGTTCATTTTGTTGTTACTCCTCACCTGAGGATATTTTTCCATTGATCTGTTAGAGAGAGTGGAACAGAGAGGGAAAGATAGAAACATTGATGTAAGAAAAACACATTGATTGGTTGCCTCCTGCAGGTACCCTGACCAGGGTCCGGGTCGGGGAGAAGCCTGCAACTGAGGTGTGTGCCCTTGACTGGAATCAAACCCAGGACCCTTTGGTCCAGAGGCTGACAGTCTGTCCACTAAGTCAAATCGGCTGGGGCTATTGTTCATATTTTTTATCTTCTTCTTCCTCTTCTTAAAGAATACCTTTCAACATTTCATGTAATACTGGTTTGGTGGTAATGAACTGCTTTAGCTTTTTCTTGTTTGTGAAGCTCTTTATCTGACCCTCAATTCTAAATGAGAGCTTTGCTGGATAGAGTAATCTTGATTGTAGGTCCTTGCTCTTCATCACTTTGAATATTTCTTGCCACTCCCTTCTGGTCTGCATAGTTTCTGTTGAGAAATCAGCTGACAGTCATATGGGCGCACCCTTGTAGGTAACTAACTGCTTTTCTCTTGCTGCTTTTAAGATTCTCTCTTTGTCTTTAACCTTTTGCATTTAATTGTGATGTGTCTTGGTGTGGGCCTCTTTGGTTCCTCTTGTTTTGGACTCTCTGTGCTTCCTGGACTTGTAAGTCTATTTCTTTCACCAGGTAAGGGAAGTTTTCTGTCATTATTTCTTCAAATAGTTTTCAATATCTTGCTCTTTCTCTTCTTCTGGCACCGCCATAATGTGAATGTTGGTAAACTTGAAGTTGTCCCAGAGGCTCCTTACACTATCTTCATATTTTTTAACTAGAGGCCCAGTGCACAAAAATTTGTGCACTCAGGGGTGGGGGTCCCTCAGCCCGGCCTGCGCCCATTTGCACTCCAGGACCCCTTGGGGGATGTCCACCTGTTGACTTAGGTCCACTCCCCGGGGGATCAGGCCTAAGCTTGCAGTCAGACATCCTTCTGGCAGCCAGAGACCCCTCAGGGGATGCCCGACTAAAGGCTTAGGCCCCCAAGGGATCAGGCCTAAACCGTTAGTTGGACCTTCTTAGTGCTGCCATGGAGGTGGGAGAGGCTTCTGCCACCACCTCTGCTCTGGCCAGCCATGAACCAGCTTCTGGCTGAGTGGCACTCCCCATATGGAA
>NW_005358092.1:4295429-4315052 GCF_000412655.1 Myotis brandtii
TGTTGAATCCCTGTAAATTATTCTTTATTTCAGTTAGTGTATGCTTAATTTCTGACTGGTCCTTTTCCATGTCTTTGGCATTATTACTAAGATCCTTGAAAGTCTCACTAAGTCTCTTGAAGGTCTCATAAAGTTCCTTGAGTAACCTTATAACCGTGGTTTGCTTTCTTTCATTTCTTTTATTTGTGACATGTTGCTTTGTCTCTGCATTTTGGCTGCTTCCCTGTGTTTGTTTCTATGTATTGGATAGAGCTGCAATGTCTCCTGGAGTTGGTAAAGTGGCCTTGTGTAGTAGGTATCCTATAGGGGCCCAGTTGCTCAGCCTCCCCAGTCACTTGAGCTGGGCACTCTAGATGCAGTCCTTTGTGGGCTGAGTGCACAGTCTTGTTGTAGTTGAGACTTGATTGCTGTTGGTGTCACTGGGAGGAATTGACCTCCAAGCCAATTGGCTGTGAGGACCAGCTGTGACTACAGTGGTAGAGCTGCTGTGCAGGAAACACCCCTATGGAGTAGGACTTGCTTCAGTGGGGCTTTGGTGCTCACTGAGTCTGCCTCTTGAGTGTGTCACTTAGGGATGTGAAGAGTTGTAATCTGATATGGTCTGAAGCTGTCGACCAGATGCACTGGCTCTAGGTTCTCCAGGGAGGTGCAAAATCAGCGACTGCCTGGGGCCACCTGGCAGGAGCTACAGAGCAATCTGCAGATTACTCCTATTTGTATCGGATTTGGATATACCCAGGTGAGGCTCAGCTGTGAAGTAAGGCAGGCTGGTGCTGGATCTTGGACCTTTTATTGATAAACTAGAGGCCTGTTGCACGAAATCCGTGCATGGGGTTGGGAGAAGTCCCCTCAGCCCAGCCTGCACCCTCTCCAATCCGGGAACCCTCGGGGGATATCCCTCTCACAATCCAGGACCACTGGCTCCTAATCGCTCACCTGCCTGCCTGCCTGATCGCCCATAACCACTCTGCCTGTCGGCCTGATCACCCCTAACTGCCCTCTCCTGCCAGCCTGGTTGCCCCTAACTGCCCTCCCCTGCTGGCCTGGTCGCCCCTAACTTGCCCTCCCCGCCAGCCTCATCGCCCCTAACTGCCTCAGCCCCCGCCACTGAGGCTTTGTCTGGAAGGATGTCTGGTCTAATTAGCATATTACCTTTTATTAGTATAGATTTAGGCATGCTGACACCAGCTGCAGCTTTTTTGAGAGATTTTAGCAAAGTCTGAGGCCTGAGCTAGGATAAGCCATTCCTATCAAAAAGCTGCTGCAAACAGCTTGAGTGGGGCTGCAAATTGGTTTGGGCAGGGTCTCAGAGAATCACCAGGGTAGAGCAAACAGTGTACTCCAGGTTGATGGGGACTCACATATGATTGCCAGTCAGCCCTGGAACAGGGGAGTTCATGGCCTAGGAACAATGACTCTGGTGAGCATCTCCGTCTGGTAGCAAGCTGCTCCCAAATTCCTGCCCTGATGCCAGATAATTCAGTTCTTCCTCTTATGTGTCTGGGTCCCATAACTTCTCCTGGCACTGGAGCTCAGAGGAATCGAGTCCGAGTAAGTTTGTGCCTGGCCCTTTAAGAGGAACACCTGAGTCTCTGGCAGCCTTCGTGTCCCTCGGCCACAATCCCTGCTGGTTTTTACAGCCTGAATTTACGGGGACTTCTCTTCCCAGCTCTGGGACCCTGGGTTTGTGTGTGTGTGGGGGGGTGTCTGGTGTGGGGCTGGGACCCTTTGCTCCTCACGGGGCCTCTGCAGGGACGATCTCCCTCTGGATTATAAAAACAGCCTACATGGGTGCTGGACCAGCCCAATCCATGCCTTCACCCCTCCTAACCAGTTTCAACGTGCTTTCTTTTTTACTTCTCTAGTTGTAGGACTTCCATTCAGCTAGCTTTCATGCGGTTCTTAATGATGGTTGTTCTGTATTTTAGTTGTAATTTTGACATAGTTGTGGGATGCAATGAGTACCGGCATTTACCTATGCTGCCATCTTGGTTCCTCCTATCTGTGTCTACATAATTAAAATGTGTCTCTTGAGATAGCATGTAAATAGGGTCCTTTCTTGTTTGTATTCTGCATATATATGTAACTTAAAATATATGGTTGAGTCTTGTTTTTTGTGGGGTTTTTTTTTTAAGTAACATGATCTGTCTTCTCATTGGGGGTGTTTAGTCTATTTACATTTAATATCATTGTTGACATGGTTGGGTTTAAGTTGGCCATCTTGCTATTTATTTTTATTGATTTCAGAGAGGAAGGAAGTGGGAGAGAAAAAACATCAATGATGAGAGAGAATCATTGATTGGCTGCCTCCTGCATGTCCCACACTGGGAATCGAGCTTGCAACCTGGGCACGTGCCCTGACTGGGAATTGAACTGTGACCTCCTGGTTCATAGGGCGACCCTCAACCACTGAGCCATGCTGGCTGGGTTCTTGCTATTTATTTTTTATTAAGCGCCCCCCCCCCCTTTTTTTTGTTCCTTTATTTTACTTTTTATTGGTTTCTTATATTTTTGTATTTATTTAATTTTTTTTCAGTGTTTCCTCTAGGGCTAACAATTTATCTTTAACTTATCAAAGTCAATATTGTACCTCTTAACATTTCATACTTCACTTGGGGAAGTAACTTTTTAAATTTGTTCTTCTTACTTATGATTTTCCTTCATTACCTCCTGTTCACCATTCTTTCCACTTTGAAAGCCTAACAAAGTTTCCTGCTTGAGTTACAATGAAATGAGTAGAATTAAGGTCAGAAAAGACAATTCCATTCTAAAAAGCAACAGATGGTGCAGGCTATAGTACAGATGTGTTACTTTTTAGAATTTGTTTGAATAGGGAAGAAGATAATGAACTGCTATCCCTAAATTTTCAGTGAGTGGTATTGTCTTCCAGAATCCTGTTATAAAACCTTTTAAGTACCCTGTTTAATTAAGGATAATTTCATGCACCCTACAAGGAGAATCAGGTATTATATTAGTCATTAAGCTTTTATCTTTCTCCTAACTCACTCTTTTATAATTTTTGTGCTGCTGGGGGTAGGACTCTACACCAGGGCTTTGTAAACATTTTCTGTGAAGTAATAAATATATTAACATATTAATGCTTATTAATATATAATATTATTATGTATATTAATTATTTTAGGCTTTGAGAGGCACAAGTGGTTCTAATTTTTAATACCCCTCTTTGTTTCTTCTTCAGGACACAGCCAGTGTGAAGTCCTCCAGTAGTCTGGAACCCAATCTTTTTTGTGATGAAGAGATTCCCATCAAGTCTGAGGAGGTGGTCACTCACATGTGGACAGCTCCTTCATTCTGTGCAGAACATGCTTATTCTTCTGCTTCTAAGAGTTGTTCTCAAGGTATTACCCTTTAAAACATTGTGGAGAAGATTAGCCTGAAACCAGTGAGAAAAAAACCATTGTATTAATCAAGACTGTGCATCCCTCTTAAATACATAATCTTTGCCGTGAAATTTTATTAAAACCTGAAAACGTCCCTATTTGCATTTTCTGTCATTAGGTTGATAATCTGAAAACTTACATAGAATTATTGAATTCTAATTAGAAGAACTTTAGAGGCCATCTAGTCCCATCTCTCATTTTTATAAAATCTCTGATAAGGAATCATTTAGTCTTTTTTTGTTTTTGTTCATTATGAGTTCTTAAGGAACTTGCTGCTTTTTAAGAATATTCATTCTAGTTTCGGAAAGCTTTAATTGCTAGAAAGTTTTTCCTTTTCTTTGTATATAATTTCTCTGTTATGTTCACTTTTTCCCCAGTGAAAATAAATCACATTGCTTTAGGATACACCTCTGGAAAATGGAGGGTGTTCATCTCTTCATAGTAAAATTCAGAATTTTATGGGACAGCATATTACAATTTACCTTTGAACAGTGCAGGGGTTAGGGGCACTGACTCACCGTCAGTCAAAAATTAGCACATAACTTAAGCCAGCCCTGTGCATACACAGATTCTCAATCTCAGATAAAAAATACAGTTGACCTGCTCTGGGTGGGGTGTCTCAGTGGTAGAGCCTTGGCCCGTGCATCTAAGGATCATGGGTTCGATTCCTGGTCAAGGGCATGTGCCTAAGTTGCAGGTTCAATCCCTGGCCCTGGTCAGGGCACATGTGGGTGGCAACCAATTGATATGTCTCTCTCACATCCATGTTTTTCTCTCCCTTTCCCCCTCCCCCCTCACTCCCTCTCCTCTCTGCCTCCCTTCTTCCCTCCCTTCCATTCTCTCTAAAAATCAATAATAAAATATCCTTGGCCAAAGATTAACAAAAACAAAAAAATAGTTGACCCTTGAATTTGAACTGCACAGGTCCACTTATACACCAATTTTTAAAATCTGCTTTAAAGTGGACACAGTTATTCATATATAAGTGGGCCATGCTCTTTGTAGTTCAAACCTGCCTGTCCAAGGGTCAGCTGTGTTTGTTGTCTGTTCATTAGAAAAATAATCACTTACTTATGTAGGGCAGGTATATGCTTAATCTGTTGGTATCCTCTAAAAGGAAGAGAGCATGGGTTAAGAGATTCTTTTCTACTAGGGGCCCGCTACACAAAATTCATGCAAGGGGCTCGGCCCTCACAGCCCTGGCTTTGTCCGGAAGGTTGTCTGGAAGGTCCTTTGGCCGTCCGGTCTAATTAGCATATTGTGCTTTTATTATTACAGATTCCCCTTCTTCAGTCACAGGATAAACAATAAGGAACCAGTTTTGTATTCTAAACCAATATTTTAGAGTGCGTATTAGAATTCTAGATCTTTTTGTTCCATATTTGTTTTTAATTTCATTTTCACTTTAATACTGATGCAATCAATTAGAATGTCTAAATTATTGGGGGTGAAAGAACCATTCCCCTAATTATTTACTTTGGAAACATTACATTTTTTTCATAGTTTTTCATTTTTATTTTGTCTTACAAATTTTTGGAAAGGTTCTAGCACCCCAAGGAAACAGCCACGGAAGAGCCCTTTGGTGCCCCGAAGTTTAGAGCCTCCAGTGTTGGAGTTGTCACCTGGAGCTAAAGCCCAGCTGGAAGAACTTATGATGATTGGAGATCTCCTGGAAGTATCTCTAGATGAAACTCAACACATATGGCGGATTTTGCAGGCCACACACCCACCCTCTGAAGACAGATTCCTGCATATCATGGAGGTATGGATTTAAAGCTTACTAGAACAGTGATTGTAAAACTATTTAGAATGCCCAAGTTCCTTGGAAGAACCATAAATGCTGGCAAGGCAAGATGGCTGAGTGTGTATTATTCTGGCTCTCCTACTTTCTAATTAAATCAAAGTAGTTCTGTTTTATGGTTTTCTTTATTGAGATTTTATGTGATATGTAATTTTGGGGAAAATAGACCATTTCTGCTAAAAAGAAAGCGGGTTACTGAAAATCACCAGCTTAGAACAGTTTTCTTAGACCAGACTCCTGTTAATCAAAGGCCCAAAGTTAGGCAGGGGAAAATATTGTGGTTAAAAAAAGAAACATACCATGTCTTGGCTCATGCTACCAACTTTTTTAAAATCTCTCACGGAGCTTCTGATCTTGGCATGCCTCATACCTCTTGGTAAGTGGCCCCAGGCTTGGCATTAGTGGCAACCAGCCTTAGTTTGAGGCTGCCAGCCTTAGCTTGGCCTGCTCTAGGCACCTCAAGCCCAGCACACGTAGCAGCCATCTGCAGATTGCTTTGTAGCTCATGACAGGTCATCCTGGGCAGGACACAGATGGCAGTTGACTTTGGCTTGCAACTCCCGGTAGGCCCCAAAGCCAGCGCACCCAGTGGACAGCTTCACACCACGCTGAAGCACCATCCAACCACCTCCATGAGCAGCACACCCAAGGGGTGGACTCAGCAGGCATTAGAGCCCTTCTTAAGTGAGTCCAACTCCATGGGGTCGACCACTGCACAGCATGTCCTCCATGGTGGTTGTGGAAAGTCCTTGCAGCCAATTGACCTGGGGGGAAAATCCCTCCCATTGACATGCCAACAGCAATCAGGAGTCAACTACAGTAGAAGGGTGCACACAGTCCACATGGGGAGCACATCTGGAGTGCATAGTTTGGGTGACTGGGGAGTCTGTGCCACTGGGTCCTACAGGACACCTACTATATAAGGCCACTCTACCAAGACCTGAGATGTAGCTCTGCCTAAAACATAGAAACAAACTCAGGGAGGCTGCCAAAATGAGAAAAAGAAACATGTTTCAAATAAAATAACAGAACAGGACTCCAGAAAAAGAACTAAACAAAATGAGATAAGCAATCTACCAGTTCAAAACACTGGTTATAAGGATACTCAAGGATCTTGGTGAGAACTTCAACAAAGATAGGAAACATAAAATAGAACCAGTTAGAAATGAAGTCTACAATAGCAAATTAAGAATATATTACAAGGAATCAGCAGTAGAGTAGATGAAGCATAGGATCAAATCAGTGATTTGGAAGATAAGAAAGCAGAAAATTACCCAATCAGAACAGCAAAAAGAAATGAAAAAAAAAAAGAATAGGTTAAGAAGCTTCTGGGACAACTTCAAGTGATGATGGAAAACTTCTTTAACTTGGTGAATGAAATAGACACACAAATCCAGGAAGCACAGAGCATCCCAAACAAGATGAACCCCAAAAGACCCATACCAAGACACATCATAATTGAAATGCCAAAGATGAAAGACAAAGAGAAAATCTTAAAAGCAGCAAGAGAAAAGCAGTTAGTTACCTATAAGGGAGCTCCCATAAGATTGTCAGCTGATTTCCCAACAGAAACTTTGCAGGCCAGAAGAAATTGGCTTCTTATATTCCAAGTAATGGAAAGCAAGGATCTGCAACCAAGATTACTCAACAAGGCTCTCATTTAGAATTGAAAGACATACAAAGAGATTCTCAGACAAAAAGTTAGGCAGGGGAAAATATTGTGGTTAAAAAAAGAAACATACCATGTCTTGGCTCATGCTACCAACTTTTTTAAAATCTCTCACGGAGCTTCTGATCTTGGCATGCCTCATACCTCTTGGTAAGTGGCCCCAGGCTTGGCATTAGTGGCAACCAGCCTTAGTTTGAGGCTGCCAGCCTTAGCTTGGCCTGCTCTAGGCACCTCAAGCCCAGCACACGTAGCAGCCATCTGCAGATTGCTTTGTAGCTCATGACAGGTCATCCTGGGCAGGACACAGATGGCAGTTGACTTTGGCTTGCAACTCCCGGTAGGCCCCAAAGCCAGCGCACCCAGTGGACAGCTTCACACCACGCTGAAGCACCATCCAACCACCTCCATGAGCAGCACACCCAAGGGGTGGACTCAGCAGGCATTAGAGCCCTTCTTAAGTGAGTCCAACTCCATGGGGTCGACCACTGCACAGCATGTCCTCCATGGTGGTTGTGGAAAGTCCTTGCAGCCAATTGACCTGGGGGGAAAATCCCTCTCATTGACATGCCAACAGCAATCAGGAGTCAACTACAGTAGAAGGGTGCACACAGTCCACATGGGGAGCACATCTGGAGTGCATAGTTTGGGTGACTGGGGAGTCTGTGCCACTGGGTCCTACAGGACACCTACTATATAAGGCCACTCTACCAAGACCTGAGATGTAGCTCTGCCTAAAACATAGAAACAAACTCAGGGAGGCTGCCAAAATGAGAAAAAGAAACATGTTTCAAATAAAATAACAGAACAGGACTCCAGAAAAAGAACTAAACAAAATGAGATAAGCAATCTACCAGTTCAAAACACTGGTTATAAGGATACTCAAGGATCTTGGTGAGAACTTCAACAAAGATAGGAAACATAAAATAGAACCAGTTAGAAATGAAGTCTACAATAACAAATTAAGAATATATTACAAGGAATCAGCAGTAGAGTAGATGAAGCATAGGATCAAATCAGTGATTTGGAAGATAAGAAAGCAGAAAATTACCCAATCAGAACAGCAAAAAGAAATGAAAAAAAAAAAGAATAGGTTAAGAAGCTTCTGGGACAACTTCAAGTGATGATGGAAAACTTCTTTAACTTGGTGAATGAAATAGACACACAAATCCAGGAAGCACAGAGCATCCCAAACAAGATGAACCCCAAAAGACCCATACCAAGACACATCATAATTGAAATGCCAAAGATGAAAGACAAAGAGAAAATCTTAAAAGCAGCAAGAGAAAAGCAGTTAGTTACCTATAAGGGAGCTCCCATAAGATTGTCAGCTGATTTCCCAACAGAAACTTTGCAGGCCAGAAGAAATTGGCTTCTTATATTCCAAGTAATGGAAAGCAAGGATCTGCAACCAAGATTACTCAACAAGGCTCTCATTTAGAATTGAAAGACATACAAAGAGATTCTCAGACAAAAAAAAGCTAAAGGAATTTATCACCACCAAATCATTATTACAAGCAATGTTAAAGGATCTTCTTGAAGAAGGAAGAGGAGGGTCAAAAAATATGAACAATAAAATGGCAATAAATACATCTATCACACTTGCTGGTTTGGCTCAGTGGATAGAGCGTTGGCCTGCGGACTGAAGGGTCCAGGGGTCGATTTCAGTCAGGGGCACATGCTCAGTTTGCGGGCTCAATCCCCAGTAGGGGGTGTACAGCAGGCAGCCAGTCAATAATTCTCTTTCATCATTGATGTTTCTGTCTCTCTCCCTCTCCCTTCCTCTCTGAAATCAATAAAAATATATTAAAAAACAACAACAAAAAACCACTTATCAACCATTACTTTAAATGGAAATGGGTTAAATGCTCCAATCAAAAGATAAATGGTGGCTGAATGGATCACAAAAGAAAACCCTTACATATGCTGTCTATAAGAGACTCACTTCAAATCAAAAGACACATACACACATAGACTGAAAGTAAAGGGATGGAAAAGGATATTTCATGACAATGGAAATGAAAAGGAAAATAAAAACTGGTGTATTAATACTTTTATCAGACAAAATAGACTAAAATAAAGATTATATAGAGACAAAGTAGGACCCAGCTATTTCACTTCTGGGTATTTATCTGAAGAAACTCAAAACACTAAATTGAAAAGACATGCATCCATATCTTAATTGCAGCATTTTCAGTAGCCAAGATAATAGAAGCAACCTAAGTGTCCATCAATAGATGAATGAATAAAGATGTGGTGCATATATACAGTGGAAAATGACTCAGCCATTAAAAAAAGATAAAGAATGAAATCTTGCCATCTGCAACAACATGGATGGACCTAGAAGGTGCTGTGCTGTGTGAAATAAGTCAGAGAAAGACAAATCCATATGATTTCACTTATATGTGGAATCTAAAAAACAAAATAAATGAACATGCAAAACAGAAACAGAACCATAGATACAGAGAATGTTTTGGTGGTTGTTAGATGGGAGGGGTTTGGGGGTGAAAAAGGTGAAGTGATTAAGAAGTATGAATTGGTAGTTATAGAAAGTCCATGGGGATATAAAGTACAGCATAGAGCATATAGTAAAAAATATAATTACTTTGTATGGTGTCAGATAGATGATCACTTTGGAGTGAGCACTTCATAAGTTATATAAATGTCCAATTGCTGGGTTTTACACTTGAAACTAATATTGTACATTAACTGTAATTGAAACATAAAAATTAGTTAAGAATTAAAAAATTATTTTTTTAAATGAAGGTTTCTAATGAAATGGTTATATAGAAGTGGAGATGGAGAGTCCACATTCGTCTGTTATACTTGCGTAACAGTTTATAATATATTCAGTGTTTATAGATCCATGATCTCATTTGATCCTCACCATAATCCTGAAAGGGAGAGTGAAAAGGATAGACAGAGCAAGTATTTAGCCCTTCTGTATGTGAAGAAATTTAGGATCCAAGAGGTGGAAACTTGCCTAAGGTCACACGTAGTAAAAACAGAGGGACCTGGTTTCTAACTGGCATTTGATTTCTAATATTCTTTTCATTATTTGTTTCCATGTAATGGAATGGTACAGTGTCACCAATAGTTGATACAGATTCACTTAGCATATTATAATTTGCTAATAATTATAATTTAGTTTGATTTTGTTTGGAAGTCAGATCCCAGGTGTAGCCTAATATAATGTTTTCCAGTCTATAGAGCACTTTCTTCACATTCATTATCTCATCTGATCCTTTTATTTTATATGTAAGGAAATATAAAGTATTCAGAGGTTAAAAATTTTGTCAAAATGTGATAGACTTAGACATCTATAATACAGTGGGTTGTTGTTCTTTTTTGGATTCTGAAGATTTTTGGGTTCTTATCAAAGATTTTCCAGTCTTGAATTTGTGGGAAAATTCTGTATTCTTTATCCTTTACTACTCCCCTATCACCCAACCCTTCCCTTTGGTAACCACCATGCTGTTGTCTGTCTGTCTATGAGTTTATATCCCACATATGAAAGAAATCATATGCTTCTTAGCTCAAGTGTTATTTCCTAAGTAATTATCAATATTTTCAATTTTTTTCAACCTCCCTCCTTGTTCTTCCTGTTACTAGATATACCTTTACTATTAAAATTTTAACATTTATTGCATTGGCACATAATAGCAACAATATTCGGAAGTTGAAAAGAAAAATGATATATTTTTTGCTTTGTCACATCAACTATTTTCTAGCTCTTGCTAAAGTCACTACATACCTTTTGTATTGAGATCATGATACAATTTTGTATGTTTTGATAACATTTCTAATAACTTCTTAACCACCTAGAATTTATTGAATTAATGAAGAACTATTGTAGTAGTAAATGAAAACCAAAAAAGTTATTATGTAATTAAATGTACATTTAGTACATTTAGCTTTCTGTGTATGATTTCATCTCAAGTGGATGCTACAGGTTATGTTAATATACTAGAGGCCCAGTGCATGAAATTTGAACATGGGTAGGGTTCCTAGGCCTGGCCTGTGATCAGGGCTTGGCTGGCCTGGGACCTGCAGGCTGGGGGAAGCTCCTGCGTTGAGCATCTGCCCCCTAGGTGGTCAGTGCGTGTCATAGCGACGGGTTGTTTCACCGGTTGTTCCACTGTTTGGTCAATTTGCATATTAGGCTTTTATTATATAGGATGTTAACAATGAGTTTTTTTTCCCTTAGCAAGCTAAAAATAAGTGAAATATTTTATTTAGGACTTGCCATTATTTTTTACTATTGATTATCTTCATTGAATATTACATTTGCCTTCTTAAAGTGATTTTTAAATATCTAGGACAGCGGTTCTCAACCTGTGGGTCGCGACCCCTTTGGGGGTCGAACGACCCTTTCACAGGGGTTGCCTAAGACCATCGGAAAACATATATAATTACATATTGTTTTTGTGATTAATCACTATGCTTTAATTATGCTCAATTTGTAACAATGAAATTGGGGGTCACCACAACATGAGGAACTGTATTAAAGGGTCGCGGCATTAGGAAGGTTGAGAACCACTGATCTAGGATATTCATTGTAGTACAGTGTACACTACACAGAATTTACCATTTTAACTTTTTAAGTATACAATTCAGTTGTATTAATTACCTTCACAATGTTGTGCAATGATCACCATTATTTCCAGAACTTTTAAAATTAGCCCAAACAGAAACTCTGTACCCATTAAACAATAAATCCCATTTCTGTCTCCCCCAGTAACCTCTACTATACATTTCTCTATGTATTTGACACTTCAAGATACCTCACATAAGAGAACAAAACTGTTTTTAAATGTCTTGCTTAAAAATTGTTTGTAATTTTATATTTTTGAAGGATGACAGCATGGAGGAGAAACCATTAAAAATAAAAGGAAAGGACTCTTCAGAGAAGAAAAGGAAACGGAAGCTAGAAAAGGTAGAACAACTTTTTGGAGAAGGAAAACAGAAGTCCAAAGAGTTAAAGAAAATGGATAAACCTAAAAAGAAGAAATTAAAATTAAGTGCAGAAAAAGCAAAGGAGCTGAACAAACTGGCCAAGAAACTAGCAAAAGAAGAAGAGAGAAAGAAAAAGAAGGAGAAGGCTGCTGCAGCCAAAGTTGAACTTGTGAAAGAGAATACTGAGAAGAAGAGAGAAAGAAAAGTGCTGGACATCCCCTCAAAGTATGACTGGTCAGGAGCAGAGGAATCTGATGATGAGAATGCCGTGTGTGCAGCACAAAACTGTCAAAGGCCTTGCAAGGATAAGGTGAGTTCTAATGGGGTGTAGTCAAGTGTGAGAGAGGACAAGGAACAACAGGCGTGGAGACATGTTTGATATAATGATAGTCTGTTTTTGATCCCAGGGTTTGGGCTTCCAACAAAATATGTTTTCTACAGTTTCTATAAAGTGTTTTGAATTATGAGGCTCTTAGATCAATGTGATTAGTAGAAGAAATGTTGTGTTTTAAAAATCATATATTTAGTGAACGTAATGCGACAAGAGCAGAGAGGAGCTATGTGATTACCCGGAGCAGCAGTACTTTTCATATGCAATTGGCATAAAAAGTTTCAAAATAGTCTTACACCTTCCCTATAGGGTGACTCGGAGAACTAAATATCTTGTTAGTTAGCCACAGTGGCCTGAAAAAATCCTGGGCCAATATTCTAAGAGTTCTGGCAAATTGCATTAGGATTTGTTCTAACAACATAAAGCTTAGGGGTTAAGTCTTCCCTTTTTGGTCTGTGTCTTATCTACACTCAGGCCTATTGTACTCTCCTCAGTGGAATATGATTTTATGAAATCCCTTGTAAAAAAATTTCCATGTAATGGAATGGTACAGTGTCACCAATAGTTGATACAGATTCACTTAGCATATTATAATTTGCTAATAATTATAATTTAGTTTGATTTTGTTTGGAAGTCAGATCCCAGGTGTAGCCTAATATAATGTTTTCCAGTCTATAGAGCACTTTCTTCACATTCATTATCTCATCTGATCCTTTTATTTTATATGTAAGGAAATATAAAGTATTCAGAGGTTAAAAATTTTGTCAAAATGTGATAGACTTAGACATCTATAATACAGTGGGTTGTTGTTCTTTTTTGGATTCTGAAGATTTTTGGGTTCTTATCAAAGATTTTCCAGTCTTGAATTTGTGGGAAAATTCTGTATTCTTTATCCTTTACTACTCCCCTATCACCCAACCCTTCCCTTTGGTAACCACCATGCTGTTGTCTGTCTGTCTATGAGTTTATATCCCACATATGAAAGAAATCATATGCTTCTTAGCTCAAGTGTTATTTCCTAAGTAATTATCAATATTTTCAATTTTTTTCAACCTCCCTCCTTGTTCTTCCTGTTACTAGATATACCTTTACTATTAAAATTTTTAACATTTATTGCATTGGCACATAATAGCAACATATTTCGGAAGTTGAAAAGAAAAATGGATCAATGGACTTTATGAAAAATCTCAGTTCATAAAATGACTAGAGGCATCTGTTATGGTTCCCATCAAGATAATTAGTAAATTCATAGTTCTAATTTTATGTTCATTATACCACTTGGTATTTAGAATTTTAATAGCTCTTCAGTTTGAATATATGAACAGAGTAAATACAACTGCATCAGTGTTAGAGCTTGAAGAGGTCACTGTACCCAGGGTTCTTCATTTTATAAACAATGAAACCAGAACTCAGTGAAGATAAATGATGTGACCAATGTCACAGAGCTAATTAGTGGCAAAATTAAAAGTAGAACCTTAGTTACCTGCCCCCACACAGCAAGTTCTCTCCACTAATATCCTTACCCCACCATTAATTGAGATGTAAATACAAAAACACATTCCAAAACTTAACATGTATATTTATATAGTTATTAAAGTTTTATATAGTAAAACACATAGCCCATAGTCTTACTTCCCAAGGATAGTAGCTATAAAAATTTTTGTATGTTTCCTTCTAATCCTTTTTTATAGTTTATTTTATATCATGTTATACTGTATTCACTTTTGTATCTTTATTAATTTCATAAGCATTTTTTTAAAATTTTTTTTATTTTTTTAAAAATATATTTTATTGATTAATGAGTTTTTTTTCCCTTAGCAAGCTAAAAATAAGTGAAATATTTTATTTAGGACTTGCCATTATTTTTTACTATTGATTATCTTCATTGAATATTACATTTGCCTTCTTAAAGTGATTTTTAAATATCTAGGACAGCGGTTCTCAACCTGTGGGTCGCGACCCCTTTGGGGGTCGAACGACCCTTTCACAGGGGTTGCCTAAGACCATCGGAAAACATATATAATTACATATTGTTTTTGTGATTAATCACTATGCTTTAATTATGCTCAATTTGTAACAATGAAATTGGGGGTCACACATTTTAATAGGTACATTATATATGTGTGTACTGTTTTTATCTTTTATTTTGAACTTATTCTCATCTGAGTTTGTTTATTAAAGAGGCTGCTGAAAGGCTGTTTCTCTTTGGGTATTAGTAGCTCAGTGTTGGCAAAACTTTTTTTTTCTTTCTCTTTAATTGTATGGCAGTCACCAAAATATGGTATTTCTTTTTCAAGCTTTCCTGTTATCCTTACAGTGTTTAAATCTATCATGAATCTTTTACCTTCTCTTTTTTTCTCCTTTTCGTTTTTTTTTTTTAATATATTTTATTGATTTTTTTACAGAGAGGAAGGGAGAGGGATAGAGAGTTAGAAACATCGATGAGAGAGAAACATCGACCAGCTGCCCCCTGCAACACACCCCACCGGGGATGTGCCCGCAACCAAGGCACATGCCCCTGACTGGAATCGAACCCGGGACCCTCCAGTCCGCAGGCCGACGCTCTATCCACTGAGCCAAACCGGTCAGGGCTCTCCTTTTCATTTAATAATCTCTTCCCTCTTTGCTCAGCATTTTAAATATGGCTTAGTTCATTTATTGTTATCCCTGTTATCTTCCTGTAGCATATAAACACTACACACAGTTTTTTTGCATCTGTTATAAAAAATTTTTTTAATACTTTTTTAAAAGTAGATTTTTAGGGAGAGAGGAAAGGAGAGGGAGAGAAACATCCATCGGCTTCCGGGGATCTAGCCTGCAACCTGTACATGCCCTTGACCAGAATCGAACCTGGGACCCTTCAGTCCGCAGGCCGATGCTCTATCCACTGAGCCAAACCGGTTAGGGCATCATAAGCATTTTTATATACTATAAACATTTTAATAGGTACATTATATATGTGTGTACTGTTTTTATCTTTTATTTTGAACTTATTCTCATCTGAGTTTGTTTATTAAAGAGGCTGCTGAAAGGCTGTTTCTCTTTGGGTATTAGTAGCTCAGTGTTGGCAAAACTTTTTTTTTCTTTCTCTTTAATTGTATGGCAGTCACCAAAATATGGTATTTCTTTTTCAAGCTTTCCTGTTATCCTTACAGTGTTTAAATCTATCATGAATCTTTTACCTTCTCTTTTTTTTCTCCTTTTCATTTAATAATCTCTTCCCTCTTTGCTCAGCATTTTAAATATGGCTTAGTTCATTTATTGTTATCCCTGTTATCTTCCTGTAGGCATATAAACCTACACACAGTTTTTTTGCATCTGTTATAAAAAATTTTTTTAATACTTTTTTAAAAATAGATTTTTAGGGAGAGAGGAAAGGAGAGGAGAGAAACATCCATCGGTTTCCAGGGATCTAGCCTGCAACTTGGGTATGTGCCCTGACCAAGAATTGAACTGGCAACCTTTTGGTGCACAGGATGACGCCCAACCAACTGAGCCACACCAGCCAGAGCATAAAAATTTTTAATTAACTTGCTTATTCTGAGGGTTATAAGATTACAGGTGGGATAATCCCTATGAAAGCACTTGTTAACCAAAAATACAATGTAAATGTTAAGATGTGATCATTATTGCCCTGGTTGCTTGATTCAGTTGGTTGGAACATCATCCTGTACACCAAAAAGTGGTGGGTTTGATTCCTAGTCAGGGCACATACTCAGGTTGCGGGGTTCAATCCCCAGTCAGGGTACATGCAGGAGGCAACCAATTGATGTTTCTCACATTGATGTTTCTCTCCCCCTTTCCTCTCTCTCTCTAAAATCAATTAAAAACACACACCCACACAAACATATCCTCAGGTTTGGATTTAAAAAATCCAAAGTGATCATTATTATTAAATGAGCCCTAAGATTTGCTCTTAACATTATAAGAAAGTTATGTACATTGTGATGGAGTAAAAGGAGATTTAACATTCAGAGAAAATGTTTATTTTTTATTGATTTCAGAGAGGAAGGGAGAGAATTTTAGTCCTAAGTTTTAAGTATAATAATTATGTATATTGGCCATTCTTTAAGTAATATTTATGTTCTGAGAAAGATCAATGGACTTTATGAAAAATCTCAGTTCATAAAATGACTAGAGGCATCTGTTATGGTTCCCATCAAGATAATTAGTAAATTCATAGTTCTAATTTTATGTTCATTATACCACTTGGTATTTAGTGATAGAAGCATCAATAATGGGAGAGAGTCATTGATCAGCTGCCTCCTGAACGCTCCACACAGGGGATCGAACCCACAATCTGGGCATATGCCCTGACCAGGAATCGAATCGTGACCTCCTGGTCCATAGGTCAATGCTCAACCACTGAGCTATGTCGCTGGGCGAAATGTCTATTTTAAATTGTTAATACATATACAAAGGTGAGCAGTGTGAGCCTTAACATAAAAGGAACAGTAAATATTGTATTTCTGTAATGTGTTTAATTTTAAACATTATTTCAGATTTTAAACGTTTTGCCTATCCTAGCTGTTGTGCAGTTTTTGTGATTCTTCAAGTTTGTTCCTGATACCAGTTTGTTTGTTTTTTTAATTAATCCTCACCCGAGGATATTTTTTTCATTGATCTTGAGAGAGAGAGAGAGAGTGGAGGGGAGAGAGGAGAGGGAGAGAGAGAGAAAAAAAAACAATAGATGATGTGAGAGAGACATCGAATGGTTGCCTCCCGCATGCACCCTGACTGGAGCAGGGATTGAACCCGCAACCAAGGTAGATGTCCTTGATGAGGAATCAAACTCGGAACCCTTTGGTCTGTGGGCCAATGATCTAAGAACTGGGCAAAACTGACCAGGGCTTAATACCAGTTTTAATACATAAAAGGTATATTTCTTTACAAGCTGTGTAAAGATTTTACAACTTACTCAATTTGAAGTATAGTGTTTCTCTAAGACCAAATTAATGTATGGCACACATCTTCAGAACAAAAGGATAACAAGAAAAGAATGATTTTTAGGGAAGTCTGTCTGCTTTAAAATATCATGTAGTAAAAAAATAACAGGGTTTGTTTATATTTAGGTAAGTGTATATTTACAATTTTTCTAACCAGTATTACTACTTTTTCCCCCAAATGTGCAGATTGAGAAAACATTGAAAGGTTACCTAAATGTTACTTAGCCTCAATTTTAAGATGTTTTAGAAAGAGAAAGGGAAAATATCAGAATAGATTATTAAAAAACCTTTGTCCCATCATATTCTAACTTGCAACTTTCCTAGTTTAGCACTGAAATTATGTCTTGGGAAACTCATCAATCTTTGGCGGACTGAGAGGATCCAGTCATTTAATGCTCAGAGAACCAAAAAAATTATATACAAGGGTTCTGAACATATGTTATGTTGTACTTAATTAAGAGGATTTAAAAAAAATTTCAACTCTGATTTTTGCAAGGAACTTTGGTACAAAACAGATTGAATGCCAAAATGGCAAAAGCTCAGTTGGGTAACTGAGCTAAGAATATCACTAAATCACCAGGCACACACACACCCTTCTCATTGGAGTAATAATGCTATAAAAAATGAACAAAATATATTATGCCAAATATTTTTTCTTAAGTGTAAATATGTAACCAGATAGCAAAACATGAAGTGTCAAACTTACATTATTTTGTCTGTTTAATATATTTCTCTTTAAACACACATTTCCAAAAGTTCAAATCCAATAACCTATTTGTTCTGTAATGTTAATCTCCTATTACTTAATATTTAAACAGCTCATAGCTATGAAGTTTTTAAATAATTATTTTTGTAATTTGATAAATGCATTCTCCAGAAGTAATGAAAGGGGAAATGACTATGAGAACTTAATATACAGTTAGCCAAATTTTGTGTTCTTGACTTTTTAGGCTACTACATAGTCTAACCGCCATGTGCAAAATCATTTGTAGATTCTGTTGACATTCCAAACTTGAGTTTGCTTTATGATCCGGTGGGCCTTTTCATACAAATGAGATTGATTGTTAGTAGATGAATGTGATAAAAAGATATTAGTAAAAAAGGACTGTTTTTTCCCCTGCTAGATTACCAGGGTAAATTGCTAATATAACGTGTAGCCTGGGAGAGCATCTGTGTACCAATGAATATCTTAAGAAAACTTATATACTCTTGGAATTCAGCGGAAGAGGTAGGCCTAGGAATGGACCTCTAGCCAAAATTACAAAAGGGAAAATGTTGTCTTATTTGGGAGAGATGATAGATTTAATTTTGGGAAACTGGAAGCCAGTGAGTATAGTGCAGAACTAGGTTTTAAAAGACATGAGACCACTTTTCTTAGCAGCAAATATGGGTAAATTGGCAATTTCTTATCCTATGGATTATCATGAATGGGACTGGACTGGATTAAGAGGTTTGGAGATAGAAGTAGAGTTATCTATTTGCTCAGAGTGGCATAATATCTCAAATCTGGGCAGCCCAAAGAAACACAATTTATCTTCCCAATTACCTTTACCAGCTCCAAATAGCCAGAACACTTATCCTGAGTTCACCAACTACTAAATTAGTACTTTATAAACCTTCATTTGCTTACAGGACCTTTATTTTGTTGCACAGAAGTCATCATCTTCTTTTTCTCTCTCTGATATATTTTGCCACAATAGGAACATTTTGATCAATTATTTTCTTTATTTCCAGCTCTGAAGCTAATATATACAAACAGTTACAGAAAAAAACCCAGAATTTATTTTAGGAAGGAATTGTTAAGTTGCTCTAATTTACAGAAAGCAGTGTCACAAAGTGCCAGTGATGATCAAATTTAGACTATGTAAGAATTCCCTCGGGGCTGATTGAAAATGTTGTTTTCTGGTTTGTACCCCCAAGATATTCTGAGTTTGTGGGTTTGTGATGGGTTTCAGCTACACTTCTAACAAAACCCAACAGCTGTAACCAGTTTGTCTCAGTGGATAGAGCGTCGGCCTGCAGACTGAAAGGTTCCAGGTTCGATTCCGGTCAAGGGCATGTACCTTGGTTGCGGGCACATCCCCAGTAGGGGGTGTGCAGGAAGCAGCTGATCGATGTTTCTCTCATATCGATGTTTCTAACTCTCTATCCCTTCCCCTTCCTCTCTGTAAAAAATTAATAAAATATATTAAAAAGATGTTCTGAGGCTGAATGAAAGCTACTTTAAGGATCTTGATGGCCTCATAAAAAAAAAAAACCCAACAGGTGATTCTGATTCAAGTGGTCTACACATTTTAAGGAGTGCTGCTGCAGGCAGTTATTTCAAGATGCAATAGTTTTGTGAAAGGTAGGATAATGAGTAGAGCCATGAAACTATATTAAAAAATGCTCGCCGTCACCGGTTTGGCTCAGTGGATAGAGCGTCGGCCTGCGGACTGAAGGGTCCCAGGTTCGATTCTGGTCAAGGGCATGTACCTTGGTTGCAGGCACATCCCCAGTGGGAGGTGTGCAGGAGGCAGCTG
>NW_005358092.1:4316051-4337254 GCF_000412655.1 Myotis brandtii
TTCTCTCTCATCGATGTTTCTAACTCTCTATCTCTCTCCCTTCCTCTCTGTAAAATCAATAAAATATATTTTAAAAAAAAATGCCTCCAGGATCCCAGGCAGTAACTAGGTGTTTTGCTATACATTATTTCATTTGATCTTCAAAATATTCTATAAAAAAGATGTAATATCCATTTTTACAGATGAGAAAATTGAGCCTTAATGAGATTAAATGACTTGCCTCAAATTATGCACCTCAGAACTCAGAACTTCTGACCGAATTCAGTAATCTTTATACTACACAACATAGTTCAGTAAGCTCTAGAATTCTAAAATAGGAACAATGAAAGCAGAAAGATTATTTTGAGCCCTGGCTGGTTTGCTCAGTGGTTAAAGTGTTGGCTCGTGGACCAAAGGGTCTTGAATTTGATTCCTGGTCAAGGGCACATACCTCGGTTGCAGGCTTGATTCCCAGCCCTGGTCAGGGCACATTCGAGAGGCAACCAATTGATGTGTCTCTCTCACATCAGTGTTTCTCTCTCTCCCCCTACTCCCTCCCGTCCACTCTCTAAAAAAAAATTTTTTTTTGACAAATAATTTCTCCCACCCTTTATTATAACCCTAAAACTATTAACATGACTATCATAGTTTTGATCATTTTTTATAGTACATGGAAACTAATTTTGAAAACTGCTCACTTTCCTTGAAACTCCTTTACCTAGCCAAAACCTTCCTCTGTTCTTCTTTTTTTTAAAAATATATTTTATTGATGTTTTTACAGAGAGGAAGGGAGAGGGATAGAGAGTTAGAAACATCGATGAGAGGGAAACATCGATCAGCTGCTTCCTGCACACCCCCAACTGGGGATGTGCCCACAACCAAGGTACATGCCCTTGACCAGAATCGAACCTGGGACCTTTCAGTCCGCAGGCGGACACTCTATCCACTGAGCCAAACCGGTTAGGGCCTCTGTTCTTTTTTATAAGCTGTACTGAGGTACTTATTTAATCTCTTCATATGCCTTACTTTGCTCTGATATCGGGCAAAGCTCATTGTTTTAAGTGGCTTCCTATGTTGCCAAGTGAAATGATCAACTTTTGTAGTGTCTGCTGCATCTGCCATGGAATCAGCTTTAAAAACTACCACAATCGCCCTCCAAATATAAAAAGCCAAAATCACCTTATTTTTAATGCTAGGTCCAAGGCTTAAAGTCACTAAAATGATAGTGCCTTTCTAACCTCCTACTATTATCACAATACTAGAGGCCCGATGTATGAAATTCGTGCACGGGTAGGGTCCTTAGGCCTGGCCAGTGATCAAGGCTGATCAGGGCCTTCTGGCTGTCAGCCAGGGCCTTCCTTCATTCCACGCCACCCCCTGGTGGTCAGCATACGTCATAGCGAGCGATCGAACTCCCGGTCTCCCCGGTTGAACTCCCGAGGGGACACTGCATATTAGCCATATATATAAAATATTCCACTGTATGGGCATACCACATTTTATTTATCCATTCATCAGTTGGTGAGCATTTGGCTTGTTTCCACTTTTTGGCTATTATGAATAATACTGCTATGAACATTCATGTACAAGATTTACATAAACATGTTTTCAATTCTTTTTGAGTGTATATTTAGGAGTGAGAAGGATTACATTAAAACTGCATAACACAATGTTTTGAAATTATTTTTCTGTATCACCCTGTCTCTTTCTACTTCCTACCTATATAACAAGGCCCTCAAGTCTTTCTTTCCTTCACTGTAAGTACCCCAAAATACTCTGCCTAAAACTCACAGCTTAAAGAGACTCTTTCTTCCCCATCACTATGCTGCCTTGGCTCCCGCCACCGTGGCTTTGTCCAGAAGGATGTCTGGAAGATGTCCGGTCTAATTAGCATATTACCCTTTTATTAGTATAGATTCTCTGAAGGGTCAAAGTTTGCCTGACATCTGCCAATGACCTAACAGTTATCCAGACTTTAATTTTAATCCCAAAGTGATCTATTGACCTGTGTCTTTAACTGTTTTAATTGGTTAATTTGTATTTATCTGATATTTGCTAACTTTTTATAGGGAGTTGTATTTGTAACGGAAGAAGAGAAGAATAAAAAATATTAGTTTTAAAAGTGGCCTATGTGACTGCTTTTCTAAAAAGGTATTTAATGCTCTTAGTACTTTGGCTTATCTCTTTGAAATAAAGCTAATACACAAGATTGCCTTCACATTGTTGTACTCTTCCTTTCTTGATTGATAATTGCATTGCCTAGAAATTGTTAATACCAGCTAAAACTACTTGGCTGCTCTATTCTTTTTTTGTCAAGTTTTTCTCATGTTTCTGCCTTCCAAGGAGTCTCAGGTATTTATGAGGTAATGGAGTACCTAAGAGGCCTAATTTTGTGGACATGCTATGGTAAAATATAATTTTGAGGTATTAGCTTCCCACCTTCTTTCTTTAAAAAAGAACCCCATAAGAAGTCATTGTGTGTCTCTGGACATCTCAATTGTTGCTGTCATTTAAATAAGAAAGCTCTTTGGTTTGCTTTTATTTTAGGCTTAATGATTATATAACCTAAACATTTCTCAATCTTGTCTCCTACAGGTAGACTGGGTACAATGTGATGGTGGCTGTGATGAGTGGTTTCATCAAGTTTGTGTGGGAGTATCTCCAGAAATGGCTGAAAATGAAGATTACATCTGTATAAACTGTGCAAAGAAGCAGGGGCCAGATAGCCCAGGTCAAGCACCAGCTCCTTCCTTCATAATGAGCTACAAACTACCGATGGAGGATCTTAAGGAGACCAGTTAGCATATACTAAGTTTGTTTGGGACATGGGGAAAATGGACCACATTAAGATCTTAGTCATAAAATTGAGTGGATTAGATCCACTCACAATGTTGCTTCCAAAGACGACTGGCCTTCAGAGAAAGTCCTTATAGCTGACTTCCTCTTTGCATGGACTGTGTGATCTACATTCTCTATCAACACGTCTGTGCAGAGGGTGTCTTCTTTGGTACAGCAGCCAATGTTTCAGTTCATGTCTCTGTTGAGTATGGTTTGTTACATTAAGGCCAGACATTTGATTGACCTCCAGGGTGGTTGGTGTGCCGTCAGGGAATTCAAGATGTGTCTTATGGCCAGTTGGTATTAGAGGTTTATGACCTAGAGGCAGCACCATCTGAGGTGCTGATTATGTGGCTCTCTTTGTTAGGATAGTTACAGAGGAGTCAGAGTACCACTTTCCCCACTATTACCTGGCATTTAGGGCCCTACAAATACAACTAGGAGAGGAACAGGGCCAGAGTTAACTCCTGTTAGAAGTCATGGGATGGTAGCACAGTCTAGACCTCAGCTGCTTGTGCTTGTTTGTACCAAGAAGAAAACCCCAAGTGAGAGGCAGATCACCTTATCTGCCCAAGGAGGATGTCTTGTAGTTCAGAAATCTGACTAGATTGTATTCCGGGAAGAAGAGCTTTTCTTATTTCAAGGCAAGGAGCCTTTTTTTTGCTTAGAGAAGTCTTGCTGTCTTGGGTCTACATTTTAGAGCAGAGAAAGTCCATGGATCCAGACTTCTGCAAAAGAAAAGAAGACAAGTTAATGTTTTACTGAGCCACAGGGATGCATGCTTTTGGGGGAAACCTTCATTCACAAGTATACTAGATACCACCAGGCTTCAGGCATGGCCATGAACAAGACCAGCAAATAACATTTTGCCTTGCAGCCCCGATGCCAATGTCTGCTGTTTCCAATATTGACAATTTCTGATTGTGGTCCACACCAGATGCTGTTGAATAACACCATGGCTTCATCAGAGGATGTGGGATTGTAGGACCTCTGGGTGATGAAGTTGTTTTAGTAAATCCATTTTTTAAAAAAGAAAAAAGGACTTGTTTTTACTTTTTTCTAAATGTCTCTGACTACTGACTGTTCTATAAATAGATTATTTTTCCTTTTTTAATATACATATATGAATATATAAATATATATATATTTACTGTTACCAGCAGCATATGACAGAGTTCCTGTGTCAGAAATCCTTTTGGGGGCTTGCTTACTCTTTTTTGCTTTTTCATAAAGAAGTCCCATTCCTCCTTGTAGTACAAGGAGTTAGCACTTCCTTGTCCATCCTAGCCTAACCAGATCTTCCATTTTGTTTTTGTTCAAATAAATAATTATATTTCCTTTGTGCGTTGGGACTTGTCCCTGTCTGTTGGGAAACTTGGTCTTACTGTTTCTGTGATGGCTGTTTTTGTTTTTGTATGTGAATGTTTGAAACTATGGTGCTGTGTCCTCTTCCTTCCTGTTGTGTTCTCTTTTCTTGTGAAGGTGTTAGGTAAGCTGTATGGAAACTCTTACTAGAAGGGGACTAATTTTTTTTTTTAAAGAAAAAAACAAGCAAACTAAAAATAGTGTTTTGTCTTTACTGTCCTGTGTCCCTTTAATTTGGTTTAAACATCTTGTTTGACTTAATCAGTTTTACTTTAAAGAGGGCAGGAGCAGGGTGGACCTAAAGAATAGCTTCTAGACTCCTTCCCATTTTACCCCAATTTGTTTGAAAGAGATGTCTTCTAGTAACTAGAAGTAAAATGTACTGTCCAGTCACAGTTTAAGTGGGTATGAGATTTAACTCAAAAGCCATCTTATTTAAAACACACACACACACACACACGAAACACAAAAAGCTTTTCTATAAAATCCAGTTTTTATAAATGTGTTCTGTTTCAGGCTACCTACCTATTTTTGAGTCACATATTGAGTGTTTTGACCTGTTGAGAGGTTCATAAGTGTTGCTGTGCATGTGTCTTGAGAATCTAATCTCAGTTGTGTGAATGATTTAAGATTTCAGTGGATATTGCAAGATAACCAATTTCATAAGTTTTCATTTTGCCAAACTATATAAAGATACTAAGAATTTTTTCATTTGGTCAATGTTACAGAAGATAGCACAGTATTTTTTGCCTTTTGGTCTTTGTAAAAGTAATCAAATACTCGTGGGTTAAAAATTGAATGCAATTTTACGTGATGGCGGTCTTGGAATACATTTTTAAATATTCTGTTTTTTTCCTTCCTAGTCACCCATTAACTACTCAGCCCAGTGGAGGGGCATGAGGATGCTAAGAAAGATAGCTAAGGTGCTTTGCTTCTTGAAGTATGATAAATGGATATAGGTGGCTGTTTAAGGAATGCTTTATTTTCCGAATATGGCATTTGCCTGCTAGAAACCTGGGAGAAAATGCAGGGCAGTCTCCAACCATGAATCAATAGCTTCCTCTTTTTCTTCTGACATTTTGAAACTTACATATATCAATTAATATATACTGTGGGATTTTCTGTATTTGAAAATCACAGAGGATTTGGTCTGACTCTTGACCATAGATTTAGATCAAGGCTGAGAAGAACAGGTGAAATTAGTTTTTTTGAGAGAGAGAGAGAGAGAGAGAGAGAGAGAGAAATTAACATACAAATCAATTTGGAATTAATGGACTAAGATTCATCTACTTGAAGAAATGCTGATGCTCTAACACAAGACATTGTTTTCAGTTAGAAGAAATTACTACTTACAACTTATCCCATTCTGTGGTATTGAAACATTTTTATATTAAAACTTAACTTAAAATGTTTCTTTCCCCAAATATCTCCTCAAAGTTGTAATTCCTCACCATGGGTATTTTAACTTATATGTCAATCCTTTCAAAGATATTTCCTACTACCTTCATTATAAACTATTTTGGCAAAGGTTATAGAACGAAAAATGAAGAAATGCTAGGTCTTTGATAGTCTCAAAGGATGGGTAATAAGAACTATGCAAGCTGCTAAGTTTACAACTAATACATCGGAGTAGCTTTCTTATTGGGGGAACAAGGGGCATTTTGCTGTCACAAATGTGTATTTTACTGTGATAGTTACTGCAACAAAGCCATGTTGAGATGTGGATGCTAGGCTCCCTAAATTGCTGCAAACCAGCTTTGCACTGCATGAGTCAAATTTGTGCCTCAATAAAATTACAAATTACTGTATATCATACTTTGAATAATTGAAAAGGCAAACATTAAATCTGATTCACCGTAATATACTTCAATCAAAACTCTAGCAAAGGCTAACAGATTTGTAATATTAGAACAAAATTTCCTGTACTTTCACTTCTGTTTTCTGCTTTCGTCTTTAACTAAAGTATCTAAGAAATTATTTGTTTTTCTTCATTTTTTTAGTTTGGGTGCAATTCAGTGCACGTAAAAGAAACTCCCTGCTTGTCAATATTTTGATTCTATAATCATTTGTGTGAACATCAGCAAGTACTTAAAATAGGAGGATGAAAGGAAAAGTTGAGAAAACCCTTCCAAGTGAGATTATCTACTTTTTAAAGGAGAAAGTGACAGTTTTGGAGTGGGATTTGTAAATTGTGGAAAAATTAAGCAGTTAAAGTCCAACGTATAACCAAGTTTAATAAAGGGTTTATGTGTGAACAGTGTGTAGTAAGTTGCTTTTGCAGTATGTCCTATAAATAGATTTTAAAAAGCAGGTAAATGATTTGCTGTCCTCCATGTTGCTTCTTAATTAAAGTATATAATTACTTTTTTGATATGGATGTGCCAGCTGGTATTTATAGCATGAGAAGGAAAGGATGAATGTTAATCTATTTTGGAATTGCAGTCTTCTCTTGGCTTGGGTCATATCCAGTCACCACTATGCAATGAATGATGTGCACTGGGAAAGGTTAGGATGGGTTTTTAAAGATGTATCCTACTTACCTTTACCATTGCAGTACTCCAAGATGTCTAAACAGGAATGTGTTTTGTAAACCTCAAGACCCTGTGTTGGTTATTCCCTTAAATATTTATTTATTTGCTAGTGAGACACCTAAATATAATATGGATTATAATTTGCCAGGGTTTTTGGTGGTGCCTTATGAAAAGTATAACCTGATTTCTTGTTTTTTGAGCATGTTTTGCATTTTTTGTTTTCTGAAAGAATATTAGATATGGTTATTTGCATTGCATCTAAAAAATAAAGAACATTTTTATGTGTGCTCAGGTTCCCCCCTACTTCATCATTTACAGTGGTGGCAACTCTGGTAATCGAGTAAAGGTAAATTTTGGCACTGAATTATTAATGATCCTGAGGAATACTAGCAAGTATATGAGAGCCACTTTTAACCTGTGCCAAAGCAGTTTCTAATATTGTATGTGCTCTCTATAAAATAAAGAACTGGCTCAAATAATTTGATCAGTAGTGTGTTTAACCTACTGCATTGCTGAGAATAGTGTACTCAAAAAGTATGAAGTTGGAAAAGTGATTCCTGAAGATTTCACTTGCTTTCAGCAAGAATCCAGTGATTCCCAACAGACATTTCCCCACCTTTGATTCTTGAGTGATTTATTCATTTGCAACAAACCAGTAATTTGGAAAATGAAATACAGTTGACCACTGAACAACACGGGTTTGAATTGTACAGGTCCACTTATACATAGATTTTTTTTCGAGAAGTATTATACATGTATTTTCCTTACATTTTCTTAATTGTTTCTTTCCTCTAGCTTGCTTTATTGTAAGAATACAGTATATGCTGTATATCACACAGAGTACAAGTGGAACCTTAGTTCTCAAACTTAATTTGTTCCAGAAGACTGTTAGAGAAGTGATTTGTAATTTTAATATTCTTTTTTATTGATTTCAGAGAGAGGAAGGGAGAGGGAGAGAGAGAAACTGATAAGCTGCCTCCTGCACATCTCCTACTGGGGATCGAGCCTGCAACCTGGGCATGTGTCCTAACCGAGAATCAAATAGTGACCTCCTGGTTCATGGGTCGACTCTCAACCACTGAGAACAATATAAAGAATACCGTCAAATACTATATCATGAATAAACTTAGAGTGATTTTTAGAGCTTAATATTTCCATATAGTAATTCCATGAAATTACTAGGCAAGGATTTTTCTCTAACTTTGTCTTTGGAGCTAGGTAGTATGTATATCTTGTTAATGGGGAAAAAAGGCACCACCACGAGAAGCTTTTAAGGATGGCTTGTGATGCTAGCTGAAAGCTTGTATTAAAGAACCCTGATGAGTTAGTTGTAAGGGACATAGGAAGGAAGTCAGAATTTTCTGTAGTAAAAAATAAAACCACAAAAAACCAACAAAACAAACTTCAGAAGCCCAGATGAAGTCTTCAGGTAAAGAACACTGATTTTAGGAATCAAGTAATCTGGTTTTTATAATTCTTTGTATGACCTTATGTTAGTTACTTAGCTTTTTTGAGTCGATTTTTTTTTTTTTACCATCTGTGGGTTATATATAGACATTTAAATTACAGCCCCTCTCCTTAAAAGAGGGTAAAATATAGATGATGAATTTTAAGGATTTTTTTTTTGAAGTGAACATATCAAGATTTTATTGTCATACAATAAAACAAAATATGACGCTTAGAACTGGATCACTTGGCCCTTTTGCTTATCTCCTCCCAGTTCAAAATGCTTGCATCTCTTAATAGCCAGATTTTCTTAGATCTGCAGTTGGGCTCAACGCATTCAAGCCTCAGCACAATCTTCTTTGTAGTTTTAGCGCGTTATCAGAAATTGGCTTAGTCTGCCCACCTTAGCCACTCTGCTTCCTGTCATAACGCCGCTTTCCCTGCGCATACAGAGAATCCCTGCCTTTCTTGTACAGTGTTACTTTGTGGGGTTGATGCTTGCCACACTTCTTACAGAAAGTTCGGTGGGTTTTAGGAACATTCACCATGTTTGCGAGCGCTATCGGCAGGGAAAGAAGCATATTTTTAAATAAAACTTTATAGAGTTTAAAGAGTAAGATACAGGTGGGTTTTAGACATGTAGTCCAATCCCCATTTAATGATAGAAAAATCTATTCAGCACTTCTGAGGAGGGAACATACATCCTATATTGAATATCTAGTCTCTTTTTAGAAAAAATGTTAAGTGTTGGTCATTAATAAATTCATATTAGAGATTACCCATAGTTTTACCTTCACTTGGGTCTTAATTGTGCAGTTCATGAAGCACTTTCATGTGTGCCCCAAAACCGGCATCTTGCCATTTATTCTGTGCTGAACTCTGAAGGTAAGGTGAGGGTATCAGACATATTTTCAGACACTCCCTCCTGAATTGCCCTGGCCTTTGTAAACTTTTCCCTACTCAAAGCATAGGCCCATTTCCTCTCCATCCTAGGATGCACCCTGCTGAAACAGACCACCTGGACCCGGGCAACTTTAGTCTTCCTGGCCTAACCCTACCATCCTCTCTACTTGGGGCTAAGCTTCATTGAGACCCCTAAACAGATTATCACTAGTGTTCTATTTGGAACCCGGAACAACAATTCAAGCCATAGCCTTGGTCCAATGCTCAGTGCTTCTGTTTGTTTTGTAATAGAAATTTACTCCAGAGTTTTAATTGGAGCAATGAGGATGGTTTAATTCACTTTGCTTCTCATCCCTGTAATTCATTGCTGCCATCTAAAGTAGAAACCTGTCTACTGACCAGCCCTCCCCTCATATTCCAATGTTGTAACCTGCTATCTTCACTTTATTTTCTCACTAGAGGCCTGGTGCACGAAATTTGTGCACAGGGAGGGAGGGGGGAGGGAGGGGTAAGTCCCCTCAGCCCAGCCTGCACCCTCTCCAATCAGGGATCGGGCCTAAACTGGCAGTCGGACATCCCTTTCACAATCCTGGACCAGTGGCTCCTAATTGCCTGCCTGCCTGGTCGTCCCTAACTGCCCTCCCCTGCCGGCCTGGTCCCCTCACTGCCCACCCCTGCCAGCCAGGTCATCCCCAACTGGCCCTTCCCTGCTGGCCAACCCCCCTGCCAGCTTGGTCATAGGCAGCCATCTTGCGAGGGTGTGAGGGTTAATTTGCATATTACCGCTTTATTATATAGGGTTGCTGCTCCCCCCCACCACCAATTTGCATTATAAAGACTTCACTTCCCTATTCTTTTATAAGTAAACTTTTCTTTTTTCATTAACTGTAATCTGGCTCTAAGCCACACTTCTCTTAGGATTTTTTCAAGTCTAGGGTGCTCATTTTCTCACTTCACTACTACATGGTGTGAGTAGGTGGATTATAGAGGCTGTTGCCCCTATATTCCTGATTTTCAAGGCCACACTTCGAGGCCTCTGCTATTCAGCTCTACTGTGTATCCTCATCACTGCCATCTCATTGCATTCACTGAGGACTTTGATGGTTCATGGCCTGTCTACCCCTAGGCCTTCCATCATTCTGGGTCATATTATTGGTCATGAATGACCTTACAGTTTCTGGACCTTCACTTTCAATAATCATTTCAGATCAGTTAGCCAAGCACTTTTAAGGACATGTTATGGATTCTCAAAAACTTATTTCTGAAATGTTAAATTTTAAGATCCCATTCATACTACTATGGTTTTTAAATGTCCTTTGAGCTCTTCCTCTCAGTATATTTACTCTGACCTCAAGAAACCTCCACTTAATCGCTTTTTTCTCCCAATCTGTCAGTTCACTCTAGCTCAGTGATGGCGAACCTTTTGAGTTCGGCATGTCAGCATTTTGAAAAACCCTAACTTAACTCTGGTGCCGTGTCACATATAGAAATTTTTTTATATTTGCAACCATAGTAAAACAAATACTTATATTTTTGATATTTATTTTATATATTTAAATGCCATTTAACAAAGAAAAATCAACCAAAAAAATGAGTTCGCGTGTCACCTCTGACACGCGTGTCATAGGTTCACCATCACTGCTCTAGCTTTGCCCCTTCTCCATTTAGCATAGACTCACTCATGATCTGTTGTTTTCCCTACCCTGCAGAACCTTGTCCCTAGATCATTTTAGCCATCTGCTTTCTTTGCTCTCACGGGCTGCTGAATACTACTGAGTTCACACCATTGGTTGGTAGCACCACAAATTGACTTTGAGAAGCAGTTTAGCAGCCCCAATGCTTCAACAACCTCTTCCATTCTTAAAGGCTACTTAAGACTCATCTGTTGTCAGACCCCTATGCTACCACCTCTTTTCCTTCAGCAGATGCCTCCCCTCTTGACACTGGAGAAATTGAAGCTTACAGGAGAGCTCTAAGCTTCCTTAGTCACCTCTACCATCAGCATCCTCAACTGTCTCAGAGTGTCTGTCTTCTGGCCAACACTATGAATGTATAGATGAATGAGCAAGTCAGTGAGTCTCGTCCCATCTTAACTCCTTAGAGACCTGTTCCAATATCTGTCCCTCTCTTCTTTATCTTCAGTGTCTCATCTCTAAGTCATTTAGCATATAATAATGCTAGAGTCTCCTATATTAATATTCTCCCTTGAATCTGTCTTCTGCTCTCTAATTTCCTTGGTAGTCAAGCCCCATTTGTTTTCTCTGCTTTCAAATCACTCCTTAGTCATTGTAGTCTTGATTCTGCCCTCAACATTCCATTGAAATTACTCTTACTAGAGCCATCAGCTAACTACATATTGCTAAATCCAATGGATAATTCAGTTCTTGACTTCTTTTCAGCATTTGACACTATTGTCCTCTCCCTTTTAAAAACTCCATTGGCTTCTTGGTCACTACTTTTTCCTAATTTTTCTTCTTTATAGCTGCTCTTTAATTAGTCTCCATTTCTGTTTACCTTTTTTAAATGGTGTCATCAGAGACCCTTTTCTACATACCCTCTTTGGATGCCCTTTATACCCAGCAACTAAAACAATACCCTGCATATAGTAAACGTTCAATAAATAACTTGAATGATGTTTCATGCCTTTGTTCCTCCCTTGGTACTGTTTTTTCTTTTATTTTTTTCATTTAATTTATTGGGGTAACATTGGTTAATAATTTTTTTTTAAAGTCTGACTTAGCCCGGCTGGAGTGGCTCAGTGGTTGAATGTTAACCCATGAACCAGGAGGTTGTGGTTTGATTCCTGGTTAGGGCACATGTCTGGATTGTGGGGCTGATCCACAGTAGAAGGCGTGCAGGAGGCAGCTGATCAGTGGTTCTCTGTCATCATTGATGTTTCTATATCTCTCTCCCAGTACCTTCTTCACTCTGAAATCAATAAACAAATTTTAATTAAAAAATTTGAACTTAATTTTTTATTATTTGAGTACTAACAGTCTCCTATCATGTTCTCATTCAAATTTATAGTGTATTCTATCACAAATTCAGTGTTGTTGTTTTTTTATTGATTTCAGACAGGAAAGGAGAGGGAAAGAGAGATAGAAGCATCAATGATGAGAGAGAATCATTGATTGGCTGCCTCTTGTACTCCCCCTACTGGGGGTCGAGCCCGCAACCAAGGCATATGCCCTTGACCGGAATCGAACCCAGGGTCCTTGAATCCACAGGCTGACGCTCTATCCACTGAGCCAAGCTGGCTAGGGCACAAATTCAGTGTTTTTATTCTTCCAGAAAACTTTGGACATCAATGAACCTCACCTGATAAAGTATGTCCTTTCATCTTAGTAAACCCTCCCCAAATGCCTTTATGGTGACATGAAAGAATTGTAATAAAATCATAAAATCTCAAGTTGAAAATTATCAAATAGCAATGTAGCTATTTAAAGAAACTTCAAACTATTAAATGAAAATTTAATAAAACAAAAGTAATGGGGCCTTTCCACAATATCCTTATAACTCTGAAAGCCATTATACGTTTCATGATTTTTATTTTAATGACAATGCCAAATTTAACTTGAATAATCTTTGAGAACTGAGAGCATTAGATTTTCTCTAGTGTGAATTATTTGAAGGGTAGTTTGTTGTGAGAAACAATTTATCAACAATTTATCACTTGGCCTTGCCACATTTGATACATTAGTACAGTGATGGCGAACCTTTTGAGCTCGGCATGTCAGCATTTTGAAAAACCCTAACTTAACTCTGGTGCCGTGTCACATATAGAAATTTTTTGATATTTGCAACCATAGTAAAACAAATACTTATATTTTTGATATTTATTTTATATATTTAAATGCCATTTAACAAAGAAAATCAACCAAAAAAATGAGTTCACGTGTCACCTCTGACACGCATGTCATAGGTTCACCATCACTGCATTAGTATGTTTTCTCCCAGTATGAGATCTCTCATGACCCCAAAGGTATCAACATTTGATAAAAGCTTAACATATTTCTTACATTAGTAAGTTTTCTCTCCAGTAGGCATTTTAACATTACATTAGGCCCGGTTTTGGATAAAAGCTTGTGGTACCCATTATATGTTTGTATTTTCTTTCAAAGATGTATATTCTGATATTAAGTTAAGTATGAGCCTGTTTAGAGGCTTTGACGCCTACAGGACTTTTACAGATTCTGTTCAGTATTGATTATTTGTTGTCGACTAAGAATTGAACACACTTGAAAGGCTTTGCCATACACATTACATTTGTGAGATTTCTCTCCACTACCATCCACTTGCTACATACATTACATTTATATGGGTTCTCTCCGGTATGAATTCTGTAGTGTCTCGTGTGGTGTGAGTTGCAATGAAAAGATTTGTCACACTCATTACATATATAAGGTCCCTGCACAGAATGAATTTTCTGATGATTAGTGAGATTTCAGCTTCCTCTAGAAAATTTTCCACACTCATTACATTTATAAGGTTTCTCTCCAGTATGGATTCTCTTATGTTCCACAAGGCTTGAATGCTCAGAAAAGGCTTTGCCCACTCATTACACTTGTAAGTTTTCTCAATAGTTTGAATTTCTGATGACTTGCCATATTTGAATTTTTAATTTTTACTACAGCCCTTGCCATATATATTACATTTATATGGTTTCTCTCTGGTATGGATGCTCTGATATCTAGTAAGGTTTGCAAATTGGGTGAAAACTTTCCTACACTCATTATATTTATAAGATGTCTGCCAGGAATAAATTCTCTGATGACTAGTCAGGTTTGAGCTTTCTCCAAAAGCTTTCCCATAGCTTGTGGGTCCTCGTTTCCAAGATGACCAAGAAAAGAAGGAATAACGGTCATGCCAAAAAAAGCTGAGGCCATGTACAGCCTATTTGTTGCACCAACTCCACCCAATGCATGCCCAAAGACAAGGCCCTTAAGAAGTTTGTCATTCAAAACACTGTAGAGATTGCAGCCGTTAGGGGCATCTCCGAAGCGAGTGTCTTCGACGCCTATGTGCTTCCCAAGCTGTAGGTGAAGCTACATTACTGTGTGAGCTGTGCCATTCACAGCAAGGTAGTCAGGAATTATTCTCATGAAGCCTGGAAGGACCGAACACCCCCACTCCGATTTAGACCTGCGGGTGCTGCCCCACGACCTCCACCAAAGTCCATGTAAGGAGCTAAGTCCTTAAGGACTGAAGAAAAGTTCTCTGGGGGGGAAATAAATGTACTTTAAAAAAATTGTACTTAAAAAAAATAGCCTTCCCATAAACATTACATTTGTAAGATTTTTCACTAATATGCATTTTCTGATGCTAAGTAATAAGGATGTATAAAAAATTCCCCAGATTTATTACAAATGTTGATGTTGACACTAGGAGGAATTTTTTTGAAGTGGTGAAGCAGAACAACTATTATTGTTAATAAACTTCTCAACTTGATTACTTTCATAAATTTTCTCTTCAGTTTGAAGAGAGAGAGAGAAAAAAACATCGATTGGTTGCCTCCCGCATGCACCCCGACTGGTGCTGGAGATTGAACCTACAACTCAGGTATGTGCCCTTGGCTGGGAATCAAACCCATGACCCTTTGGGAGCATGGGCTGACGCTTTAACCACTGAGCAACCAGGCCCTATTTTCAGAACATTTTATAAACTGGTACTTATTTCCTGCATTGATTATTTTTTAGCTTTAACAAATCCTTTTTATGTGACTTATATTTGTAATGTTGATAAGTATTTTTCCTTAATGAAGCACTCTGATTTAGAGGAAAATTATTTCAGGGTTTGTTACACTATTGATCTTTTCTACCATTATGATTTTTCTTTTTCTTATTATGATTTTTCTTTTTTCCATTATGATTTTTCTTATGAGATGTACTCACACCTTTGTAACTTGTTTCATCATATCCACACTGACTCAAACTCGTGCGTATTTTATTGGACTTTCCTGAAATAAAAATCCTTGACGTCATAATTTTGTGTCTTTCCATTATCAATGTTTGGACTATTTCTCCTTTGTTAATATTCTGTTTGATGATAATTCCTTGATCACACATTTAATAGAGATAACGATTTCTGGAAAGACATTACCCTCACCTGGAAAGAGCAGGTTCCTGTAGTTCTGCAACATCATGTCCCTGGCCAAGCCCCTCTGAGCAGGGTCTAGGCCAGTGATGGCGAACCTATGACACGTGTGTCAGAGGTGACACGCGAACTCATTTTTTTTGGTTGATTTTTCTTTGTTAAATGGCATTTAAATATATAAAATAAATATCAAAAATATACATCTTTGTTTTACTATGGTTGCAAATATCAAAAAATTTCTATATGTGACATGGCACCAGAGTTAAGTTAGGGTTTTTCAAAATGCTGACACGCTGAGCTCAAAAGGTTCGCCATCACTGGTAGGCATTCCCACTCCTGAGAGAATTCAACTTCCACATCCCCTCAGGTCAACAGCATCTGGGAAAGAGTTATTTCTGGCTCCTCTTTCTTTCCTCTCCCTCTAGGATTCTTTCTCAGTCTTGATAACTCCATCCATGTACGGGGAGATAGTAATGGTGTTTTGAATGTCGAGAGAGTCTCCAAACCCAGGATGTTGAGAACAGGGTGCTCTGGGGCCATGAAGCATGGGTTTGAAACAGAAAAAGTGAAATTTGTTCACCTGAGCATATCTGATGTTTGGATTTATTCATTTCCAGGTCTGCGGGCCTGGTTAATAAAATCACATAGGTTTCAGTTATACAATTCTACAATACATCATCTGTACATTGTCTCCCTGTACATTGTTGTCCCTCTCCATTTACTATTCTCTGTTTGGATTGTCATGTCATCACCTCCTTTTTCCTTACTATCTCTTCATTCTTCACAAGTCAGCTGATCCCCAAAACTCTTCCCCAAAACATTCAGATTAGGCCTAATCTTATTTAGATGCTCTTTCATGGAGCTCTGATATCAGTTAGATTGTACAATGGTTCTCAAAGCATGGTCTCTGGATTAGCAGCATTAGTAGCATCTAGGATTTGTTAGAAATGCAAATTCTTGAGCCCTACCCCAGACATCCTGAATCAGAATTTCTGGAGCAGAGCCAACAACCTGTATTTTAACAAGCCCTCCAGGTGATTGGGATGCATGCTAAAGAGTGAGACCCACTAGACTGTATTATAATCACTGCCTTTATATTTTCAGGATCTAACAAAAGGAAAACGATTATTATAAAGATCTAACCTTCCTCCCTCCTGGCAACTGTCAAAATGTTCTCTGTATTTTTGAGTCTGTTTCTGGTCTGCTGGTTTGTTTATTTTGTTTTTTAGGTTCAATGGTTGATAAATATGTATTTATTGCCATCTTATTTTTAATATTTTAAGTCTCCTCCCCCTTTTTTTTTTAAAGAAGACCCTTTAACATTTCTTATAATATTGATTTGGTGGTGATGAACTCTTGTAGCTTTTTCTTGTCTGAGAAACTGACAGTCTTAGGGCAGCTCCCTTATAGGCAACTGACTGCTTTTTTCTCTTGCTGCTTTTAAGGTTTTCCTTGTCTTTAATCTTCTGCATTTTAATTATGATGTGTTTTGATATGGGCCTCTTTGGGTCATCTTGTTTGGGACTCTTTGTAGTTCTTGGACTTGTATGTCTATTTTCTTCACCAGGTTAGGAAACTTTTCTGTCATTATTTTTTCAAATAGGTTTTCCATTTCTTGCTCTCTCTCTCTTCTCCAGCATCCCCATGATGTGAATGTTGGTATGCTTGAAGTTGTCCCAGAGACTTCTTATACTATCCTCACATTTTTGGGATTCTTTTTTCTTTTTCTGTTCTGATTGGGTGTTTTTTCTTCCTTTCTTGTACTATCCTCACATTTTTGGGATTCTTTTTTCTTTTTCTGTTCTGATTGGGTGTTTTTTCTTCCTTATAATCAAAATCACTGATTTTATTCTCAGCTTCATCTACTCTACTGTTGATTCCCTGTAAATTATTCTTCGTTTCAGTTAGTGTATCCTTCATTTCTGACTGGTTCTTTTTTATGATTTTCATGTCCCTTTTTATGCTGTTAAAGTTCTCACTAAGTTCATCTACTCTACTCCTGAGTTCATTGAGCTTCCTTATAACCAGTGTTTTGAACTCTGCATCTAGTAGATTGCTAGTCTCCATTTGGTTTAGTTCTTTTATATAGAGTTTTGTTCTGTTCTTTCATTTGGGACATGTTTCTTTGTCTCCTCATTTTGGCAGTCTCCCTATGTTTCTACATTTCTATGTACTAGGTGGAGCTGCTATGTATCCTGGGCTTGGTGTAGTGGCCTAATATAGTAGGTGTTCTGTAGGGTCCAGTGGCACAGCTACCCGTTTACCTGAGCTGGGCACTCCAGGTGTACCCCCACCACCCATGTGGGCTCTGTACATCCTCCCGTAATAATTGAGCCTTGATTGCTGTTGGCACATCCACAGGATGGATTTACTCCCCAGGCTGATTGGCGGCAAGGACTGGCTGTGACCACCATGGAGGGTCAACTGCACAGGGGCCCACCCCATAGAGCAGGACTTACTTCAGCAGGGCTCTGGTGCTCATTGAATCCACCCCTTGAGTGTGTCACTTGTGGAGGTGTTTGTTGGTGCTTTTACATGGTCTGAAACTGCCCACCAGGTGCACTGGCTCTGGGGCCTCCCAGAAGGTACAGGCCAAGGTCATTCACAACCCGTGTTCTGCCTGGAGCCACCTAGCATGAGCTACAAAGTGATCTGCAGATGGCTGCTACTTGTGCTGGGCTTGGAGTTGACCAGGAAAGGCCCCCCTGTGAACCAGGGTTGATGTTGCTAGTCCCAGGCCAGGGTAAATTATTAGACTGAAGGGGTCTATTTGCCTGTGTGCATCAAAGCCCAATAAGAGAGGCTCGCTGGAGAGAACCCTGATACCTGAGGATGGAAAGTGGAGACTGCACAGCGACTTGTAGGAGGGGTAGAGGTGCGAAGGGGCTGGTCGGGTGCCTACAGACAGCAAGTAAAGTTCCAGAGAGATATCTCAGCTGTGGGGGGGTTGCCATTGAGAACTCTGGGATCTAATCCTCAAGCTGCCCCCCGCCCCAAAAGCACCAGAACTGAGAAGGATACCCACATAACATCTGGCTATGAAAAGCAGTGGGGTTGCTGCCTGCCTGGGAGTAACGGCTGAAAATTTGGACACCCTCTTAAAGGGCCAATGCACAAAATTCCCCGTAGAGCCATCCACCTTGTGCTCCAGCAGAGGGAGGGAAGAGTGGACTGGAGCTGTGTGAGCAGACCCCAGGACTGGAGACTTAGGGGATAGAGCTCAGAAGGCAGACACCCCAAGTTTCCTGGGCTGAGTCATTCCCTCTCATAGGGGAGGACATCTTTCCCACACAGACATTTGCCTTGCCTGGGGGGAAGACAGTTGACCCCCCTATTGGAAAATACCTTGCCCTGAGGCCACTTAAGATACTAAAAGTAACAATTAGCCTGAAGGCAGAAGCAACTGCCCCACCCTGTTGAAAAAAACTCTCACCACATCTGAGGACGGTTGCCTGGGGGGCAATTCAAGTCAGAATCCTATCATTCTGTAGGCAGAGGTGGTCACTGGAGACTTTGAGTCTTTGCCCAATCTAACTAATCAGAAACAGTGTTTGACATTGTCCTGCACTAGAGATTGAGAGGCATAGAGGATCTACCTAATACATAGTCACAAATCCAAATAGGCAGCCAAAATGAAACAAAGAAACAACCCCCAAATGAAAGAACGAGAAAATTCTCCAGAAGAAGAGATAAATGAAGCAGAGATAAGAAATTTATCTGAAACAGAGTTCAGAGTAATGATGGTAAAGATGCTCAACAATATGATAAAAGATATAGTAACTATGAAAATAAAAATAAAGAATGACATAACACAAATAAATAACACATTGGAAGGAATACACAGCAGATTAGGGGAAGCTGAGGATCGAATTAGAAACCAGGGTTGAAAAAATCATCAGAGAACCAAAAAGAAAAAAGCAATTAAAAAACAGGAGGACAGCTTAAGGGAACTATGGGACAATGTGAAACTTAACAATATTAGAATAGCAGCTGTGCCAGAAGAGGCATAAAGGGAGAAAGGGATAGAGAGCATGTTTGAAGAAATAATGGCAATGGACTCAGACAGTAGGGAGGTGAGGGCATGTGCTAGTGGGTGGAAGCAGCCAGGGAGAGGTCAATGGGGAAAAAAGGAGACTTATGTAATACTTCAAACAATAAAGAATTTAAATGGAAGAAAGAAAGAAAGAAAGAAAAAGAAAGAAAGAAAGAAAGAAAGAAAGAAAGAAAGAAAGAAAGAAAAAGAAAGAAAACTTCCCTAACCTGGTAAAGGAAAAAGTCACACAAGTTCAGGAGGAGGCACAAATCCCAAGCAAGAAGAACCCAAACAGGCCCACACCCAGACACATTATAATCAAAATGCCAAAAATTAAAGACAAAGAAAGAATCTTAAAGGCAGTAAGAGAAAAGCAAACTGTTACCTACAAAGGAGCTCCCATAAGGCTGACAAGTGAATGCTGTAATGAGAAGAAGAAACAGAGAAAAAGAAACAAACTAGGCATACAGAATTAAAATGGCAATAAATAAGTACCTATCAATAATAACCCTAAAAGTAAATGTATTAACCCTTTGTACACCATAAGCATCTATAGACGCAAGCGGCAGACCTTCCCCACACGCCATGCACGTCTATAGCCACAAACCTCACATAGCAACTCTGGTCATCCAATTTTAAAATAAGACTTATTAGTGACATCTCTGGGTTTGTAAAAGAAAATTATGATAACTTAATTTTGTAAATATTACAGTGCATATGGAAGAAATTCCAATATTGATATATAGGGCTGCCACTCAGACACGTGAGAGATAAACACTGAGACACTTGAGATTTTTTTTTTGTTCATTGTAACACTTGAAACTTGTTTTTGTTATCATGAATTTCACGCCTAAAATGGTAAGCATGGTGTGCATTCTTCATTATTTTTTTACAGATTTCGTCTTTGGAGCATCAACAAAATTTAGTGTTTTTGAGACCTTTCATGTTGATGGTTTATTTTTATTTCGTGCTTGCTTTTGTTGATATTGCTGTGGAATTGAAAATTATCATTATTTTATTATTGAATTTATCATAGTAATATATTATATTGTGCGAATAAAATTCAATTCCCATAAATGGCATCAGATGAAGAAATCATTGAACCAAGCACCTCGCAAGAAGAAGAAGATGACATCCTTTATTCAACTCCAGAGTCAGACGATTTTTTAAATTAAATTAAAAATATCATGGCGTGTGGGAATGGTTTCCATTTTGGATATGTGGCAGTTAACTGGTTAAATGCTCCAATTCAAAGGCATAGGTAGCTGAATGGATACCAAAACATGACCCAACTATATGCTGTCTACAAGAAACCCACTTCAGAACAAAAGACACACACAAGATGAGAGTGAAGGGAGGAAAAAATTTTTTCCATGCAAATAAAAGAATGAGTAGCAATACTCATATCTGACAAAATAGACTTCAAAATGATGGCCATCACAAGAGACAACAAAGGTCACTACATAATACTAAAGGGATCGATCCAACAAGAGGATATAACCCTTTTAAATATATATGCACCCAATATAAGAGCACCTCACTATATTTTAAAAACTTCTAGAGGACTTTAAGGGAGAGATTGACAGCAATGCAGTCATAGTAGGGGACTTTAACACCCCGCTGACTTCACTGGATAAATCTTTCAGACAAAAACTTAACAAGGAAACAGTGGCTCTAAAGGACACACTGGATCAGGTGGATTTAATTGACATTTATAGAACATTTCACCCCAATGCAGCAGAATATACATGTATTTTTCCGTGAATAAGACGCCCCCATGTATAAGATGCCCCCCACTTTTCCAGCCCAAAATTTAAAAAAATCAATATTTTAAACATAAAACAACACATTTTTATTTCATAATTACCACAGGTAATGTTTACATACCAGTTCTATGATATTATGTAGCATATCACTTTATTCAGCCTCTGTTGCATCACTGCTCTCTTCTTCATCACTATTAGTTCCAGATCTATCAATTTCTTCAACTTCTATTGTATCACTGCTGTCTTCTG
>NW_005358092.1:4340245-4341519 GCF_000412655.1 Myotis brandtii
CATAATAAAGGCCATATATGACAAACCTACAGCCAACATCATTCTCAATGGGCAAAAACTAAAACCATTTCCCCTTAGAACAGGAACAAGACAGGGATGTCTGCTTTCACTACTCTTATTCAACATAGTACTGGAAGTCCTAGACACAATGATCAGACAAGAAGAAGAAATAAAAGGCATCCAAATTGGAAAGGAGGAAGTAAAACTCTCATTATTCCCAGATGACATGACATTGTGCATAGAAAGCCCCAAAGACTCCACCAAAAAATGACTAGATTTAATAAATGAATTTGGCAATGTAGCAGAGTACAAAATCAACACCCCAAAATTGGTGGCTTTTTAATACACCAATAATGAATTCTCAGAAAGAGAAACTAAACAAACAATCCCATTTACCATTGCAACAAAAAATTAAGATACTTAGGAATAAACCTAACCAAGGAGGCAAAAGACCTGTACTCAGCAAGCTACAGGATGTTGAAAAAAGAGATAGAAGAAGATATAAACAAGTGGAAGAATATACTGTGGTCATGGAATGGTAGAATCAACATCATTAAAATGTCCATACTACCTAAGGCAATCTACAGATTCAATGCAATCCCCATTAAAATACCAACGGCATATTTCACAGAGCTAGAACAAACTCTCCAAAAATCTATATGGCATCAGAAAAGACCCCACGCATGCATATTAGCATGACCAATGGACACAGACACTGGGGTGGTGGGGGCTTGCCCTCGGGGTTGGGAATGGCAGGAGGGATGTCAATCAGGGAAAAAGGAGACATATGTAAAACTTTAGACAATTAAAAAAAAGAATGAAATGTATTCACCACAAAAAAAAGAAAAAGAAAAAGAAAAAAAGAATCTACAGCCTACAGAGGCAAAGGTATGAGACAGCCCTGGTGGACTTCTGGTTGCAAGAAACTGTGTATTTCCTGGTTCTTAGAAGTATGGTTGATTTAATTTTTAATGTAAGAAAATATAATCTCCATAACTATTTGCCTTTTCTCCAGGTTTGAGTCTTCTGGGCATCTCATCCAGACTTGTAAGCTCATGTAGAATATGTTGCAGAAAAACTTATGATAGAGTATTTGTCTCTTTAGACAATTCTGAGGAATTACTGTTTGAGGGAAAACAAAGGTAGCCTAGCAGCTTTTAATGAGAACAGTGTAAGCTGTGCTTTTTGGATAGTAAGAAGTTGTCACTAATGTGAAGGATCAAATGGGATTTTGCCTCTGAATCAAATCTTAGATCCTGAGAAAAAGTTTCATT
>NW_005358092.1:4341602-4344987 GCF_000412655.1 Myotis brandtii
TTTTTTTTTTTTGGCTGCCTGATCTTTCAGTTACTGAATGAAATGTCCAGACATATCCCACTATTATTGATCTTAGGCAATGGCTCTTTCTAATCCTCTCCATTTTCCTTGGTATATTTGAGGCAACATTAGCACTTATATTTGAATTTGGAATTATCATATTTTCCAGCTGAATTACTTTTTATTGTTTTGTAGGAACTCCTTTATTCGATTGTACTTTTTTTGGTATTTATATGAGTCTCAGATTCTTTTTTGTACATTATCTTTTTTCATCCTATTACTTTCAGTTTTATGTGTCATTGTAGTTTAGTTCTTGCAGAAAGCATAGAATCCAATGAACAAATCTGTCCTTTAGCTGATATTTATTCCCTTTGTATTTAGTCTCATTATTGATACATTTTTATTTATTTCTACCATTTAATTTTCTGCCATTAACACTACCCTATGTTTTAAAAAATACTGTTCTGTCTTCTAGTTTGAGTTTTCAATTTATTTCCTTGAAACCAGCACTAAAACAACATTTATCAGGTACTCAGAGAACAGGGAAGCACTTATTTCTGCCTATAGTAAGAGACTTGTAGCATAGGAGTATGTGGGAAGATGATACAACGTCTGGTGAGATACCTAAAGACCATGCTGTGATGCCATGTCCAAGAATTTGGCTTGCATTGTGCGCGTCATTATCAGCAGAGAAAGATTTATGTAGGGGAATGGTTTTATCCATTTCATTTAGAAATAAAACTACAATTGTTATAGACATATGAACTGGGATGAGGATGTGAAGCTGAGGGTAAAGAGCAGGGCGGCCAGTTATAATTCACTACAGTAATCCGAGTGATGAATGATGAGGCAGTGGTAGTGAACTTGAGGAGGAACCATAGATTTGCAATATATTCAGGAGCAAGAATCAATAGTTCCTAATGACCAATTATGGGTGTGGGGTTGTAATGTAATGGATGACGACAGGATTCTGGCTAAGGTGATTGAGTACATGGTTGAACCACTAAGAAGAGAATAGGAAATAGCAGCAGTTCGGGGGCTTGTTCCTGCTTGGGGCAGAGGGCGTTCTCCTACAGATCGTTATTGTAGCATGAGCTATGCAATTATTCAGATGGTAAGCCCGTCTGGGAAAGAATGCTACACATAGGGATATCATTTGTGATAAAAAGGAAGGGACTCCCCGGATCCTGAGGTTAGTGAAAACTATGTCTAGGAAATTTGTTTGATTATAGAAACATATGGACATGGACCACAGTGTGGTGATTGTGGGGTGTGGGTGGGGGTGAAAGTGGAAGAGGGCATAGAGGGGATAAATGGTGATGGGAAAAATTAAATTAAATTAAAAGGAGAGAGATTTATTTAAATGGAAGGAATCAAAAAGCCTTTACAGGAGCATTATGAAAGACAAAACTTGGTTTAAAAATATCCTATACATGATTCAGAAACTTTTCTTTTATTAGTTGCTGAGGGGGTGCATCATGTTTAAAGTTCTGGTTTTAAAATCAAATCTAGTTGAAATAATTTAATAAGGGTAAATCAATTTTTACAAACAAGAAAATATTTATGGTTATTTGGCAATAGATGAGTACCTCCTGCTTAAATTGTATCTGTTATATTTATTTATTATGACCTCATCATTTGAATGGCATAGCATAAGTTATCCTTGTTGTAACAACTATAGAAAATTAAGACTCCCAAGATGCTGAAATAAGACAAGGGGTTGTTTTGATAAACATTAGTACATTAAGCAAGGATGAAAAGGCTGTTTGATATTCAAATCACCTCCCACTCTTATTCTTGCCACTACATCTAAATGTTTTGGGAAGTTGTGGCTCTGTTAGTATTAATATCAACAGATCTATAACTCTCCTACTGACAGACAGCTACATAACTAGCTTATTACTTATTGTCTTTTTCATTTAATCCAATCTATGATATTAAAATTTATGAGTTAATGTAACCCTCACAAAGCTGATTCACAGACTTTCAACTGGTACATTGTTGATGAATGTTTACAGGTGTTAGCTAAAATGGAATTGTTTAGAATTACTACTCAATAATATTGTAGGATAAAAATTTTCAAATGCTACCTTAGACAGTACTTTTAAATGTGTCCTTAGAAAATAAATTTTCTTTCATTATGTTGAGCAAGCAGAAAATCTGCATAGGCTACAATTAATTCAAATAAATGCATAAATAATTAAGACAACATGCATTATTAAATTAGCTTATCTTTCCTATGATATCATGAATATCTTTTTCCTTTGTTCTCCAACAAGTAAGTTAAGTAGATAATAGCTTTGATTCAAGATGCATTTAAAATTAAAAGTATATTTTTCATACGATCTCTAGTTGTATTAGGAGAACCATAAGTAGGTAGAAGGTCATTGAAACTATACATATTATATCAATCTCCTTGGAGCCATATTTATCAACAGAGCTTTGAGACCTGCTTGTGCAATGAATGATTTTAGGTAATAGGTAATAAGATAAAACACAGTTCATCCCTAAGTAGTTTTCAGGCTAGTAGCAGAAAATATAAAATATTAATAAGTAGGTAAAATAAAGTATCCTTGCCCGGCTGGCATGGCTCAGTGGTTGACCTATGAACCAGTAGTAATGGTTCGATTCCTGGTCAGGGCACACGCCCGGTTGCAGGCTTGATCCCCAGTGTGGGGTGTGCAGGAGGCAGCCGATCAATGATTCTCTCTCTTCAGTGATGTTTCTATCTCTCTCTCCTCTCCCTCTTCCTTCCTCTCTGAAATCAATAAAAGTATATATTTAAAAAATAAAAAATAAATGAAAAAATAAAACAACACTGAGGTATCACCTCACACCTGTCAGAATGGCTATCATCAACAATTCAACAAATGACAAGTGCTGGTGAAGATGTGGAAAGAAGGGAAGCCTAGTACACTGCTGGTGGGAATGCAGACTGGTGCAACCATTATGGAAAACAGTATGGAGTTTCCTCAAAAAATTAAATATGGTGGAACTGCCATTTGACCCAGTGATCCCACTTCTAGGAATATATCCTAAGAAATCCGAAGCACCAATCAGAAAGAATGTATGCACCCCTATGTTCATAGCAGCACAATTTACAATAGTTAAGATCTGGAAATAGCCCAAGTGCCCATCAGTAGATGAGTGGATAAAAAAAGCTATGGTACATTTATCCATGGAATACTATGCAGCAGTAAAAAAGAAGACCCTCTTACCCTTTGAGACAGCATGGAGGAACCTGAAGAATATCATGCTAAGTGCAATAAGTCAGTCAGAGAAAGACAAGTATCACATGATCGCACTCATATGTGGAATCTAAGTAACAAAACAAACTGATAAATGAAGTGATCCAGAGACATGGAAGCATGGAACAGAGTGCGGA
>NW_005358092.1:4345175-4360415 GCF_000412655.1 Myotis brandtii
CTTATATGCATATATGCATAACCCATGGACACAGACAATATGGTGCTGAAGGCCTGGAGCTGGCTGGCAGGGGCAGGTTGCAGGGGGTCAATGGGGGAAAAAGAGGGACATATGTAATACTTTCAACAATAAAGAATTATTTTTAAAAATAGCCCAGTATGGTGTTTGAAGCCGAGGAAGTAAGAATTTGTTAAGGAGATGATGCCATACCCAGAGCCACAGGTAGCTGATGCTTAAAAACATGGCTCCCCAATGCCTTCTAGGGGATGGGTTATATAGGGAAAAAATTCATTAATCACGGTGACTATTAGAATTAGGGTCATGATATCCACTGATTTGTTGGTGCTAGGATACAGGGTAATTGATCTTTGCATTTGGTCATGATTCAACCATGGAGTTATTTTGTCCAATTTCTCAAGGATTTGTTCTGTGGCATCATTCCACTTGCCTGGGTCCAGAGCTAAAATGCAAGTGAGGCCAAGGTATTATGTTTAGTTTGATTGAAAACTCTTTCTCAGTAGTCAATAGACTCAGGACCTTATTTCTAAGACAACTGGATGCTGACCAGAATCTCATTGTCCTGAGGGCTTAATGATTAAGCAAGGGGAGAGAGGTGGGTGAGTCAGAATTCGGGGTGAGGCCAGTTTGAGTCAAAGGAAAAATAAATAAGTAAGTAAGTAAATAAATAATCAAATTAAAGAAAATAAAGTTTCTGCCACTTAGTGAGAGGTAAGGGGCATGCAGAGGGCAGATGCTGCTTGTTTGAGATATTTTAGGAAAGTCTGAAGCATGAAGCAAGATGGCATTTGTTGGAAAAGGCACTGGAAACAACTTGGGTGGGCCCACAAGCTGTTAATTTTCTACTAGAGCAGTGGTTCTCAACATGTGGGTTGCGACCCCTTTGGGGGTCGAATGACCCTTTCACAGGGGTTGCCTAAGACCATTGGAAAAACACATATATAATTACATATTGTTTTTGTGATTAATCACTATGCTTTAATTATGTTCAATTTGTAACAATGAAATTTGGGAGTCACCACAACATGAGGAACTGTATTAAAGGGTTGCGGCATTAGGAAGGTTGAGAACCACTGTACTATAGTGACCAAATCAAAGGGGAATAGTGGACAATCAGAGGGGATATCAAGGCACAAAAAAACTGCAGCCTTTATAAACTGGGGGAAAAAGGAACTCGGTGGGACTCTTTCCACCTCCCCACGTGGGAGTCTGTGCTTGTTCTTCAATAAATTTCCACCTTTGCTATACCATCTTCCCTCTGTGGTTTCATTCTTCCACCCCAACAAACAACGAATCCGGGGAAGCCATCCTGCCCAGGGGAACACCGAGTGTTCCAGTCCCCAAATCCTGTATCACGGGGGAATGATGTTCTTTCAGGCAGTTGAAAGGAAAGCATTCCAGGGACCCATGACTGGGAGGTTGTGCTGTAGTTGTAAGATTTATTAAAGAAGCCAGAGCAAACACAAAGGACTGTCCTGAATTCAGCTCTGGTGTCTTGTCTCTGTCTTGTGTGAAAGAAGCTCAGCCTTGTTGTCATCAGGCCCAGTACAAAGGCCAGTATCCAAAAGTTCTGTGCCATGTCGAAGCTTAGTTCATGTCTGTCCCCATCTGGCTGGCACAGTCTGTTCCCAGCTGTGCTCCGGCCAATGCTGGAGTTGCACTTGGAGTCCCTTGGGGTCCCTCCCTCTGCTGGAACCGCATGGTTGCTATGGAGAGAAAACGAAGGAACCGAAGCACTTTGTTAAGCTTGAGTTATATTATCTCAGGCTTGGGAAGGACCAGGCACCCTTTCAAACTAACCAATCGATTTTCCAGTCTTTCCCAGACTTCTGATGGGTCCATCCCCTAACCCAGTGGTCAGCAAACTCATTAGTCAACAAAGCCAAATATCAACAGTACAACGATTGAAATTTATTTTGAGAGCCAAATTTTTTAAACTTAAACTATATAGGTAGGTATCTGGCTGGCACAGTCTGTTCCCAGCTGTACTCCGGTCAATGCTGGAGTTGCACTTGGAGTCCCTTGAGGTCCGTACCTCTGCTGGAACCGCATGGTTGCTATGGAGAGAAAACGCAGGAACCGAAGCACTTTGTTAAGCTTGAGTTATATTATCTCGTGCTTGGGAAGGACCAGGCACCCTTTCAAACTAACCAATCGATTTTCCAGTCTTTCCCAGACTTCTGATGGGTCCATCCCCTAACCAAGTGGTCGGCAAACTCATTAGTCAACAGAGCCAAATATCAACAGTACAACGATTGAAATTTATTTTGAGAGCCAAATTTTTTAAACTTAAACTATATAGGTAGGTACATTGTTATGAACTTAATTAGGGTACTCCTAAGCTGGCCTTTGCTAAAAACGTCCTCAATCTGATTGAAGTACGTTCGCTGAGGTCGACCCCTTCCAACTCTCCCATCCACACTTGTCTTGTATACTTGTTTCCTCTATCTTTTGTCACCCGCGCCAGCGATTTGCGCACCCGACTAGCACTAACCACTGCACAATGAGACTGCTGACTGACTGGCTCACTCAACTCGGGCATGAATCGCGTATCCGGTGGCCTGCCTGCGCCACGTCTCCCGTCTCCCCACCGACCGACACCCCCCACTTCTTCTCACGCCACTTCAAAATAGACTCGCCCAGGCTGAAAACCGACTTCTGCGCATGGGCCACGAAGTTTCAATTGCACTGTACATGCACGCCCGCACGTGGTATTTTGTGGAAGAGCCACACTCAAGGGGCCAAAGAGCCGCATGTGGATCGCGAGCCGAGGTTTGCCGACCACTGCCCTAAACAATCTAATTCCTATATCTGGGCGTGGGGGTCTGGAGGCTGGTGTTCTATGTCCCTTACCCAACCCCATCCTTTTCCCAGGCTAGACAGACAGGCCTCTGTCACCAACATCTTGGCTCCTACTGGGCATGCTGCAGCAGAAGAACTTCCGCTTTATTGTTCTGTCCCTCCCTGCAGTCATCTGCTGGAATGGACCGTGGTTCCCTGGGGCGTGTGTGAAGCTGAGTTTCCCTAGTGAAGCAGGCCCAATATTGCATTCAGCTTCCCAGTTTATTAGGCTTAATAAAGTCCAATTTCCTTTGCTCCCTTCCTTTATTAATATCTAGCTACCTACTAACAGTGCTGGTGTGAGAAATGCTCACCTGTCCGAACTCAATAACAGACTGGGAGACAGAAGTATGGTGAAAATGAGATTTATAACACGTTCTCCGGAGGGGGTGTACAGACACACCTGGAGCAGGGAACACAGCCCATTTATTCAGCCCCTCCTCTGGTTCCTCATTGGCTGAGTACTATGGGGTCACGTGTTTTCTCAAAGGTCGCCTAGATCTTGCTGTCTCCCATTGGGCCATTCAAAAAAATTGGGCTGAGGCCCTTTTTACATAGTTGCCTCCCCCTCCCCCTGTCTAGCTGAGGCAGGCACCTGGGGGTTGCCATGTCCACAGTTTCTTGCTCTTACATCCTCCTCCCTCTTCCCTACGTTCTGTTTGCCCTGGGGAAATTCAGCAACCGTTTCCATCAAAAGCCGACCATGCTGGGGATGGATCACAGAGGCCCATTTCCGACACTAGTCAGGTAATCTGCAGAGCCCTCGAACTTCTTAAAAAGAAAGATGAGCTTGCCTGAAATAATCCACTCTTAGTTGGAAACTTCCTTTTTTCTCTACCCCTTTCAGCCTTGAAAACCTTTTCATTTAGGTTCTTTGCAACTTAGGGAAATAGAGAGGGAGAGGAAACTTTCAGTGCCTGGTATTCTCAGAAAATCCCCCTCCAAGTACTAGCCAGGTCCAAACATAATTAGCATTTGTTAGCAGTTTGTGTACCCAAAGAACCCACACCTGGCCCCAGGCTCAGCAACACTGAGTGGCTTGCTGTTTTCTTTCTGCGCTCCCCTCTGGCTTCCTAGGACCACAGTTAGGGTCGCCGAAGGAGGAATGCACAAGGCCAAAAGGGGTGAAGAATTATGAATTTACTAGGTCATCTGGGTACCAGATGGGCTGAGCCCTCAAATGGTGCCAGCTCCCAAAGACGGGAGGGAGTCAGAGGTTTTTAAAGGACTCTAGGCGGGCTTTTTCTGGGCGGAGAATTCTCTGTGCAGGTCCTGAGGGGAGAGATAATGGAATGTGGCCTCAGCAAGTAAAGTGTGGTCTCAGCAAAAGGGAATGTCCACAGTGAAAAGGCCTGAAAAGCCAGTTCCCCGGGGCTAGGGGGATGGATTCAATTGCTGGATCAAACCTAACAACCACCCTGTGCTTCCACATGACCCTAACTCCTCTGCTTCAATGAGGCTGGAGTAGGTACGTGCCTGGCCTGTGATTTCCAATTCAGTGGGGTAAATGGGGATCCTCCCCCATTTCTGGAGTCAGAAGCTCTTCCGGATCTGGGTGTTCTCTCCACAGCCCGGTGGCCCCCTCTCCAGTGCAGGAGGAGAGCGTTACTTTTGGGGTGCGGGGTGCACGGCAGCATAGGGCACTCACTCCACAGGGCATCAGGTTTAGCAACGGGCGTCTCTCTCCCTGGCGCTGGGGAGAAAAGGCTCTCACTCTGGTAACTGGATTGTCCAAAGTGCAAGGGGATCTCTATTTTTGCGTGGGAGTCGGGACCACTCCTGCGGGGCATGAGGAATCCTGCAGAAGGAAAGAAAGACACAGGGCACCTTGTTCTGCGGGGTGTGCTTCTGTATGTGTTTGGCCTGGCTGGGGAGGTGACCAAAAGAGGGAGGCAAAGCCTGCAGCGCGGGTGTTCGCAGGCGGTCCCCCATTCCACTTCCCGCCGGGCCCTACCCTGTTTAGCTTCCGCTAGGAGACGAGATGGGGGTGGTGATGGTGGTGTTCAGGCTGGGAGGGGGGCAAATGCTGGCGGAGTCCTCCCGGTCCCCAAAAGCTGCTGCCCCAGCTTTCAGCCTGTTCTCCGGGGCCGCCCCGCTGCGTGCGCCCTCCCCACTCCCAGCTCGGCTCTGGCTGTGCCTTCCATCTGCCCCTTCCCACCTCCTCAGGTTTGAAGGGAGGGAAGAGGGCACCTCTTAAGGGGCCTGGGATCCCCTCCTTAGCGCGGAAGGGGAGCCCCTCACCAAATGGACAGGACAGAGCCACCTTCCAGAGCACCCTCCCAAGAGCGGGCGCCGGGCTCTCCCCCCTGGGGGGCAGCGGGCGCGGGCTCCGGCGTTTGGGAATGCCGGGTTTCCTCCTTAGCCTTAGCGAGGGGTTTCTCTCCCACGCGCGGGGGCTTATGCCCCGTTTGGGGGGCGCCGGTATTCAAAGTAGCCGTGGGTTCCTACTGCGGGGGTTTTAGGACACCTCGGCGGGACCCGGGGTCCCAGAGTGGCGTGGGGCGCACCCTTCCCTGCACGCCGCGGAGGCAGACCCTCTCAGGGACTTAGGGTTCTTTTCGCCAGTTGGGGAGGGTGAAGGTAGCTCCCTCCGCAGAACGAGGTACATCCCCCTGTGAAAGAAAGGAGGACGACAGGGGAGGGGAGGGAAGGGAAGGGGGACACACTTTCATTTTGTATAGCTCCTGGGAGCTCCTTTCTACTTGCTAGATGAGATGTTGCCTCATTCATGAATTTTTGAATAAAGCCAATTAGATCTTGAAATGTACTCAGTTGAATTTTGTTTCTTGACAAGCTCTATTGTTTGGAGGCCGAGGAAAATACCTTTCACTCCTTTTAATGTTTCAGGTGTCCGCTGAGTGGACCGAGCTCTGGAGGCTTTTTACTCTATTCAGGAGATGACACTGTACTGTCTTAGAGAAGCTTCCACACCAGCGGGGCCAGGTCTGGACTGTAATCACCACCCAAACTGGGAAATAATAATCCTTGGAACGACTACAGCTGCTGGGAGAATCACGGGCAGATCAAGTGGAAGGGGAGTGATCAGACCCACTGTTTTTCGCTGTTAGAGCTGCGAACAGCTGTGGGAGATTCAGAGCTGAAGTGAAACCTAGAGATATCCAGTCTTGCCCTCTTATTTTACACATGAAACACTGAGGACTAGAGAGGTGAATTGTGTACTGACTAGGGTCCTATCCAGGACTAGAATTATGGAGTTCCCCCTCCCCAGCTATCCATTTTCCTCCCCACCACACTGAATTTTGCACTTGCCTCATTCTCCCTTTATGCGCTCTCTTTTTGCCTCCCTCCCCCCTGCAATGGTCACCTAGCAGACCGCCCTATTACAATAGTTGCTTCTTCTTCTTCTTTAAAAATTTAAATTCTTTATTGTTTAAAGAATTACATATGTCTCCTTTTCCACCCATTGACCTCTCCCCGGCTGTTCCCACCCCCCAGCATATGCCCTCATCCCCCTACTGTCTGTGTCCATGGGCTATGCTTATGTGCACACATACAAGTCCTTTGGTTGATCTCTTACCGCCCCCGCTCTCCCACCCATCCCCCCAGGTTGGACGGTCTGTTCGATGCTTCTATGTCTACAATAGTTGCTTCCTTAGGCTTTTGTTTCTTAGTTGGCTAGTGAGAATGTAGAATCCCTCAATTGCTGAATTTCTTGATTGGTGGAAACCAAGAATTCGGTCAGCAATGCAGAGCTGTTGTTGACACAAACACAAGACTAGCCAATCAAAGGACCAACCATGAAGTTCTGGACACTCCAGCTTGACGGGATGTTAAGAACCTGGAGAGCATCCAAGGAGGAGCAGTGACACAGTGGGTGGGGTAATAAATAAGAATGTTTGAGGAAGATGAAAGGATTTGTGATTATTTATCTTGGAGAAGAAAGGCCGAGGGTGGCTTTTAAAAGAGTGTCAAGCCCTAACTGATTTGGCTCAATGGATAGAGCATGGGCGTAGACTGAAGGGTCCCAGGTTCGGTTCCGGTCAAGGGCACATGCCAGGATTGTGGGCTCAATCCCCAGTAGGGGGTGTGCAGGAGGCCGCCAATCAATGATTCTCATCATTGATGTTTCTCTCTCTCTCTCTCCCTCTCCCAAATCAATAAAAATATATTTAAAAAAAATAAAAGAGTGTCAAGCCTGGCTGGTGTGGCTCGGTTGGTTGGCATTGTCCTGTGCACTGGAAGGGTGCTGGTTCGATTCCCAGCCAGGGCACATGCCTGGGTTGTGGGCTCCATCCCCAGTAGGAGTCCATTGATGTTTTGCTGTCACATTGATACTTCTCTCTCTCTCCCTCTCCCTTCCTCTCTCTAAAAGTTACTTTTAAAAATCCTTTAAAAAAATAAGAGTGTCAAATATAAGATCAGTGCAGTACATCTTCCCTGAGGAAGACATGAAAAATAAGATAGCAGCAGCAAGAGCAGTTAGGCTTCGGGGGTTTTTAACTTTAGCTGCTCATTAGAGTCACCCAGGGAGGTTTTTTTTTGTTCAAAGATTGAAATTGCTCTTTTTAGATATTGTCTTCCTGCCCTAATCCCTCACCATAGCTCCGGGCTACAGTGTCAGGACGTAGGAGCCCTGTGGAGAATTTCTTCATTCACTCAGAGCCCCTGATCACTGTTAATCAGCCAAGCCCTCCTGCTGAGACTAGTTACATAAATGCTGCAAGCTCTCCTCTCTGTACTCTGGGAATCAGACAAGAAATCAGGGAAACAGGGATCAGAAGAAACTGGATACAATTGGAAAAGAGTGACAATTAACTCTCCGGAGTTAAAGAGAAAGGTATGATTTTCCTCCCTTGACAGGGAGGACAGTGTAATGGGGGATTGTAGAACACATGCTGATAGGAAAGAGAGCCTTCTCATTAGATTAAAAAAATATTCTTCAGGTCTGATGAACTTTTCAGTGAAAGTAACATTTTTCTTGTCATTTCATCACTCACCTCTTGTCTAAGAAGTTTATATTTAATTTCATGGGCCAGTGATAGCCCAAATAAACACAGTGCTAGAGCTGGACTTCTTAGCATCTCATCTCACCACCTCTGCTTCCCCTCCTCCGCCCGAGTTAAAGTGTAGCATGAAATTATAAATAATGGACTTTAGAATCCTACATGCCTGAGTTCAAGTTCTGGGTCTCCCATTTTCTAGTTATGTGACCTTAAGCAAGTGACTTAATTCTTTCTAAACCTGTGTTTTCTCATCTTTAAAAGTTCATAATAACCATCTCTGCTTCATGGGCTTGTTCTGAGGGTACAATGAGATGGTGCATGTGTAGCACTTGGCACAGTGCCTGGCATGTTAAAGTGCTTAATAATCATTAGTAATGGTGATGATCAATGGTATTAATGTTCTTTGTTGTAAGTTTTATTTCTTTAAGACTTTGTGCTTATAGAATTTAGGCTAATTATTCTATCTGAAATTAAACACAGCACAAGAGAAGTTACCAAAGTTTTCAGTAACACCAATGGTTCCTGAGTGTAATATCCTGCACTTTTCACAGCAAAGTCAAGTTCTTGGCCTACAATAGTCAGGGAGCAAACCATATCTTTTTTTTCTTAAAAAAACACATTTTTATTTTAAATTAATTGTAGACTTACAGAAACATTGCAAAAATAATACAGAGAGCTTCCATATATCCTTCACCCAGCTCCCCTAATGTTAATATCTTACATAACCACAGTGCAATTGTCGGAACTAGGAAATTAACATGGGCTGAGTACTATTAATCTAAAAATTTTATTCAAGTTTTGCCAGTTTTCACTAATATCCCTTTTTTGTTCTAGCATCCTATCTAGGATTCTCTCCAGAATCCCATTTAGTTCATTTAGTTTTTATTTTCCCTTAGTCCCCTGTAGCCTGAAGATGTTCCCCAGTCTCCTTGTCTCTCATGACTTTGATGCTTTTGAAGAGTGTGATCAGTTATTTTGTCTAGTTTCCCTCACTCAGGGTTTGTCTGTTTTCTCATGACAGGGAGGACAGAGTAATGGGGGAGGATTGTAGAACACATGCTGATAGGAAAGAGAGCCTTCTCATTAGATTTTGAAAAAATATTCTTCAGGTCTGATGAAATTTCCAGTGAAAGTAACATTTTTCTTGTCATTTCATTACTCACTTCTTGTCTAAGAAAGTTATATTTAATTTCATTTAATATTACACCCAGGAACCATCGGTGTTACTGAAAAAAAAATTTTTTTTTTGCAAGAACACCACAGACATTTTATTGTGTCCTTCTTAGTACATTGTCTTACGAGGTTTGTGATACAGTTATTGATGTTTTGTTACTGACTAGAGGCCTGGTGCATGAAATTTGTGCACTGGGTGGGGGGGGGGTCCCTCCTGGCCCGTGCCCTCTTGCAGTCTGGGACCCCTCGGGGGATGTTTGACTGCTGGCTGCTGGCTTGTGTCTAGATGGCCTTCTGCTGCTGCACGGCCTGCTGCTTGAGCTTCAGCAGCTCCTGCATGTGCACAGTCTGTCCTGTGAACACCATCGAGTGAGTGAGTCAAGTGTGGTGGGAGGCTCACCGTGAGTTCCCTGCACTTCCCTGAGTCATTGAGTTGTTCAGACTGACTGCCTTCTACAGAGAATGGCACCAGGATCAGGCCTAAGCTGGCAGATGGACATCCCTCTTGCAGTCTGGGACCCCTCGGTGGATGTAGCAGTGTGCTAAGTGGCAGGCAGCCAGGGTGGAGCCCGAATCGGGGCTGGGCACCACATTGCTTGTGCTCATCCTGGCCCGCTGTGCCTGCTGCCACTGTTCGTTAGTGCTGCTGCAGAATTGGTAGAGGCTCTCACCATGGCAGCTGCACTTGCCAGCTATGAGCCCAGCTTCTGACTGGGCAGCGCTCCTGCTGTGGGAGTGCCCTGACCACCAGGGGGCAGCTCCTGCATTGAGTGTCTGTCCCCTGGTGGTCAGTGCGCATCATAACGACTGGTCGTTCTGGTTGTTCTGCTGGAACAGTTGCTTAGGCTTTTGTTATATAGACTAGAGGCCTGGTGCATGAAATTCGTGCGGGGGGGGGGGGGGGGGGTGTGAAAGCTTCATATTCTCATTCTCTCTCTCTCTCTCTCTCTCTCTCTCTCTCTCTCTCTCGTTTCCACCTAGCAGTCAAGAAGGACAGACACTCCCACGATGCGGATGAAGGACTGTCAGGTAGACTTTGAAATTTCCTCCGTGAGCGAATACGGGGCGATTTAGGAATTTCCTTTCAGTGAACACGCCCCGCACTGTGCCGCCGCCGCCGCCGCCGCCACTGCCCTCCCCTGCCAGCCGGGTTGCCCCTAATTGCCCTCCCTTGAGGCCTGGTCACCCCTAACTGCCCTCCCCTGCCTGCCTGGTAGCCCCTAACTGCCCTCCCCTGCCAGCCTGGTTGCCCCTAATTGTCCTCCCTTGAGGCCTGGTCACCCCTAACTGCCCTCCCCTGCTGGCCTGATCACCCCTAACTGCCCTCCCCTGCAGGCTTGATCACCCCCAACTGCCCTCCCCTGATGGCCTGATTGCCCACAACTGCCCTCCCCTGCTGGCCATCTTGTGGCTGCCATCTTTGACCACATGGGGGTGGCCATCTTGTGTGTTGGAGTGATGGTCAATTTGCATATTACCTCTTTATTATATGGGATTATGTTGACCTTGGTCACTTGGTTAAGGTGGATTTTACCTAATTTCTCTACTGTGAAGTTACTACCTTTCTGTAGTTAATAATATCTTGGGAGAGATACTTTGAGATTATATAAACTCTGTTCTTCCTCAAACCTTCACCTATTAATTTTATTTATTTTTATTTTTAAATATATTTTTATTGATTTCAGAGAGGAAGGGAGAGGGAGAGAAAGATAGAAACATCAATGATGAGAGAGAATCATTGATTGGCTGCCTCCCACATGCCCCACTTGGGGGATCAAGCCCACAACCAGGAATCAAGTTGTGACCTCCTGGCTAAACTACTGAGCCACGCTGGCCAGGCACCCATTAATTTTAGTATTCATTGGTGAATCTTGTTTTCAACAATTATTACAGTGGTATTTGATTAATGATGATTTTCTATTTTTCTCTTTCCTTATGCATTTTTAATTGAATCCTAGTTTTCAGAACTCTAGTTTTCTTATTTATTTATTTATTTATTTATTTATTTAAGTATAAACTCATGAGTGTATTCTGTTCTTTGGGTTATAATCCAATACTATCGCTATTCATTTTGTTGTTCAAATTGTTCCAGATTTAGAAAACCATAATTTGTTGTTTAGTTTATTATTCCACTTGCTCCTGTCTTTCTTATTAGTGTGATATTTGAAGAGATAAGAAAGGTCAACAGGGTCTCACCCCTGTGATTAAACAGAACTATGCCTATTAATGTAAAGGTCTCCAGGGGAGAGGAGCCCACCACTTCCTACACCAACCCCTTCCAATGCTGAAACTAATGTTGCTCAGAAATATTCTTTTTGAAATGAACCATGCTCTTTCTTCAATTTATTCACTCGTGTTCCACTCCCAGTAGAGACAAAAACTTGCTGGGAGAGTATATCATGGCATATGATCACTGAAATATGTCCAGGGTTAATTTGATAGGAACCAGACCTCATAGCCTGCTCTTTGAATGGTTCACGTTGTTTCACACAGATGCTGGGGAGCACAGCCTTTAGTATCCTTGCTAACAATCTCCGGTGAGTCTTCAAACTAATGCAGCCTCTTGATAAGAACTCTTGAATATTGACTCTACTGTGACCTGTTTCCAGGTTTCCTGACCCTGCATCCAGGAGACCGAAGGATGATGGTGGCATGAAGTAGACAGAAGGCTAATCATGCCTGATTGTGCTAAACCTCCAACAGGGAGTCATGATGAACTAACACTCATCTTCCAGTAGTTCTCAAACTTTTAAAAACTACAGTCAACCTAGACAGGGCAAAAGACCCATCACATCCTATGTTACAGAGAAGAAGAATTTAGGAATAACAAGGATTTAGAGAGAAACGAAACAACAATCAAAATGGCAATTTGGCAGCAGTTATATAAAAAACAAGATCAACTAGTAAAACCAAGCATTTCGCAATATAAGAGCAGCCACTCAAAACCAACTCAGGCTGATCCTGATGGTGCCTGATGATCCCCGGTCTTTCCTGGAAACTGGAGATTCCAAGTGCTCACATGTACGAGGACACAGGAGGGGCGCAGGCCATTGCCAAAGGTGGATGGTGTCCCAGCTTCTTAGAGAACGAATCTGGGTCCTCAGTAAACTCCAGTTATCTCGTAATTTTAGATTACAAGTGCCAGAATTTCCAGTACTTAGTAACTCAATTAATAGGTCATTAGTCTTTCAACAATAACAACTTAATTTAAAAAACAGGTCATTAGTAAGTACCACTCACTGAAAAGTAAAAATGGGAGCTTAATAGCATTGTCTTTGAAGATGGACTCTTTTTGAATGAATTGGCAGCCTCTCTCAGAGGACCCTGTTGGTCTATTGCTTTATTTTACACAGTTAAATCAGATGGACGGATGGTTATAAGAGAGTAAGTAAAAAGGGCAGCGGAAGCATAAGAATAACAATCTCCACCAGGTTCCCTAGGAATTGATGTGCTTCCCTGTCCCTGCTCCCATGCCCTAGAGATGGATGAGGGGTGAGAGAGACAGAAACTCCCTTAGAGTTTGTGCTTTACCTTCCTTTCCACACTTTGGGATCCTTTCAGGCACATTGTTATTATCCCATTCAGTCCTCCACCCCACCCCTGTCCTTAGCCCCTACCCAAGACTCATTCCTTCTATTTGGCCTGAGTCCAGCTTTGCTCTGGGGTCTCCCATTCCCTTCAAGAAAACTTCCCTGCTCATTGGGAATAGTTCCTTAAGGATAAAACGTAGCTACCTTTTGAGGGCTTGCTATGCATGGTCCTTTACATACAGGACACATGTTCTCCTGAAACCTCACACAGCCTTGCAAGGTAAGGAATATTCTACCCTTTCCATGGATGAGACAACAAAACTTGCAGAAGTTGAATACCTTGCTCAAGCCACAAACTGGAAGGCGGCAGAAGCAGGATCAGCAGCTTCTGCCTGGACCATCTGGCTCCAAAGCCTAAGTAGCTTTCCACTGCACTGCTCTTTGGCCAGTGGTGAGCGGGGCCTCTTCCCTCCACCTGAAAGGAATGGTCTTCTACTCAGCACAGATGCCTCCTGGCTGCGCCTGCCTCAAAGCAGAGCTCCCCTGACTGTCTCCGCCTCCTCTTCACAGCCAAGTCCTTGCTTATGATGGGTTTAAGGCTTTGTTTTATTTTAAACATTAGCACTTTCTTTTCTTTATTGGTTTAAATATTATTTAAAAATCAATTCTAGCACATTATTTAAAAATTCAAACAATACTGAAGCTCAAAAAGCAGAAGTGAAAATGTCTGTTTACATCATCTCCTGGCTCCAGCCCTATTCTACTATAAGCTATTTGATGAATACTTTTCAGACTTTTCTATATGTATAGCCTATATAATAAAAGGCTAATATGCAAATTGTCCCCTCGACTGGGAGTTCAACCAGGAATTCGACCAGGGGGTGAGGCCAGCCAGCCAACTGCCTGTGGCCCCTCCCCCTGGCCACCCTCCCTCCAAACGCCCCCCCAACTCCGACTGAGGGTGGAACCAGCCTGCCAACCACCCATGGCCCCTCCCCCTGGCTGGCCCAGCCTGATCAGCCTCTTGTATATATACTAGAGGCCCGGTGCACAAAATTTGTGCATGGCTGCGGTCCCTAGGCCTGGCCAGAAATTGAAGCGTGAGCATCTGGCGTGGAAGGACAGGTCACAGCTGACCTCTGGGCCCTTGGCAGCACCTGGGTCCCCGGACCCCCGTGCGCCCCCCTCCGCCAGAGTCACAGTGCCCGAGTCCCCACTTAGAGATGCGGTGAGCACGGCTGAATGCTGTGGGCCGGGGCACAGCGTGGGCCTCTGGGCCACCAAGCGACACCGCACAGAAGCTGAGCAGGCAGCACACTCTCTCCTGGCTGGCCTCACAGTCTGGCTCCTGCACAAACCCATAGGGAGCCCGACCAGCCCCTACAGTCCTGGTGGCTGTGGCCTGGCTCACCCAAAAAAGGCCGTGCAGGTGCAGGGTGGGCTCCCCACAGGTGCCCAGCACCTGAGCGTGGGGGCTTCTCCTGCGTGAGAGCCCTGGCATCCCTGGGGGGGAGGATAGCAGGAGGAGTGAGAGCGAGCTCGGGCAGACACTCCGAATTCTCACTGCACCTCTATCTGATCACCCCCACCCCCAGGTAGCCGGCGAGAGGTTGCATCATGTCACTGATGCCCACCATGTTCCCCGCTGTCCCCTGGTGGTCAGCGCACGTCATAGCGAGTGGTCAAACTCCCAGTCGAACTCCTGGTTGAGGGGACAATTTGCATATTAGGCTTTTATTATGTAGGATTGTGTGTGTGTGTGTGTGTGTGTGTGTGTGTGTGTGTGTGTGTGTAAGTGTTTAGGAAGTTTTTCTCACTTCTTAGAGTTCCCATAATCTATGTATCTTTATTCTAAATCATTGTTCATTCCAAAGCATAAGCTGTAAAGGATAAGATAAATGTACTTTTAAATTAATCTGTATAGACTTGACCAAAGGAACATCTCTTCTTGCTGGATTTATGGGAACACTTGACTAGGAGAAAGGGATGGAAGGCAGGATCCCTCTGGAGACCCCACGGTCACCAAGAGGGGAAGAGCAGTGAGCTGCAGGGAGGAGCGTGTGCTGCGGATAAGCTCACAGGCAGCTGGCCTGACCTGCCAGGGCGTGAACACACTCCACGGGCTGTGAAATCACTCACGTGTGAGTTGTCTGGTGCCAGGGGAAGGGAGGTTGTAGGAAGGGGAGGCAGGAAGGCAGAATGTGGGCTGGGCCAAGTTTAGAATTACAAGTGCCACAGGGGAGTTGGAACCACACTTTAAAAAGGCAGCACCTTCCCCTTCCCCCTTAGATAATTCTTCTCCCCGTGCCTGGACCTCTGGCAGCAACTGCAAGAAGGTTAGTAACATTTTCTTCTCTTCTTTTTCTGTTTCTGGGTCTCAGACTACAGGTTGGTGGGATCCCAGGACTTACAATCAAAGGGTTTTTTGATGCTCTCCTAGAAAATGTTCCTGACATTTATGTGTGCTCATGCAAAGAGTATATGCTATTTTCTTTCTGAAACTTCAGTGGTTGTTGACTTAAGGGACAATGTGATTTGGAGAAAGAGAATCCTAGATTGAGAGGGAAGACATTTGGGTTTAATTCTAAGAAAATGAAGGCTTTCTTCTCTGTAAAATGAGTTAAGATTGAAGAACATAAAAATTTTGATAGTATTGAAAGAAAAGAAAAATTTGAATACCTGTGATTCTACTGATTTCATATATATATATTTAT
>NW_005358092.1:4360569-4366489 GCF_000412655.1 Myotis brandtii
AAGGGAGATGGTATTCCACCATCTGAAGACATCATCAGATGCTAAAGGGAGGCCCAGAACCAGCGCAGGACATTAGGCAACCTTCTCTAAAGGACTGAAGAATCTTCTTGGAACCAGCTGCTTGCGTTTCTCCTTCTTATCCCACTAACAATCTCTGGAGTCCATTCCCTATTTATCAAATAAACAAAGGTCCTACTGTTTCCTGATGTTCTGGATCCCTCGGGTAGCTCAGCCTCAGGAGAGTCTGTGCCCAGCCGGGACTTGGGCTGAGAAAGTTCCGTTAACAAGAACTTTTCTTGAGGTGTAGGAAAGAGTCCATTTGCCCACTGTTCCAGAAAAGGAGCCACTGTATACAATCAGGGAGAGTCATTAGAAGATGCTTATCTTCGACATGCTGATAAATCTAGGCAGCCAATGCAATCAAGGAATGTAATTGAAAAACCAGGAACAGCGTGGGTTTAGGTCCTGGCTGTGCAATTACCAGCGGTATGGCAGCAGACACGCTATTTAACCTCTCCGAGCCTCAGTCTCTGCATTTACAAAGCAGAGGTAACACTGCTTACATCTCAGGGTTGTTGTTTGGATTAATGAGATAAATGTAGGAAAAGTGCTTTTTTCATAGTAGTTGCTCGCCATGTATGAACCACATCCAATCTTATCCTCAATCCCAATAAGAGTCTAAAATAGAGCAGTGAAGGGTTTAGAATTCTTGTTCTTTATTCATTTTGTGTTGTCTTCTCTACGGTAACAGTTTCCTACATTTGTTATCACCCAAAAAGAAAAGAGGCCAGAGTCCATCTTTTCCTTAGGCTGATTTCAGAGAGAGACGGAGGAAGGAGCTGGAAAGATCAGCTCATCTTATTCAGGGCTCCTGGTCCCACTCAACCTCTCTCATTGCTTTGGAAGGAGTTTTTAAAAAAACTGGTTTACGAAATAAAATGTGTTCTTTGATAAAAGTGTAGAAAATATAGATAAGAAAAATTCCTATAATCCAAGGAGAGAAAAACATTTTTCTGGACATCCTAATCTTTCAATGCATATAAATATAAAATATTTTCCCAGCATAATCATATTGTATGACCTATTTTATAACTGTTTTCACTTCACATCTTATGAACACTTTCATTTCATTAGACTTTCTCCTTCAACACAATTTTTGATTATATAGTCGTCCATTGTATGTATGTACTATAATTTATTCATCTATTTGCCATTCTTACACATTTATGTATGTTCTAATTTTTTGGTGTTAAAAGCAATGAATATCCTTAAGCCAAAATCTTTACCCACAATCAGAATTGTTTTCTTTGAATAAATTCCTGCAATAGAAATTTGTAGTTGTGAGGATTTATAAAAAGTCCATCCCTTCAATCGTCCCCAGCATACAGAATAGAGACACTGAAGCTCATGCTGATACAGACAAGGGGAGTTGTGGGGTAGCAGGGAGAACATAGCCCATCTGGAGCCTGTGTGAGTTCTCCCATGTCCACAAACCCCAACCAAGAGCCTGTGTGGTGGAAGCAGCATCTGTACTCAGTAGCAGCCTTTCTTCCCGGCACAGGAAAGGAATATACATTTTCAGCAGCAGTTTCCCAGCCTCTACCCATAAGAGAGGCTTAAGGAGGACCTGCATCTGCAGACCAGGGAGTAGGAATGCGCTCTCGTCCAGTGCACTCATTCCCTTGGACATTTGCTGGTGAGGGATGGGAGCGCTTTTCTCCCGGAGTTCCCAAGTGACAGAGTGCCCTGCTTGTTTTCCAGGTGGGATGGATAGCCGGGTCTCGGGCACAGCCAGTAATGGAGAGACAAAACCCGTGTACCCTGTCGTGGAGAAGGCAGAGGAAGATGGCACCCTGGAACGCGGGCACTGGAACAACAAGATGGAGTTTGTGCTGTCCGTGGCCGGGGAGATCATTGGCCTAGGCAACGTCTGGAGGTTTCCCTATCTCTGCTACAAAAATGGGGGAGGTGAGAGCCACTGCACCACCCCACCAACCCTGGAAGGAGGTGTCCCCATCGCCTGCACTTACTGCCCCTCTGCGCGGTCCCAGAGACACATAGAATGTTGGCGTTGGAGAGACCCTTCCTTAGAACTCATTAAGGACAGACACTGCAGGAGCCTGCGACCTAAACAGATGGCGACTCTCCCAGGGGTGTCCTATGTTAGCATGGCACCACGGAAATAGGAGTGCAGGCTCGGAACCAGATGGGCCAGAGTTTGGGTTCTGGCTCTGCCACTTGCTCTCTGTGTAATCTGGGGCACGTTGCTTGAGTCCTCAGAGCCTCCACTGCTGTACCTGCAAAATGGGATAGTAATACCTGCAGGGTTGTTGTAAGGATTAGAGACAATGTATGTAAATGCCTAACGAATGGCAGCTATGTTGAAGATGATGTGAACACCAAGCTGTCCCATGATCTTGAGATTCCTTAGCCGTGGCTTTGTGTCTTCCTCTATTCTTCTGGTACCATGACATCCCCTAAGCCATTCACTACCTAACCCCCACCAGTGTCATAACCTTTGATTCCAGTGGCTCTTCCTTTATATATTTCCCACTGAAAATGTGTGTGTGGGAAGCATGAACTCTAACTTTAGTTCTTTGTTGGCTTCTCATTCCCTTCCATTCTCACGCTGGGGTAACTTTGCTACCCCTACAGCAGTGGTGGCCATTTCCGGACACTTTCAGGGAATCCCAGCTCACTGTGGGAAGCCCCAGGGGGCTTTCTCAGGTAATGAAGGTTCTGGGGTGAGCAGCGGCTTAGGAAGATTTCCTTGCTGATGGTTGGGCTCCCAGGTCTACCTACAGGGTTGTTGTAAGGATTAGAGACAATGTATGTAAATGCCTAACGAATGGCAGCTATGTTGAAGATGATGTGAACACCAAGCTGTCCCATGATCTTGAGATTCCTTAGCCATGGCTTTGTGTCTTCCTGACATCCCCTAAGCCATTCACTACCTAACCCCCACGAGTGTCATAACCTTTGATTCCAGTGGCTCTTCCTTTATATATTTCCCACTGAAAATGTGTGTGTGGGAAGCATGAACTCTAACTTTAGTTCTTTGTTGGCTTCTCATTCCCTTCCATTCTCACGCTGGGGTAACTTTGCTACCCCTACAGCAGTGGTGGCCATTTCCGGACACTTTCAGGGAATCCCAGCTCACTGTGGGAAGCCCCAGGGGGCTTTCTCAGGTAATGAAGGTTCTGGGGTGAGCAGCGGCTTAGGAAGATTTCCTTGCTGATGGTTGGGCTCCCAGGTCTGGTTTTGAAGTGAGGCTGCAGTCTGAGCTGGAAGAAGGAGAAATGCAGAGGCAGGTCACAGGAGGATATGGTGAGGGGAGTAGTACTTTCACGGGCCACAAGGATTAGGGAGTACCCTAATGCAACACCTACCATCTTGCAGGGGAGTAGCGGCCTCCAAAATGCATCGAGCTCAGTCTCACAATGGTTTTGGAGAGAGAGAAAACCTACAACACAGAGTGGAGGTGGGAGGAATGGGGAAGAGCACAGAGAGATGCTCTGAGCTCATAGCGTTATTCTCAGGATTGTGGCAATTGGGGGTTGATTGGCTCTGGGATTGGAGGCTAACTTGTGTTTTTCCAGAGGGGTGGGGAGGGCTGATATGGCTTTTCTGTCCAGGAATTTCTGGCCAGCAGCCTGAACTCACAGGACTTTGTTCAGTCTGCATTGTGAAGGGAGGAGGGAGGGATTTTCACTTTTGACCTAGCCCTGGACACCCCACATGCTTGTTTAGGAATTTAGGCCCGAGCACTTTCCCTTCAGAGAATTGGGTGGAGGGACAGGTTTTTCACTTTTGACCTAGCCCTGGCCACCCCACATGCTTGTTTAGGAATTTAGGCCCGAGCACTTTCCCTTCAGAGAATTGGGTGGAGGGACGGGGCTGGCGGAAGAAGGAGGAGGAGTCTGCGGCCTAAGCTGGGTGTTGAGACCCTCTCTGGAGCCTAGTAACCAGCTTAGCTCCTCACGCGGCAGAAAGCTTAGGCGGTGAGCAGCTTTCCCCAAGCCTCTCTGGAATTGGGTAAAGGTTGGCTTGGGAATTAGCAGAACCGGCATGAAGCGGTGGGAAAGAGTGATTCCCAGGCCTAGTGCGAGACCACTAAGTGAAGAAGGGGAAGCAAAGGCAGCAGTGACAGGAGCAGCGGAGGGTGTGGGGCTCACCCTGCTGGGGGTTGTGGTCTGGCAGCGTTTGGGTCTGGGCTCTGCCTCAGGGCTCTGGGGTAAGTCTGTGCAGACCTGGGTGGAAATGCAGACCTAGGAAGAAAAGAGTGTCCAGGCCCTTGGTTTTTCACATGGTGTTTGCAGGGGAGGTGGAGGCAGAAGGGTGGCTGCTGAGGCGGCTCCCTCCCGGATAGAGCCTGCCCTCCAGCACGCAGGCCACGATGGGCAGTGGAGACTTTCCTCGTTATTGACTCCTTACACCACCAGCCACAATCCCTTCCCTTGCTCAGCGCAGGGCCTCGGGACCCTCTTCTCTTTCCCTGAGGAAGGACGGCAGCTGGAGGGAAGTGTTCGGAGGGGCTTTGGAGCTAGAGGTTAATGCTTAGCTTTGCTGAAGGGCATGAGTCATTGGGGCCACCTGGTGAATTAATGAAAAGGCACCTTTGCCAAGGTAAGGGGGACTAACCAAGGATCCATATGATCATTGGAGGAACCTGGACATGCCTGTTTTTCTGGTTCTGGGTGCTCCCAGTGGTTTAACCCCTCTGTCATCATTTAACTCCCCTCACCTCCCAAGCAGTACAAGCTCTTACAGAGAATGGGCCCGAGCACTTCTTGTCATCTCCTTGTCTCTTTGTCAATAAGAAACTGAGTCTCTTTAAAAAAAAAAAAATTAATTAATTAATTTTGTTAATCCTCACCCAAGGATTTTATTTTTCATTGATGTTTTTAGAGTGAGTGGGTGGGAGGGAGGGAGCAGGCAAAGAGAGAGAGAGAGAGAGAGAAAGAGAGAGACATCGATGTGAGACACATGGAAATTAGTTGCCTCCCACATGCAGCCCAACCGGGGCCAGGGATCAAACCTGCAACCCAAATAGGTGCCGGGGAATAGAATCTGCAACCCTCCCATGTGCAGGCCGACATGCTAACCACTGAGCCGTTGGCCAGGACTATTCTTTTTCTCTAATTTTATGTTTATTATTGAGAGTATTATAGATGTCCCCCCATTTTCCTCCTTTGTCCCCCTCCGACTGGTACCTCTTTATGACAGGACCCTTTGCTGCCACTGTGAGGAAGGAGGGGGAAAGAATGGAGACCATTTAGATTGTTTTGGCCCCCTTTCTCCTGGTGGAGTTGTTTTATTTAGACCTGTGTTTCTCAGATTGGGGCTCGGACTCTCAGCGGGTGAGGGGAATGTTCTGGGCAAGTTCTGAAGAAGGATGCTGGGGTGCTGTGGGTGTACTGTGCTCAGGAACGTGTGCTCTCAGGCTGCCTCTGATAGCACCCATACCCGTTCTCTAACGTCATAGCTTTAAATAGCTGCTTTTGTGCTTTGGGGTGAGGATAAGCTAGGACTTTATTATAACTAATATTTATTCAGTGGCGAGGTCAGGGATGAAAAATTCCCCAAAACATAATTTCAGTTCCAAACTAGAAATATAAGTGATGTCTTCTTCTGTTTCCTGAAGCTCTAACATTTGGTAGATCCAATCTGAAGTGAGTTCCAGAGCAGGAAAAGGGCTGAGGCAAGATTATGATCAAACAACAGGTAAACATTTAAACATTGTAGCTGTAAATCAGAGAAGCTGAGAAAGTGGTATAAAGGCCATCCTGCCCTGGCCGGGTGGCTCAGTTGGTCGGAGTGTTGTCCTGTACACAAAAGGTTGTGGGTTCCATTCCTAGTCAAGGTGCATATGGGAGGCAACCAATTAATGTTTCTCTCTCTCTCTCTCTCTCTCTCTCTC
>NW_005358092.1:4366526-4376073 GCF_000412655.1 Myotis brandtii
ATATATAAAGAAAGAAAGAAAAGAAAGGGAAAAGGAAGCCCATCTGAAATCAGAAGCAACTAGCAGGCTTTTTAGGGAGAAAGATGGGAGGGATGCCTGCTCTCTCCAGGGCCTGTGGCCGATCCACTCCAAGCACCTGCCTCATCCTAATGGCTCTCTAGAGTCTCTAATCTCAGTCAGGTGCCCCATCACATAGCCAACCACCCTGACCCGGACCCTGTCATTCAGTAACCATTACTGAGTACCGAGCATGTGCCAGGAATCATTCTATGTGGTTGGGATGCATTTATAAACAAAAAGACCAATTCACTGTCCTTGTGGACTTATATTCTAGAAGAGGGAGACAAACATAGGAAATAGGGAAGTTACACAGTCTATCGGAAGTGAATGAGAGCTGTGGAAAAGACCAAGCAGAGCTGGGTAAAGGGGGTCAAAAGTGTGGGTGGGTTGGTCACATTGGTCACATTGGAGCAAAGGCTTGCTGTGGTGGGAGAGTTGGCCGTGTGGTATGGGGCGGGGCGGCGGGGGGGAGTTCTTCAAGCAGAGGAAACAGAAGGTTTAATGGTCCTAAAGCAGTGGTTCTCAACCTTCCTAATGCCGCGACCCTTTAATACAGTTCCTCATGTTGTGGTGACCCCCAACCATAAAATTATTTTCGTTGCTACTTCGTAACTGTAATTTTGCTACTGTTATGAATCATAATGTAAATATCTGATATGCAGGATGTATTTTCATTGTTACAAATTGAACATAATTAAAGCATAATGATTAATCAGAAAAACAATATGTAATTATACATGTGTTTTCCGATGGTCTTAGGCGACCCCTGTGAAAGGGTCATTCCACCCCCAAAGGGGTCGCGACCCACAGGTTGAGAACCGCTGTCCTAAAGCAAGAGGCTGATTGGCTTGTATGAGGAGCTGCAGAGAGGGAAGTAATTAGAAGGTGAGGTCAGAAAAGCAAAGAGAATGAAGTGGCAGATTGTGTAGGGCCTTGTCAGCTATTTAAGACTGGCTTTTACTCAGTGACATGGGGAGTCATGGCAGAGTTTTGAGCAGGATTGGCATGGTCTTACATTTTATTTATTTATTCATTTATCTTTATTATTTATTTATTTATTTATAACATTTAAGGAACAAAATTCTGTTTTTCTTTTTTTAAAAAATATTTTTTTATTGATTTCAGAGAGGAAGGGAGAGAGATAGAGAGATAGAAGCATCAATGATGAGAGAGAATCATTGATTGGCTGCCTCCTGCATGTCCCCTTGCAAGAATAGAGGGGATCAAGCCCACAACCTGGGCATGTGCCCTTCGCCAGAATCGAACCTGGGACCCTTTAGTCCACAGGTCAACGCTCTATCCACTGAGCCTGACCGGCTAGGGCATGACCTCACATTTTAAAATAATCTCTCAGGCTGCTGTGTTGAGAACTAATTATAGGGAAGTAAGGGCAGAAGCAGACCACTTTCAGCTGGAAGGCCCATGTTCTGAGACACCCAGGATTTGGGGATTTGAGAAAAGCCAACAAAAGAGACAGAGGAGAAACCAGCAATGGAGGAGGAAAACCAAGAAAATGAAGTGTTTTGGAGGCAAGAAAAGCAATGCTTGCAGGGAGGAGGGAGAGAGAACTAACCAGATGCCGCAGATAGCTTAAGAAAGATGAGAAATGAGAATCGATTATTAGCTTTAGCAGTGTGACTTTGTAAGAATAGTTACAGTGGAGTGTGGGGCAAAGACTGGTTTAAGATCAGGGGAGAGAGAATTGGAAATAGGAAGTATGAGTTATTTAGGCAACACTCAGGAGTAGGTGAAGTTTATCTCTTCTCGGGGTGGTCTCCCTCCTGGGGGTGGGGAGTAAGCCGATATGAGTGCTGTGCTACGTAGTGGTAGCCGTGTACCCTGTGTGTCTGGCGGTGGTGGGGATGGGTCATGACTGACGAAGTTGCTGAGAAGCTGCACATTTGAATTATTTTCCTTGCTCTCCACCCTCAACTCCCTGGAGGGAAAAGCAAACATAATCTTCCACCAGGGTCTGCCCCCCTAAAGCTCTGGCCATAGGGCTGGGGAGACTGGATCACCTGAGGCCCGCCATGGGAAAGGTGGTAGGAGAGGGTTTAGGCAACATGATTTGAATCTGCCAGGAGGGAATTTAAATTACTTGCCTGCCAATCTCAGTTCAGACAAAAGCAAATAACCTGCCAATTATTTTATACTGAATTTCTTAGTCCAGGTTGCTAAAAACCAGGGGGCAGAGGTCACCTGTGCTGAGAATCTTTTGTTTGTGCAAGTCATAGGCCACCAGCTGGAGACCACCTCATGTTAGGACAGGTGCTCCCCTCTTCCTCACCCCACTTCCCACCTCTTCCCTCTCATCTTCAGTCCCTGAACACCCAGGGCCTGGGTGCTTCGGAACATGGGCCTTTCAGCAGGAGCCTCTCTAGCTCCTTGGATCCTGGCTGCCAGCTGACTGAGTTCTTCAACACCCAGAATGGACCACCACAGAGTGTACCACAGCCGGACCTCTCAGAACTAGGGCTCTTGAGGGTAAGGACTGTGGGGGAAGGGCAGCGACAGAGTAAACCTCAGCTCTAACTGTAGGGAGAGAGAGCCTAGGGACACCACAGTAAAGGGGACTAACTGACACCCGGCACCAGGGGACTCTGTGCTCCTTGATGCTGCTTGTAGATACTAAAGAACAAAGAGAGACAAGGAGCACGTTTCTTTCTGTAAGAGTATCTACATGTGACAGTTTGGTGCCACTTCGAGTTAATTACTTAATGCTCAGTATTGGACAGACTAGTGTAGATTATAGCATAATTGATGTATGCTCATTGTTGTGTTGCTCATGTGGACTATCATCAGTTTATGTCTTTAAAAATGTCACCTGGAACATTACAGGTGACACTACATAGTGGCTTTTGCGAAGGGTGGCCAGCAGAATGATGCCTTTCTAGGATGGGCATGTGGTCTCTCCCATCCCATGGGGAAGAGTGCCAGGGCATTTTAGAATTTGGGGAAGGAGATGAACATGGTGGATATGGGGAAGCAGCAGGTAGCTGTGAATGCCAACCTCTATCTCCAGTACTAACTCCATCTTTCAGTGGTGGTGACTGGGAAAAGGCCAGAGTGGCTCAGGGGACTCCATGGTCTGCACTTGGATCCCTCTTGGGCTCTATCCTGCCCCTCACTCCTTCCCCACTTTTAGGGCCAGTGGCTCTGCTTGGTAGGTGTGGACCTTGTCCTCTGGGGCAGGTTGCCCAGGTGCTCAAGGAGTAAGGGAGCAGAACCGACCACAGGACCCACGGCAGTTAAACATTGGCTTGGCTTCTTGGGAAAGAGCAGGTAGCATAAAGATGGAGAGAAAGGGCTTGTGTTGGGCTGAAAACTCACTTCTCTCTCTCTTCTTTCTCTGCAGTGTTTCCAACTCTCAGCAGTAACTGTTCATATTCTCCACTGTGTTATCTCTTCCCTAATTTTCCCCTCCTGCCTTGGATGATTTATATACTTATCAGACTAAATTGTTTATGATTTTAATTTCTTTGCCCTTGTGGTAATTAAGTGCTTCCCTCAATGTCTGAATTATGGATGCAGGGATATGGGCAGTTAAGAACTAGTGAACTCTACTCCCCACAGACTTTTGTTTTAAACAGTTTTATTAAGGTATAATTGACTTACAATAAATTTTACATATTTAGACTGTACAATTTGATAAGTATTGACACATGTATACACCCTTGAAACCATTGCCACAGTCAAGATAATGCACATATCCATCACTCCCCCATATTTCCTCTTGTCCATTTCTCCAACCTCTCACCTCTGCTACCCTATCCCAATGTCACCACAGACCTGGTTTTTGAAATATATATATATAATCACTGTCATTTTAATTTCCATTTCTCTGATGGCTAATGATGTTGAGCATCTTTTCATGTGCTTTTATGAACCCATATATCTTCTTTGGTGAGAACCTGTTCAAATCTTTTGACCCTTTAAAAAAATGGTTATTTGTTTTCTTACTATTGAATTTTGAGACTTTTTAAATATTCTGGATACAAGTTCCTTATCAAATATGCATTTTTCAAATATCTTTTCTCATTCTGTCTTCTTTTGTTCATGTTATGAAAGCAATATATTTCAGTTTCAAAGATTTGACAAGTTCTATAGAATCTCTTTCATCATTAGATGAAAAATTTCAAACTTCACAATGTTCTGCCAGCTAGGACTGGCTGTCACTCACTGGTTTGAGGCCGAACCCATTTCAAGGCATGTCATGGTGGCACGTAATGGTGGGATGGTAAAACGTGCAGGCAGGTCGTGTACACTGACTGTTAAATCTGCAGTGTTGTGGATGATAGAAGGGACATTCCGTTTTCTTATAAGCAGAGAAGTAACGGCAGAGCTGACGGCTAGAAGACGGTGTTGGTGTTATCACTGGTTTTGGAGGCAGCATTGGCATTCTCATATGCGTGAAGGGACCATCTGGCTTAGTACATTTTGCATCATGTTTACCATTTGGATGGACAAGCAAACATTTTTTAGCAAATTTACAATTGGGGAAAACTACGCAAGGTGAAACAGAGTGGTGGTAAGCACATTCATGCCCATTTTCACAGGCAGGCCAGCGTGTGCCACGGGCCCCAAACTTTTTCCAAGTTCACTCGCCTCAGCTGGGCTTATGTGCAGTTTCTGCCATTCATGGGTCAATCTGCAGCCAGCGAACAAGAGCCTCTGTTGAGTTCCTTGACTTTTAAAAAATATTATCTCCTTTTGTCTTTTCTTCTTTAACGGGGGAACTTAGTCTAGATGTCCTGCTTTCCCCTGGACCATTTCTTCTCCTCCTTCTCCTTCTCCTTCTCCTTCTCCTTCTCCTTCTCCTTCTCCTTCTCCTTCTCCTTCTCCTTCTCCTTCTCCTTCTCCTTCTCCTTCTCCTTCTCCTTCTCCTTCTCCTTCTCCTTCTCCTTCTCCTTCTCCTTCTCCTTCTCCTTCTCCTTCTCCTTCTCCTTCTCCTTCTCCTTCTCCTTCTCCTTCTCCTTCTCCTTCTCCTTCTCCTTCTCCTTCTCCTTCTCCTTCTCCTTCTCCTTCTCCTTCTCCTTCTCCTTCTCCTTCTCCTTCTCCTTCTCCTTCTCCTTCTCCTTCTCCTTCTCCTTCTCCTTCTCCTTCTCCTTCTCCTTCTCCTTCTCCTTCTCCTTCTCCTTCTCCTTCTCCTTCTCCTTCTCCTTCTCCTTCTCCTTCTCCTTCTCCTTCTCCTTCTCCTTCTCCTTCTCCTTCTCCTTCTCCTTCTCCTTCTCCTTCTCCTTCTCCTTCTCCTTCTCCTTCTCCTTCTCCTTCTCCTTCTCCTTCTCCTTCTCCTTCTCCTTCTCCTTCTCCTTCTCCTTCTCCTTCTCCTTCTCCTTCTCCTTCTCCTTCTCCTTCTCCTTCTCCTTCTCCTTCTCCTTCTCCTTCTCCTTCTCCTTCTCCTTCGGGAGCAACTGAAAATGTCTGTTTCTGTGAGACTGTAGAATAGTTAGTTGTTTCTGTTACAGGTTCTTGAACTTCAGATACAGCTTTCAAAATTAGATTCTTGTTAGCTTGTTTAGAAGGAGGAAGCAGGGTGTCCTCTGGGCTTTGCTGGCACTGACAATGGGAGGCGCTTCCTGAACGGGACCCACAAACATCCTCTTCTCGCTCCTCTTCTCCACCCTGATTGCATTTTTTCACTTTAACCACTGAACTTACCACCGGCAACTCTCTCTTCCGAAAGTTTTCCCCTCAATCCTCACTTTTTCCTGAGTTGTTTCTGAAGGCGGGATTATCTATTCTAAGCTGGTAAGCACTTCTGGTTCACACAAATGTCCTGTCTCATCTACCCGGCTGTTCTGTGTACCGAATTGCTTGGCAGCATGAATACTGTTTTGCTGCGGTTGAGATCGCTGTTTAAATGAACACCACTATCTGCAGTTCGACTTGCAGACGGTCAATAAATTTCAGCGGAAGGCTGAAAAGAACCCTCTGTGTCACGGTAGGTTTTTTTCTGAGATAAGGGATTCTCCTGCACAAAATTGAGGTCTTCATTGGTGAGGTCACCTGGTTCCGGCTTAATATCAATCGCATCTGCAGAGGCTGCTGGCTCCCTCCGAAGTTTCACTGTTGACTTTAGTCGGTTGCAGTGCCATCATCATACACCTGTCCGACATTAGTGGTGTTCTGCTTCTGTGAACTTGGAGAAACTCTGGGATCTCTTTTCTGAGGTCTCGTGCTAGAAACCGCCATGGGTGGCAGTGCAGCGGCCTGCCGTCTCTCACCTCCCCGACTGACTGCTCTTGTTTGGAGGCACGTTACTATAGAATATGCTGGTGTCAGAGGACTGTAGACTAGAGGGGTTAGTTGGATGGAGTAAAGCTTATCTAGTGCACCACGGAGCTATAGGTGAATTGAATTGTACTGTGCCCTAGAAACAGGGACAGGTCCTGACTTTTCTTGTTGGTCACCATCACCATAATGTAACCAGGACATTCTTCATTGAACCATGGCAGATGCAAATGCCAGAAGACCTCAAACATCCCTAATGCAAAATAATTCAACATAAGCTCCTAATTCTTGCAATTTTCCCTAAGGGCACTCCAGATCTCGTGGCTGATCTCAGGCCCATCTCCAGGGCTGCGAGCTCAGCACTGCTGCGTGGTGCTTCGCTTAGCCCAGCCTCAGCCCTCTCCCTGCAGGCCTGCAGCCACAACTGCTGCCACTTCTGGCTCTGTTTTTATTTTTTCTTTCTTTCTTTAAAAAAATATTTTTATTGATTTCAGAGAGAGGAAGGGAGATGGAGAGAGAGATTGAAAGATCAATGATGAGAGAGAGAATCATTAATCAGCTGCCTCCTGCACCCCCTACTGGGGATTGAGCCTGCAATCCAGGCATGTGCCCTTAGACCGGAATCGAACCCGGGACCCTTCAGTCCACAGGCCAAGGCTATATCCATTGAGCCAAACTGGCTAGGGCTGGCTCTGTTTTTCTTAATAGCATCTTTGGAAGTGTAGAAATTTAAAATTTTGATAAGTCCAGTTTAATTAATTTATTCTTCTATGAATCATGTTTTTGGTGTCACATGAAAGAAATCTTTGCTTACTCAAGCTCTTTTCCCCCCTAGAAATTTCATAGTTGTAGGTCTTACATTTAGCCCTGTACGATAATGAAGATATGGATTAAAGTTCATTTTTGAGTGCATGAATATCCACTTGTCCCAGCATCATTTATGGAAAAGACTATCTTTCTCCCCCATTAATTGCCTTTACACCATGTTGAAAATCAGTAGTCCAGCTCTGGCTGGTTTGGCTCAGTGGATAGAGCGTTGACCTGTGGACCCCCGGTTGGATTCCAGTCAAGGGCATGTACCTTGGTTGCAGGGTCCCAGCCCTGGTCAGAGGCATGCCAGGAGGCAACCAATCGATGTGTCTTTCTCACATCGGTGTTTCTTTCTGTCTCTCCCTCTCCCTTCCACTCTCTCTCTGTCTAAAAGAAAAAAAAAAAGATTCAATGGGAAAAATATCCTCGGGCAAGGATTAAAAAAAGAAAGAAAGAAAGAAAGAAATCCGTTGTCCATATACATTTGGGTGTGTTGTTGGGCTGTATTCTGTTCTATTGAATTGTTTATTTTGACACCTACACCATACTGTCTTGATTACTATAGCTTTATAATAATATGAAAATAAGGTAGAGTTAAGCCTAAAACTTAGTTCTTCTTCTTCATAGTTGTTTGGCTATTTTATTTCCTTTGCATTTTCTTATGAATTTTAGAATCGGTTTGTCAATTTCTGCAAAAAAGTGTTCTGGAATTTTGACTGGGATTACAGTGAATCTATAAATCAACATGGGAACAATTGACATCCAAGTAATATAGAGTCTTCTTACCCATGAATAGAAGGGAACTATGCCTCACTATTTATTTAGGTCTTAAATTTTCTCTCAGCAATGGTTTGCAGTTGTGAGTGTACATATCTCAATATCACATCTTTTGTCAGATTTGATCCTGATGCTGTTATGAATGGTATTATTTCTTAAGCTGAATTTATCATGTTTTGGTTGCTAGTATATAGACACACAATGGATTTTTGTATGCTGATCTTGTATCCTGCAACCTTGCTAAATTAACTTATTGATTCTAGCAGCTCTTTGGTACATTTCAAAGGATTTTTCCTTTCTTTTTAAAAATACTTCATTGAGAAATGATTGACACAAAAAAAGCTGTGCATATTTAATGTACACAACTTGATGAGTTTGGAGGTAATATCTATCATCTCCAAAAGTTTCTGTTTGCCCTCTTATTTTTAGCCTCACCTAAGAATATGTTTTGTTTTTAATTGATTTTTAGAGGGAAGAAGGAAGAGAAAGAAACATGGATGTGAGAGAGAAACATCGATTGGTTGCTCTGCACCCTGTACCAGGGACCGAACCCACAACCTAGGAATGTGCCCTGACTGTGAAGTGAACCCAAAACCTTTTGGTGCACAGGATGATGCTCCAACTAACTGAGCCACCTGGCCAGGCCCGATCTGCCCTCTTTTAATTTTTTTTTCCTTTTTTTTTGGTGATAGGAACACAACATAAGATTTACCTTTTTGGTAAATTTTTAAGGAAAAAATGCAATATTGTTAACTATAGGCACTATGGTATATAGTAGATCTCTAGGACTTACTCATTTTGCCTAACAGTTAGGCCCTAACTGAAACTTTGTACCCTTTGACCAATGCCTGGCTCTCTGTTTCCCCCTTTCTCAGCCTCTGGTAACCACCATTCTACTCTCTGTTTCTATGAGTTTGACTATTTTATTTTTAAAATATATTTTTATTGATTTCAGAGAGGGATAGAGAGAAACATCAATGATGAGAGAGAATCATTGATTGGCTGCCTCCTGCATGCCCCCTACTGGGAATCGAGCCTACAGCCCAGGCATGTGCCCTTGGCCAGAACCGAACTTGGGACCCTTCAGTCCGCAGGCCGATGCTCTATCCACTGAGCCAAACTGGCTAGGCAAGTTAGACTATTTTAGATTCCAAAGGACTTTGTACATAGACTAGGGGCCCAGTGCATGAGTTCGTGCACCTTGAAAGGAATTGTGGGTCACGAGGCTGCAATGGGCACAGGGACGGGTCTCGGCCAATTCTCCATGCCTTGGCCCTGCCCCTCCTGCTGCGGCCCCCAGTCCCTTATCGGCTGGCAGCCCTGCTCCTACTGCTACCACTCCCACACACTGATAGCACTGGCCCTGCTCACACCTGCTGATGGTGCGGAGCAATTGGGGCTGGCGCCAGCAGCCAGTGCAAGCGGCGGCTCTGGAGCCAGCCATGGGTGTGAGTGGGGCTAGCGCTGGCAGTGGGTGAGACCAGCGGCTGCTGGCCCTGATTGCCCCTCAGGAGCAGGGGGAGGTGGAGAAGCCCTGAGAGACGATTGGGGCTGGCAGCCGCTTGCACTCGCTAATGGCACTGGCAGCAGGTGCGATTGCAGCTCGGGACTGTGGCTCATAGGAGCAAAGAATTTTCAGTAACCACCAGAAACTTGCCCCTGTGACAGC
>NW_005358092.1:4377645-4381454 GCF_000412655.1 Myotis brandtii
TGGGTGGGGCCAGCTGGTTTGCCCTGAAGGGTGTCCTGGATCAGGGTGGGGGTCCCCACTGGGGTGCCTGGTCAGTCTGGGTGAGGGGCTGAGGGCTGTTTTCAGGCTGGCGGGTGACTGAAGCTCCCAACCGCTCCTTTTTCCTTTTTTTTTATTCTGGGCCAGCTTTAGCTCTGAGGCTCGGCTCCAGCTATGAGGTTTCGGCTGCTGAAAGCAGGTTTCTGGCCTTTGTTTACCTTCTGTGTTTGAAACAATGTTGTGGTCCGGCTGGCTGAAGCCCGGCTGACTGAAAGGAGGTTTCTGGGGTTTTGTTTAGCTTCTATGTTTATTACAATGTTTCTTAGAAAGCAGCTCAGAGGCCGGCAAGGCAGGCGGGGAACCTTGGCTTCCTCCATCACTGGAGCAAGCAAGCCTCCTGTTCGCTTCAGCTGCCTGGCTGCCGGCCGCCATCTTGGTTGGCAGTTAATTTGCATATCGCCCTGATTAGCCAATGGGAAGCGTGTTGGAGGTACGGTTAATTACCATGTTTGTCTATTATTCGATAGGATATATATATTAGTAGCCCTGTGCATGAATCTGTGCGCCAGTATGTTGCTGCCACCCTCCTGTAGCTCTCTGCCCACTGCCCTGCCCTCCTGTAGCTCCCCCTATCCCGCCTTCCCTTTCTTGTAGCTCTCCGCCTCCCTCTTGCTTGCTGCCCTGCCCTGTCCTGTAGCTCTCTGCCACCCGCTTGTAGCCAGTAGGTCGCTGCCGCCCTCCTGTAGTTCCCCCCTTTCGCCCCCCTCCTCATAACTTGCTTCCCTGCCCCCTCCTGTAGCTCTCCACAGCCTGCTTGTACCTCGCTGGCCTACTCTCCTGCTGATCCGTGATCTGGTTGTGACAAGCTTGGTCGTTATGCCTCAGGGCGTAACAGCTACTTAGCATGTTCCTCTCTTATTATATTGGATAGATTATTATGTCATTTGATAATAAAGCAGTTTTTTTTTCCTTTTCCAATCTGAATAACTTTTAATTCCTTCCTTGCCTTTTTGCCTTGGCTAGAATCAATATTTATAGAAACAATGTTGAATAGAAGTGGTAAGAATAGACATCTTTGTCTTTTTCTTGATTTTAAGAGTTAAGCAGTCACTCACCATTAAGCATGATGTTATCTGTAGGTTTTTTGTAGATGCCCTTTATCAGGTTGAGGAATTTCCCTTCTACTCATCATTTGCTAAAGGTTTTATTTCATTTCTTTTCTTTTCTTTTCTTTTCTTTCTTTCTTTCTTTCTTTTTTTTTTTTTTACAGAAATGGCTGTTAGATTTATTAATATTATAAATTATATTGTTTTTTGAGTGTTAAAACAACCTTGTATTCCTGGGGTAAACCCCACTAATGTAATGTATTATTCTTTTTATATATTGTTAGATTTGACTTGCTAAAATTTTGTTTAGAATTTTTGCATCTATGTTCAGATAAGGTATTGGTCTGCACTTTTCTTTTCTTGTAGTATCTTTGTCTGCTTTTGTTATGAGGAAAATGCTGACTTCATCGAATGAGTTGGGAAGCATTCCTTCTTTTTAAATTTTCTGGAAGAGTTTGTGAAGAATTGGTGTCATTTACTCCTTAAATGTTTGGAGAATTCACTAGTGAAGTCATTTGGGCCTGGAGTTTTCTTTGTGGGAAGGTTTTAAACAACAACCAAAAAAATTTATTTAATAGAAATAGGGCTATTGAGATTACCTATGTCTTCCTGAGTAAGCTTTGATAGTTTGCATTTTTTAAGAAATGTGTCATTTTACCTAAATTGTTACATTTATTGACATAAAGTTATTCATATCTTTTCTTATTATCCTTTTAATATCAGTAGAATCTATACTGATGATACCTCGCTCATTTGTCATACAGGTAATTTGTGTCTCCTAGAAGTTTATCAATTTTATTGATTCTCTCAAAGAAGCATTTTTTTCATTGATTTTCTCTGTAGTTTTCTGTTTTTCTATTTTATTGATTTCCACTCTGATTTTTATTATTTTCTTTGACTTACTTAGAGTTTCATTTGCTGTTATTTTTCTCATTCTTAAGGTGGAAGCTGAAATAATTGTTTTGAGACTTATTTTATAATAACATTTGGTGCTATAAATTCTCCCTCTAAGTACCACTTTAGCATCATCCCACAAGTTTTGATATGTTGTGTTTTCATTTCAATTCATTTCATTTAAAATACTTTCTTATTTTCCTTTTGATTAGCTCTGAGTTATTTAGAAGTGTGTTACCTCATTTCTAAATATTGGGGAAATTTCCAAGTGTATTTGTCTTAATGACTCCTAATTTAGTCAGAGTACATACTTTGTATGACTTGAATCCTTTGAAACTTATTGAAATTTGCTTTGTGGTCCAGAATATGGTCTATCTTGGTAACTATTTCAGGGGTACTTGGAAATCATGCTGTTGTTGGATAGTGTTTTATAACTGTCAAGTAGGTCAAGTTGGTTGATGTGGTTTTCAAATATTTCATATTCCTATTGATTTTCTATCTACTTGTTTTTATCAATTATTTAGAGAGAGATATTGAAATTTTGGACTTTAATTAGGAATTATTTATTTTTCCCTGTAGTTCTAGCATTTTTGCTTCATGTATTTTGAAGCTCTGCTATTAAGTACATATGCATTTAGGATTGTTATGTCTTCTTGATTAATCTACCTCTTTATCATTATGAGATGACCTTCTTTACCTCTGGTAATAGTCTTTGCTCCAAAATCTATATTATGTTATATTAATATAAACACTCCAGCTTGCTTTTGGTGAGTATTAGCCTAGCAAATATTTTCCCACCCTTTTACTTTGAACCTATTCATGTCTTGATATTTAAAATGCATTTCTCCTGCCCAGCTGATGTGGCTCAGTGGTTCAGCATTGAACTATGAACCAGGAAGTCACAATTTGATTCCCGGCTAGATCACATGCCCGGGTTGTGGGCTCAATCTCCAGTATGGGGCGTGCAGGAGGCAGCCGATAAATAATTCTCTCTCATCATTGATGTTTCTATCTCTCTCCCTCTCCCTTCCTCTCTGAAATCAATAAAAATATATTTTTTAAAATGAATTTCTCCCAAGCAGCATATAGCTGAGTCTTGCTAGTTATTTATTTACTAGAGTCCTGGTGCATGGATTCATGCACTGGTGGGGTCCCTCAGCCTGGCCTGCGCCCTCTTACAATCTGGGACCTTTCAGGAGATGTAGCAGAGCACAAAGCAGCAGGCAGCTAGGGAGGATCCTGAGTCCAGGCCAGGTGAGTGCTGCGCCTGCTCATCCTGGCCCCACTGTACCTGCCGCCACCCCTGGGTAGTGCTACCATGGAGGCGGGAAAGGCTCACGCCACTACAGCTGTGCTTGCCAGCTGTGAGCCTGGCGTCTGGCTCACATCATCAGCTCAGCAGTGATCCTGCTGTGGGAGTGCACTGACCACCAGGGGGCAGCTCCTACATTGAGCATCTGTTCCCTGGTGGTCAGTGCACATCATAACGACCAGTCAAATGGTCGACCAGTCGAATGGTTGACCAGTAGTTTAGGGTTTTATATATACAGACTAGAGGCCTGGTGCACAAAAATTTGTGCACTCGGGGGGGGGGGGGCCCCTCAGCCTGGCCTATGCCCTCTCGCAGTCTGGGACCCCTTGGGGGATGTCGGGCCTAAGCTGGCAGTCAGCATCCCTCTGGCAGCCCGGGAGCCCTCGAGGGATGTCCACTTGCCAGCGGGGAGCAGGCCTAAGCTGTGGTTGGACATTTTTAGTGCTGCTGAGGAGGCAGGAGAGGCTCCCGCCACCACC
>NW_005358092.1:4382551-4386796 GCF_000412655.1 Myotis brandtii
CTGTTTCTCTGTCTTTGGATCTGTCCCTGTTCATCACTCTATGTTGTTCTCTATATTCCACAAATGAGTGAGATCATGTGGTATTTATCTTTCTCTGACTGGCTTGTTTCACTTAGCATAATGCTCTCTTATTATATAGGATTTAAAAAAAAGCAATCTGACAATATCTACCATTTATTTTGGATATTTAGACTACTTACATTTAAATGCACTTATCTAGCTCTGACCAGTTTGGCTTAGTGGATAGAGCATCATTCCATGGACTGAAGGTTCCCAGGTTTGATTCCACTGGCAATCATTCAGTGTCTCTCTCTCACGTCAATGTTTCTCTTTCTCCCTCCCTTCCAAATAAAAAAATAAAATAAAAAAATAAATGCAGTTATCCATATAGTTAAGTTTAAATTTTTAAACATTTTATTTTTTTTCAATTACAGTTTACACTCAATAGTATTTTATTTTAGTTCCAGGTTTACAGCATAGTGGTTAAACAAATTATCAAGTGATTTCCCTGATAATTTTAGTGCCCACCTGGCACCATACACAGTTATTACAATATTATTGACTGTATTCCCTATGCTATGCATTGCATCCCCATAACTATTTTGCAACTACCAATTTGTTAGCTAAGTTTAAATTTATCATTTTACTATTTGTTTTCTATTTGTTCTATTAGTCCTTTCTTTCCCTTTCCCTCTCTTTCTGTCTTCTTTTAGATCAGTGATTTTCAACCTTTGTCATGTCATGGCAGACATAAACTAATTACTAAGATTTCTGCAGCACACTTAAAAAATATATTTTTTGCCCTAGCTGGTTTGGCTTGGTGACTAGAGCGTTGGCCTATGGACTGAAGGGTCCTGGGTTCAATTCTGGTCAAGGGCACATGCCCGGGTTGTGGGCTCGATCCCCAGTGGGGGGCATGCAGGAGGCAGATGATCAATGATTCTCTCTCATCATTGATGATTCTATCTCTCTCTCCCTCTCCCTTCCTCTCTGAAAATCAATAAAAATTATTTTTAAAAAATATATTTTTGGTTGATCTGACAAAATAAATATACTGTTGACTTACTCACATCAGATGGCTATTGTTGTCATTTTTTTATTTGACAACCTAAGGGGAAAGAGGTCAGTGCCCCTGACTAAATAGTCAGGTATTGCATGTTTTAAACATTCTTGTGGCACACTGGTTGAAAATTGCTATTTTAGATTAATTAGATATTTTTATTATTCTATTGTCAACTTTCTTCCTTGTTGGCTTATTAGCTATCACTCTTTGTTGTGTTAGTTTAGTGATTGCTTTAGGTTTTGTAATATGCATCTTTAACTTATCACAGTTTACCTTCCAACAATATACCACTTTACAAATAAGAATCTCACAATAATACACTTCCATTTCTCTCCTGACCTTTGTGCTCTTGTTGTTATACACTTTACTTTTTCATATGTTATAAACTCCCCATTATGTTGTTATTATTTTTGTTTAATCAAATAGATTTGAATAATAGCAAAAAGTTCTTATATATTTACCTATGTATATACTTAGCATTTCTAATATTCATCATTCCTTTGTGTAGATTCATATTTCTCCATGGCATCGTTTCCCACCGCCTGAAGGACTTTCTTTAACATTTCTTCTAGTGCAGATCTGCTTACTGGTGATGGAGTCTTTCTGGTTTTGCATGTCTTAGGAAGCATTTGTTTCATTTCTCCTTTTGAACAGTATATTTATTGGGTATAGAATTCTAACTTGACAATTGTTTTTCCTTTAGAAACTTTAACAAATGTGCTCCCTCATCACTACCTTCTCACTTGCATTGCTTCCAATGAGAAATAGGTTGTCTTCCTTATCTTTGTTCTTCTGTGCATATGTCCTCCCACCCTTTTGGTTCCTTTTAACATTTCTTGTTAAAAACTCTTAATCGCTGGTTTAAATAATTTGACTACAATGTCCCATGTTCACATTTCTTATTTAGGGCCTCAATGAGCTTCTTGGATCTGTGGATTTATAATTTTCATCACATTTGGAAAAGTTTCAACCATTATTTCTTCAAAAAATTTTGGCCCCTCTCTTTTGTCTCCTTCAGAGCTTCAATTATAAGTATAGTAGGCTGCTTAAAGTTATCCCACAGTTCACTGACACCTGTTTGTTTGTTTTAATTCTCTTTTTTCTCTGTGTTTTATTTTGGATAATTTCTTCTGTGGGTCAAGTTCTGCTATGTCTAATCTCCCATTAATCCTATCCATTGTATTTTTCTTCTTTTTAAAAAATCCTCACCTGAGGACATGTTTTTATTGATTTGAGAGAGAGAAGAAGGTAGAGGGAGAGGGAAAGAGAGAAACATCGATCAGTTGCCTCACACATGCGCCCCCACCAGGGATCCAGCCTGCAACCTGGGTATGTACCCTAACTGGGAATAGGACCTGTGACCCTTCCGTGCACAGGATGACACACTAACCACTTAGCAACACTGACCAGGGCTATTGTATTTTTCATCTCATGCATTTTGAGGTTTATTTCTAGAAGCTTGATTTGGATCTTTCAATATCTTTATTCTCTTTTTGAGCACATGGAACACAATTATAATAACTATGGTATCTTAATGTCCTCATCTACTTATTCTAACATCTGTGCAAGTCATGGGTTGGCTTCAATTGATTGATCTATCTACTAATTATGAGTAATATTTTCCTGGTAATTTTTGCTTGGATGTCAGACCTGGTGATTTTTGCCTTACTGGTTGCTGAGTATTTTTGTATTTCTATAAATATTCTTGAGCTTTTTCCTGGGATCAGTGAAGTTATTTGATCCTTTGGGTTTTGCTTTTAAGATTTGTTATGCAGAACTAGAGTTGTGCTCAATCTAGGAATAATTATGCCCACAGCTGAGGAAATGCCTTCTCTTCCCAATGCCCTTGAGTCCTGAGATTATCCAGTGTGGCTGGTGGGAACAGTCACTCTTCCAAGCCCCATGTGAGCACCATAATCTCAATCTTTTGAATGTTTTTTCCCCTTCACCTTGGGTGGTTTCCTCACACATAAGTGCTGACCAGTACTCAGCTGAAAGCTAGAAGGGGACCCTCTGCAGATATTTGGATCTCCTGCTCTGTGCAAGTCTCTCCTCTCTGGTACTCTATGAACTCCCCTGTCTACTTTGCCAGACGATAAAGGTCCCTGGTGGAGAAAATGTTAGCACTTCTAGCATCAGTAGACTTCTCTCATGTAATGATTATGAAAACAAAAGCAGAAAGGGTTACTAAAGGGAAATGTGATTTCAGCCGCCTTAAAGTTCCTATTTAACTCTAAGAGCAATCATTTTCTTGAATATAATTAAAGTCCCTGGGCTGTATTAATGCTCCTGGACATCCATCATTCAGTGAACCCCTTGTTATTGCCACAGGTTATGTGTTATTTAGGCAATAATTGATGTTCATCAGGGAGCAAAACTTGGTAGGTATAGATTGAAACTTCAAAGTGAAAAAAAGAGACTGATTAGATTCTAGATAACTTGGTGACTCTAGATCTCTGCTATGGTTCCAGACACCTGGACAGATGCCCCTTGCAGTGTTTCATGACCCCCTACCCTGGGATTCTGATGGGCAGTATGGGGTGGAAATTGGAAAAGATGAATGTGGACCATGAGGAGGCTAGTGCTAGGTAATGGACAGCCTGTTTCCCACCCACAGGTGCTTTTTTCATCCCCTACCTCATCTTCCTTTTCACCTGTGGCATTCCTATCTTCCTTTTGGAGACAGCGCTGGGCCAGTACACTAGCCAAGGAGGCATCACAGCTTGGAGGAAGATCTGCCCCATCTTTGAGGGTGAGTAGCTGTGTTCTGATTCCAGGGTATCTGCATTGGGGATAATAAACCTATTTGAAATGACTGAGTGGCTTAGCAGCCATGCTGATTGAGATAAGATTCTGTGTCGTTATGTTAAACCCTCCATTTATGGGTCCAGAACTGAGCTATGCAGAAGATAGTGATGAGGATGGGATAAAGGCTTTAGGTTAAATAAGTAGAGTGCAAAGCTATTTTAGTTATATATTTTAAATATATACTAGTATATATGACAATTATTTTATATTTTCAAAATATATGTAATCAATTATAAAACATTTTAAAATATATTTTATTGATTTTTCACAGAGAGGAAGAGAGAGGGATAGAGAGTTAGAAACATCGACGAGAGAGAAACATCGATCAGCTGCCTCTTGCACACCTCCCACTGGGGATGTGCCCGCAACCAAGG
>NW_005358092.1:4387158-4424439 GCF_000412655.1 Myotis brandtii
GGAAGAGATTAACCAAAGATCTTATATGCATACTAGAAGCCTGGTGCACAGATTCGTGCACCAGTGGGGTCCCTCGGCCTGGCCTGTGGGGATCAGGCTGGGTCCCTCAGCCTGGCCTGTGCCCTCTCCCAATCCAGGACCCCTCAGGGGATGTCGGACTGCTGGTTTCTGCCTGGTCCCCGCAGGCCAGGCAGAGGGACCCCACCGGTGCAGGAATCCATGCACTAGGCCTCTAATGTTGCATAACTATAGAACAATATCACAAACTGGAAATTGACATTGGTACTATCCACAGACCTTATTCAGATTTCACCAGTTTTCCTTGCACTCATTTGTATAATTCTCTGTAATTTTATCACTCTGGCGTAAAGCTTTGTGTAACCGCCACCACAATCAAGATACAGAACTGTTCTATTGCCACAAAGATCTGTTGTGCTCCTCCTCTATAGTCACATTACCCCACCTGCCCCGCCCCCAACCTCAAGCAACCACTAATTTGCTCTCACTAATTTGAGAATGTTGTATAGATGGAAACATACAAAATATAACCTCTTGAGATTGGCTTTTTCACTCAGCATGATGCCCTTGAGATTCATCTAGCTTGTTCTTTTATCAATAGTTCATTCTTTTTCATTGTTGAGTAGTATTCCATGGTATGGATATATCACAATTTAACCATTCACCCATTGAAGAATATTTGGATTGTTTCCAGTTTGGGGGGGTGGGTATTTATTTTTGTCTACATAGAGTTTACATATCTATTAACATGGAATACACACAGTTTATAGCTCTGTTTTATAGTCAGTTTATTTTCTATTTTATATACAACATTTAATGATTCTATAAACTTCCAGCAAGTAGATATATTAAAATTTACTTAACAGTTCTTTGTTTTGGGCCCTTTCTTATTTTCAATTACTTATAAAATTGTTAAGTTCTGCTATCATGTGTATTTGTTGACATAGATTTCTCCCACCCCCTTTTCGGGGAATTATTTCTTTGACATAAATTTGCAGGATTAGGATCACTGGATCAAATGGATGATCAAACTGATGTCTCTTAATCTGGCTTATTAAATTGTCCTGTGGAAGTGTTATACTGATTTACAGTGTGGATAGACATGAGCAAGCATCTTTCCCCTCCATTTTTAATAACTCTGAATTATGTGTGATTCCCAAACTCCTCCACATATTGGAACCACCTGGGGACCTTCAAAACATCCTGTACCACACCCCCAGATTATGATTTAATTTGTCTGGGGTCTGGTCCAGGCTTTGGAATTTTTAAAGTATCTCCAGGTAATTCTAATATGCAGACAAGTTTGGAAATTATTGAGCTATATCATTTGTAAAAAATTTCACCCGGGCTGTAGTTGCAGAATGGTACCTCAGTCTTTTTTGATTTTGCACACCTGCAATTATTAGGGAGGATCTATTTGTACTTTCTCCTATGAAAATTATCTGTTCCTGCTCTTAACAGATGCTTTTATATTTCAGAAATATATCAGACTAATTCTGGGGAACATTAACTATTGGAATCTTGGAGTTAGTCTACACATTTACAAAATAACCTTGACTTGGTGAACTTTCAGAACCTAATAGAGATGTCAGTGCACAGGAAGCCAAGGCAGGGCAGCAGAGTTGGGAGAAAGGTCCCCTTCAGACCAGGGCTGTTGGCGTGAGCAGCACACTCCTGCCTACTGGGGCGGGAGAGGAGAGCTGGGAGCCACGGCTCCAGCACTACTTCTTCTTCTTCTTTTTTGTTTTTGTTTTGTTTTGTTTCTTTATTGATTAAGGTATTACATATGTGTCCTTATCCCCCCTTTGTACCCCCTCCCACTCCCATTCATGCCCTCACCCCCCTGGTGTCTGTGTCCATTGGTTATGCTTATATCCAGCACTTGTTGTTTTAGGACACTGACAGTGGAGCCCAAACCCTCTGCTAAGCAGCGGTGGGCAGTGTGTGAGAAATCTGTCCACTGTCCCTGGCTCAATTCTGCCCCTTTCCCTCCAGGCATTGGCTATGCCTCCCAGATGATCCTCATCCTCCTCAATGCCTACTACATTATTGTCCTGGCCTGGGCCCTCTTCTACCTCTTTAGCAGCTTCACCATCGATCTTCCCTGGGGAAGCTGCCGCCATGAGTGGAATACAGGTAAGGTCATCTCCGAATCCATTTCCTCCAGCTGCTCTGCCACATGAACCAGGAGTGAGACGGTCCCTTTATTCCAGGCAATCCAATTCCCAGCCATAATTTGGGACTCACTAGAAATCTGGGAAGTGATATCAAAGATAAGAGTGAGATTTCACCAGCATCAGAGGCCAAATGTATTCAATTAATGTATTATGAATTCATGTATTCAAATGGAACTATCTATGTAGTTTAGCTACTAGTATTTATTTATTCCAGTTTGAAATATTGTTAGTTTGGTATCTGTATATATTGTTTGCACATTTTCTTGTTTCTCATGCCTTCTCTCTGATACTGTTTTAGGTCTTTCCAACTCGCAATTCACCTGGCTTTAACCAGGGAAGGAGCTGTTTTGTATGTCATCAATATAATTTATAATAGCAATTAATTTTCTCTTGTGCCTGCAAGACTACAAGAGCCACCTGTGGCATTAGAACTACTAAGTCTAATGAATTGAAAGTAATAAAAACTTAAAAATACCTAGGATAGTGCTATCCAAAAGAACTTTGTGAGGAGGTACTGTCTGGAATGGTAGCCAGCATGTGATTATCGAGTACTTGAAATGTGGCTCATGTGTGTGAAGAACTGAATTTTTAAAATGTTTATTTAACTTTAATCATTTAAATGTAAAGAGCCACCTGTGGCTAGGGGCTGCCCTTTGGCTAGCGCAGATGAAGAGCTTACTGGACGTGTCCCGTTTGGGTCTCAGCATCTCGTCTTGCACTCATTGCCCGGATACCTCTCAGGGCCTGTCAGTGAGGCCCTAGCTGTGCTCCTATTAATTTTTCTGGTTCAGATACATTACTCAGCTCTGAACTGGAGTTTGAATCAGTTACTGGCCAGGGAGGTGCATTTCTGCAATGGTTAGCATCGTGTTCAAGGCCCCTCTTGCCCTCAAACCTTATGCTCCCTTTTCAGGTATTCCCTGGCCGAGCTCTGCCACCCCCTCCATTCCACTAATTTTGAGTGAAAAGTGAAATCTTGGAGGTACTTCCCCTGCCACCCTCAGGTGCATTAGGTTCTTGGCAGTACCTGCACTGACCCCTGGCCCTGCTGTGGCTCCTACATGCTTTTCATCTGTTTGTTGGTCTGGTTTTCCCAAAGGTCAGCAAGAGCTTAAAGGCAGAAAAGATGTCTTTATCTCTATGGCCTTTGTGCCTATCACAGTGCTGGCTACATTACAAGCACTAAAATATTTGTTGAATGAATCAAGTTTTAAAAATATGTTATATTCTAATATTTTCTTTATGTGATATATTTTCCCTCCCTCCCTCCTTCCCTCCCTCCCTCCTTCCCTCCCTCCCTCTCTTACCTTCCTTCCTGCCTTCTTTCCTTCCTCCCTTCCATCTATGTGCACTGAAATACCCTTGACAACCAGCTTGTCAGATGGTGACTTTATCCAGATCTCAGTGGAGTTCCTCTTGTAAAATTGTGTGACTCGTTGGTGGCCTAGGACTTTTGCTTTAGGTCTGCCTTTAGTTTGATTGGGGGTGGGGTCTCTCTGAGACAATTCTGAGGCAAATGCAACACCCAAGTCTCTTGCTCCCCGACATTTTGGACATTTCTCCTAGTGAGTCTGGTTTTACTCTGAGCCGGGCATCTTGAATAGTGCAGGACGGCCTGTCCTGCCGCGGTGAAATGCTTGGTGTGCTGAAGCTTCGAGGAAAGTGACATGTCTAGTGAAAACAGTGCCAACTGGCATTGCCATCCAACAGATATTATTGAGCTCCAACTCTGTTCTAAGAACCGAGGATGTGGTAACATGTAAAAAAGAAGGTCCCTGCCTGCATGGAATTGTCATCCTAGTGACAGGAGACAGACAGACCATACACAAAATAAATGAGAAATAATAGTTATCATGTGAGAAGGCCTGTGGAGAAAAATAAAACAGGGAGGAGGTTTTGGGAATTTTAGGGGTGGGGGTGTAATTTTAAATGGGTCATCAGTGAAGACTTTACGGAGAAGATGACAGGAGTAATGCTCCAAGGAGGATGGGGAGTGAGCCACTGAGACAACAGGAGACAGACACGAGGTTTGCAGGACTCCTAGTCAAAGGCCCTGGGGCACCAGTGCCAATAGCACCCAGGGAGCAACCGGGGTGGTGTAGCTGGGGCAGGTGAGTAGCAGCAGTGGGAGGTGAGGCCAGAGGTGATGGATAGATTAAATAGGGCCTTGGAGGTGAGTATAGGGGTTTTGGCTTTTTTCTCTGAGTGGGATAGGAAACCTGTTGGAGAGTTTTGAACTGGGGCGTGACGTAAAACGTGACTTACATTTTAACAGTGTCACTCTGACTGCTGTATGGAGATTTGATTAGGGAGGCAAGAGTACAGGCTGGAGTGGGGAGGCATGAGATGGTGGTGACCTGCGGCAGGGTGGTGGCAGTGGTGATAATGAGAAAGGTCAGATTCTAGGTATTTTGAAGATAGAACATACACAGCTCACTGGGCTGGATTCTAGCCCTCAGTCACTTACAAGCTAAGACAGGCCATTTCCAAGCAGGCTCCCTTTCTTCATGTGTACGATGGGGAAAACACTATCTGTCTTAATATTTCTGAAGATTACTGTACTAATAAAATAGAAAAAATACTGTCGACATGCTTTGTGAAACTCCAAAATCATGGACAAATAACTAAGAGCTACTGCTTATTGAGCACTTTACAGTCATGTTTTCATTTGAGTCCCTGTCGGTCCTACAAAGGGATGTTCTCATGTCATTTGGGAGATGAGGGATGAGAGGCTTGGAGAGAGGGCCAGGGTTCCAGCCAGAGCTTTCCTGCACCTGTCTCCCTGCTCTTTAGCGACTTGGGTGCGTAACGTCCCTAGAAGCCTTCTTAGTATTCTTCAAAGGTTGTGACTTTACACACAACACTTACCTGGGAATGTTTGTGTACTTTGAAGTGTGTCTTTCCTGATGCCACCTGATCACGCTTTAGTAAGAATATGCACCCAAACATTTAGAAACTGACAAGTAAAAGCATGTGGGAGAGGGTGGCGTGGGCTTGTCGAGGTTACGTGTTTAAGGATGTTTTGTATGGACAAGGTCAGCCCAGTTCCTTCCAGATACTTCACTTCCATTCTCCTGAAATTTCACCACAAATGATTTTTCTCTTGCTTCCTTCCCTGGGACCCATGAGTAGAACACTGTGTGGAGTTCCAGAGGACCAATGGCTCCCTGAATGTGACCTCTGAGAATGCCACCTCTCCTGTCATCGAGTTCTGGGAGTAAGTGAAGCCCGTTTTTTATCCCCCACTGTGGGCTGTGTGTTTGGAAGAAGGCCACAGGGATGGGCTCAGCCAGTAGTGCAGCGGTTCTCAACCTGTGGGTCGCGACCCCTTTGGGGGTCGAATGACCCTTTCACAGGGGTCGCCTAAGACCATCGGAAAACACATATATAATTACATATTGTTTTTGTGATTGATCACTATTCCTTAATTATGTTCAATTTGTAACAATGAAATTGGGGGTCACCACAATATGAGGAACTGTATTAAAGGGTCGCGGCATTAGGAAGGTTGAGAACCACTGCTAGTGACTCCCAATGGACGACAAGGCAAGATTTTCTATATCCTTCATTGGTGGCCCTGTCACATCAGCGGCTTTTTTCTGTTGTGTACATATTTGTGGTTAGTGCAGAACAGGTTTCAAAGATGAGAATTTTGCAGCTCTCCTGACTTTCCTCTCCCACGTGTCCACCCCCCTGTTAGCTAGTGCACACCCACGTGTGTCCACACCCCTAACTACCCTCCTCTCTTCAGCTGCATGTGCATTGTCTCTTATCTTCCCTTCCCCAATACTGACATTCATCTAGGGCATGATTCCTCATATCAAAACATCCTATAACCCTGGTTGAGAAAATGTGTTTGCACCTCCTTCTCTAGGTTAAATTGGTACTCAGCCTCCCAGAGCAAACTTACCTGGGAGCAGTTTATATTTGCCTCACTTTCTATCTACCCCCATCTCTGGGCAAAGGAGAGCCTCATGGATTCAGGTGACAAGAGCTGACAAGCCTTTGGACAAGAGCTGGGAGCATGGCTCCACTGCCTGAGATGCAAGGGCCACGAAATGGAGGCTGGCAGCAAAGTGGAGCCTGGCTCAACCTTCTCTCCCCAGGAGGCGGGTCCTGAAGATCTCTGATGGCATCCAGCACCTGGGGGCCCTGCGCTGGGAACTAGCCATATGCCTCTTGCTTGCCTGGGTCATCTGCTACTTCTGCATCTGGAAGGGGGTCAAGTCCACGGGCAAGGTCCGTGTTAGGGAGCTCCTGGCCCTCCCATCCCAGGACTCCCTGCCTTCACTGGGGGTTCAGTTACCCAAGAGTTTCCTAAGTTGTAGCTTAGTCAGGGATGGGAGGGAATGACCCAACCAAGATTTGTATGTCTTGCTCTTTGAATCTTTGCCTCTCCTGAGTTCAATCTCAAATCCCTCTGCTCTTTGGGGAAATTAAATGGAAGAGAGAGAGGGTGGGTGCGTGGGGAAGGATACTTCCAGAAGAATTTGACCTTGGAATATACCACATATGCGGGCATCTTGCAAATAGAACATAGTTCATGGCTCCCTAGCTCAACATTTCTTTGGAAAAGGAATTCCATTAAGATCATTAGTCTCAACATGATTCCAAATCAACCTGAGAAGCTGGGGGGACTCTTTGCCCTAGGGCAGGGGTCCTCAAACTTTTTAAACAGGGGGGCCCTTCACTGTCCCTCAGACCGTTGGAGGGCCGGACTATAGTTTAAAAAAAAACTATGAACAAATTCCTATGCACACTGCACATATCTTATTTTGAAGTAAAAAAACAAAACGGGAACAAATACAATATTTGTATTTGCATGTGGCCCACAGGCTGTAGTTTGAGGACCCCTGCCCTAGGGGGTGTAGGAATTGGAAGGGCATTCTGAGTTCTCCAGACTCCTGCCTTGGAGGCCTCTGACAAGGCATTCTTCCTAATCTGGTTGCACTAAGCTTGTAAGCTCTGTGAGGACAGGGATCATGTGTTACAGATCTTTTCATACCTGACATCCCTCGACATAATTCCAACATGCCTGTTGGGAGAACGCCTAAATTCACTTAGGCACTCAACAAATATTTATTGGGTATGTGTTGAGGGAGGGTGAGTGCTTTAGGCAGGAGGGGGGAAAGGAGAGGTTTGGGCTCACAGGTAGGGGAGGTGGAACTGAGGTGAGAGGGTAGGAGCAGATGGGGAACTCCTCTGACCTCTTCTGTAGCGGGGGAGCTCCTGCCTCCAGTCTCACTGCTGGGTCTCCAGCCCCCTCTCTCCTACTCACAGGTTTCTTATCTCTCATCTGCCCCTTGGCCAGGTGGTGTACTTCACAGCCACATTTCCTTACCTCATGCTGGTGGTCCTGTTAATTCGAGGGGTGACACTGCCTGGGGCAGCCCAAGGGATTCAGTTTTACCTGTATCCAAACCTCACACGTCTGTGGGATCCCCAGGTAAGAAGCCACAGACAAGGGCTGTCCTGTGGCTCTGGAGGTGCTGGAGCTACAGACCTTCCCTGTGCTCTGTGGGCCAGCCCTGCTCCTGGCCCAACCCTAAAGCATCCACCATGGGCCAGAAGATCGCAGGCATCTGTTGGCAGCTGAGTGTGGTCCCCCTCCCTGGCTCACAGCTGCCAGGGAAGCCAGGGGGGGCCTGAGGCCTGAGTAATATTTCTCAGGAGTGGCAAATATGTCACTTACAGCCTTTGCTCACGGGCTGGACCCTATCGACCCCCATCCCCTTTGTGCACTTTTCCCCTTGGCCATCTTATTTCACACCTAGCTTCTTCTCTGCTTCCTAACCCTCCATCAGCCCCCTCTGGCTCCCTCCCTCTGTCACAAGGCCCATTCCCAGCTGGGCGGGTGTTGAGTTTCCTGTCAGTCATCTTCTCTGCTTCCTAACCCTCCACCAGCCCCCTCTGACTCCTTCCCTCTGTCACAAGGCCCATCTCTAGGCCCAGTTCCCAGCTGGGCGGGTGTTGAGTTTCCTGTCAGTCATCAAGAGGCCCCGCCCCTGCCCTCCCCTCAGCCAGTTTCCTCCGGGCCCTCACAGGGAGGGGGCGGTGCTGCTTGCTGACCGGAGGGGTTTGTAAAGCGGGGCCTGAAGTAAGAAGCAGCTACCTCTGGCGGGTTTCTTATCTCCTGTTTGACTGCCATTTGTGGAGGGCGGGGTGTGGGGCTGCTCCCCGAGAACCCTGAGATGTGCTACCAGCTCGGTGCCTGCCTTCCCCCGGGAGCATGCGCACAAGTTTGACAGCCTCCCTCCGTGCTGGAGGCTCTCTGCCCAAGACAGGGACCCTGAGGATGAACAAGTGGGTGGCGGTTCAAACATTTTAAATAGCGAGGCACCAGCACAGTCACTGAAATTGCTGGGAGGGAGCAAGAGAAAAGGAGTGGCACTCGCGTCCACAGTCCCTCCGGGCGACGCAGTTCACGCAGAGGCAGTGGCTCCCCCTTGCGCGGAATTTGGGGTGATACAGAAGCTCAGTTATCCCCAGTCTCCCAGCCGCCTGGCAGAGTTATGAGTTCTTCCATCCTGAATCCTACCAGGGCTCCGCAGTCAGGAACATCCCCATGGAGTCGAGTAGCCTCGCGCCCTGGGTATTTCTCCATGGTCTGCTGGTGGGACATGAGCTCCTCCTCCGCCTCTCCCACGTCTTAGTCACAACAGCGCTACAGATGGCTGCTGCGTCACATCCAGTGGGGCGCAGGGTTGCAGTCGGCTTTAGCCACAAACTGTAGAGTCATGGCCATTGGAGCTGAAAGGGCTCCAGAAGTCATGCAGTGCAAACTCCTCGTTGCACAGATGAGCAAACGGGGCCCAAGGTCACACAGCAAGCGGCAGGCCAAACAAAGTGCACTTTTATTTTGTGACTCATAAGCCCTATGGCTTATCTGGAACCAAAGGGCTGTGATGGAGAGGAGGCAGCAGGCAGGTCTGGGCAGCAGAGCGAGGGAGCCATTGAGGTTCTGGAGCAGCTGAGCCACAAATCCCACCTTTGTTTGGAGGTCAGGCTGGGAAGGAGGGAACATGTTCAGGCCAGGAGACAGGCAGGTGGGCTGAGGGAGAAAAAGGAGAGAGGGTCCAGTATTTCTGGAACTGATTTATGGCTTCTGTGATCAGTGCCTTGTTTGTCCTGATCAGCGATTTACCGCTAAACACTGTTGAGTGCTTACAGTGTCTCTGGCATTAAGAGGTTTACATGCATTATTTCAGCTAATCCTCACGGCAGGTCAGTGAGGTACCCTTATTTTATAGATAAGGAAATGAAGGCCCGAAGAGCTTAAAGAATTTTCTGTCCTTGCACCTGCACCTGGAATCCAGGTCTGAATGATAAAAATTCCACATACTTTATAATCTCTAGAAGGCAAAGTCCCCATTTGTGTATATATATATCTATATCTTCCAGCAAACATAAAGAAGGTGGACCAGGTAGCTTTAAACGCTGAGAGTTAATAAGGCCATCATTCTGTGTCTGGGTTACTGGAGGGAATAAGACCTCTTTTAAATCCACTCTCCAGGATACCATCTTTCCACCCCCAGCCAGCACAGGCTGTGCAGGAAGCATGAAGTTTCAAGGGCCTGGCTTGGCCCTGAGCTTTCGAGCTGCCTGCCTTGTTAGCTGCCTGGTCCTGGCCCCATGCTGAAGTGAGGCCCTTGTTGTCTGCGAGCAGAGCAACCCCTGCAGGGTGGATGCCCTGCCAGAGCACTAATTGAATGTAGTTGGCACCCCCCAGGAAGTGTGATAATTCCAACTGGCATTTGCCTGGCACTTGAGAAAGGTACAAATTCCTGCTAGCCAACACAAAGACCAAAGACATCTCTCCGGTGAGCACTCGGCGTGGGAGTGGGGAGCCAGGCAGGGACAGTGCTGGGTCATCTGGCTCCCTCTTTTCCTGCCAGGCTTTGTGTGCAGGGGGGTTGCTGCCTGTCCCGGTGCTCCCCAGGGCTTGTCTCCGTCCCATGAGGAACGGCCGCTGGTGCAGTGTGTGCTTTATCCGGGCACTTGTTTCTTTCCTTTTGTCGGTCCTACTGTCCTCTGTTAAGGGCAGGGTAAGGGCATGGGCTGGGGGGTAGGGTGTCCAAAGAGCCTTTGTTGAACCTTTTAAATCTCTGCTAAATGATTCTAATGAAGGATTTATTTAGGGAGGAGATTGGAACCATTGAGTTTTAAAAATTGATATCGTACATTGAAATCTATGGGACCTCATATACACCTGAAACAAATATAATAATGTTTGTCAACTTAATTGAAAAAAAAATATATTTTTTTAAAATTAAGACTTATGAATTGGGTGTCATCCCATCTAGTAAACAGAAGGGTGGCCCAAGAAGTTGTACAAACTGGAAGGTTTTTGTGGGCAGACACTGGGCGGGGTGGAGAAGCTATTAGCAGAAGAAAAGAGGGTTGTTTCTGGCAGGGTCACCTTTGCGTAGGAAGGGGTAGTTGGGGTCTCTAGAGGGCAGATGACTCTAAACCAGACTGGCTGAAGGTCACATTCCTGGGAGGAGCTGAAAACTGCAATTACATTTTGGCTCTTTGTGGAGTGGGAGGTGGGGCAGGGGACACCACCTTGTTTCTTTTTCTTAACCATTGGGAAAAGAGAAGGAAACCTGCTCAAAGGATGCAGCCCGCTCACATTCCTATTGTTAACTGGCTCTCCCAACCCCATGGCCTTGATGACAGGGTTTTGAACCAAGTAACTTGTTCCTCCAGGCTAATGAGAACCCTATCCAAGGACAAATGATCCACGGGATGGATAATGACCGGAGGGGAAATCTTCTGGCCTCCAGTCTCCTGCAGATACTTCCCACTGCCTGAACCCATGGAGACAGAAAGGAGGCGAGGGAGTCCATTGGTACAATCGGACAGGGCAGCCTTCCCTGGCACAACAGCAGGAAAAGGGTGGAGAGCAGATACGGAGGCGCAAATAGAAGACAGGTGAAGTTGTTTCTAAGAGGCAGTTATGTGGAAGCAGAGTCATTAATATGTGTTTAGAAGACAGACAACAAGTAACTATCTTCGTTCACTGACATTATAGGCATCCCAAACACCCACTGCTGAGTTCTTTAGAGACCCTGTGAGAACACATTTACCCTCCAGTTCTCTCTCTGCAAGCACAACCTATTTCCAAGAAAGTCCTCTTGTGTTTCTTCAATAAAGTACCTTTATGATTTTTCACTTTAATAAGAAAAGCAACAAGCAAAACCACTAACATTTTTTCTAATTTTTATTGATTTCAGAGAGAAAGGGAGAGGGAGAGATAGAAACATCAATGATCAGAGAGAATCATTGATCAGCTGCCTCCTGCACACCCCCTACTAAGGATTGAGCCCGCCACCCGAGCATGTGCCTTTGACTGGAATTGAACCCAGGACCCTCCAGTCTGCAGGCCCATGCGCTATCCACTGAGCCAAACCAGCTAGGGCCAAAACCACTATTAAAGAGAAAACCACAGGCTCAAAATGGTGTCACTTGTGCTAAAATCCCATGATACCAAACCTAGATTAAATATCTATTTGCAGTTTCAAACTCTCTTAGAAACATAATCTTGATCAACCTGGCTGGGATTTTCTGGTCAAGACCAATGAGGTAATTTCTATAGAAGAAAGAGGCAATCTGCCAGGTAAAAACCTTTCACCAAAAAAGACATCCTGGCCCATTTCTTTTGCTGACTGATTCCTTCCCTGCCCTTCTTCCTATGGGAACCTTTTATTTTGTACAAGCCCATCAGAGTGCCCTTTTAGTTGCTACGGTGATTCATGAATCACTGCCTGATTCATGAATTGCTTAGTAATTGCTAATAAATCCAGGGGACCTCATCATCACTGAAAGGTGGTTGCTTTTTAAAAATATGCAGCCCAACAACAAACCAGCAATAGCTGACATCTCGATTATGTGTTTACTATTTGCCAGGCACTTCACTGAGTGTGTGATTCAGTGGAATCGTCCCACTAACCCTGGGAGTTAGGTGTTAGCCCCCCTTTACAGAGGAAGACACCAAAGCTTAGAAACCTGAAGAAATATGTTCCAAATCACCAAACTAGCATGTGCGGGAGCTTGGGTTTTACACCAAGTAGTTTTTTGGAGTCTGCTGTATTAATCACCATGATATTCATTTTCCTAAGAATAGTAATTATTTGAGTTTTAGTGGCTATTTTTTTATTATTCCAGAAGGTGGGATAGGGAACTCATATTTATCTTAGGCATTTTACATACATTATTTAATTTATTATTATTGCCATTTTCCCGATGAGAAAAGTAAGGTTCAGAGAGGTTAAGTGACTTGCCTAAGATCATACAGCTAGTAGTTAATAGAGTTAGTAAATTATCCCAGCTCATTTTGACTCCAAAACCCAGGCTTTTTCCATTACACACTATTGCCTTCCTAAAAATAGTAAGTATAAAATCCTTGGGGTTGGACTCCAAGTTGAAAACATCTTTTCTGTACCTCCCAGAGCTCACTCTCTCTTCCTTGGTGCCCCCAGAGAACTCGTTTCTGCCCACACTCCCCCAAGGGTCTCTCACACTTGTTTCATTCTTGGTTAGACTCCTGCCCCAGCCAAAGACACATTGGAGCTTTGTTCCAGAAACCAGGGCTCCTGGCACAGGCGGGGAGTGGGCCGCCTGCAGTGGGAACAGAACAGCTTGCTCTGCTGGTTCCTTCAGCCCTTCTTCTGACCCCATTCCTTCCTCCTATCCCAGCAGGCTTGTCAGGCAGCAGCTGTGCGGAGAGCTGGGCTTGCCAAGCTCCCAGCGAGGGGGCCTTAGTCAGAGGCGTCACATCTGACCTCGCACTCTGAACGCGCAGCCCCCTGCCGCATTCTCCTCTGTTCTCAGTAACCTCTCCTCCCAACTCGGTCTTAGTCTGTCCCCCTCAGGGCGAGGTAAACTGCCAAGTCACAATTTTTCTTCCCAAGCCCAAGTTTACAAAACTTTATAAGCACAGGATTTGCACCCCTGCCAGCACGTGGGCAGCCACAGACATCTCTGTGGGCACCCGGCAGTTTTCCTAGCAACGTGTGGGTCCCCCTCACCCTGTGGCTGCGAGGCACACGGAGCAAACCTCCTAGGCCGGATGGCCTGTTATGAAAGATCACCTGATCTCATGACAGAGGGAGCCCCCGGCAGAGAGGCATCGCTCCCCACCCCGCATCTCTGACCCCGGGTAAATCCATGCTGTAAAGCTCAGTGCTGCTCATAACCCACTGAGTGAGCAAGAGGGAGGCAGGACAGGGTGACCTTCAGACCAGAGGTCAGTGAGTTTTCCTGAGTTGACCACCTTACAGTATCTGGGGGGCAGAGTTTTAGAAGAAAAAATGATTTAAAACATCTCCTCAGCCCCTGCTGGGTGGCTCAGTTGGTTGGAGCGTTGTCCTGTACACCAAAATGTTGCGGGTTCATTCCAGGTCAGAGGATATACCCAGGTTTTGGGTTTGATCCGGGTTGGGAGCGTATAGGACACACTGATCAATGTTTCTATCTTCTCTCTCTCTCTCTCTCTCTCTCTCTCTCTCTCCCTTCCTCTCTAAAATCAATAAACATATCCTCATGTGAGGATTAAAACAAACAAAAATCTCAAACGTTTGTCATCAAACTGAATTTTGTAAACACTCCATCCTTGTGTGCAGGTTCTTTCTTTTCATTCTTACCCTAACCCTTCTTTTGCTTTAGAAGTAAATCCTGATGAGCCCTCTCCTTCCCATTATAACTTCTCTCATGTTCAAAAAAGTCCCCCGGTGTTTCCACCCTCCATACTATTCCTTGGTAGCGGCCCTTCTGGATCCGCCTCTGAGCCCTGTTCCTTGGTGGCAGCTTCTGCCTCACAGAATTCCTTGGGGATGGGAGCCACAGTGAGCAGGGGGAGAGGAGGCTAGATATTCCCCCCTTGCCTTCACCACCTTTCCCTGCTCTTTTCCCACTCCTGCAGAAACGGAAACAACAAGAGGAGTGAGTGCCAGGATGCATGTCTGACGCCAGCCTGGGGGCTGTAGGGCAGGGATTTCCACATCTGACTGCTCAGTAGGATCACCCAGGAAGCTTTGGACACGATACAGATTTCTGGGTTCTCCTTTAGCCCTAGAGACTCAGCGTCTCCACTGGGGGTGCTGGTTGAGGAATCAATGTAATTCTGATGTAGTCAGCTTGCCAGCGGGTCCCTGGGACCCACTATCATGCCGAACAAAATGGCACTTTGGTGGGTGGGTGTGACGAGAGAGAGAGAGAGAGAGAGAGAGAGAGAGAGAGAGAGAGAAGCGGAGGCTGAGGCTGGTGGCGATGTTAGGGACGCAGGGAGGACAGGTAAGGGCCGTAGGAGCTTTGGACAGAATGAAGCTGCGGCTTGGGTGTGTGGGGGCATTGGGAACCTGATACAGTGAAAGGAAATTGGGCAGGTGTGTGGGGGCTACTGGGGTAGAGCCAGACAACAGTCAAGAAACTGGAACACAGAGATGTTGGGACAACTATTGGCATCCAGAGGTTGGTATTCCCTTGTAGAGCTCACATCCTCCGAAGGCAGGAGGCACCTGGGAGGATCTGTTGCCCCAGGACCCCACCTCCTGCCAATCTGCAGGGCTGCCTGGTCCTGTTTGCCTTGATGTGCTTTCTCTTTGGGATGTTATTCTAGCTGTTAGACCTAAATCATAACACGCGCAGGCTGGGCCAGCAGCTGAGACAACAGTGACAACAACATACCCTGTGTTAGCTGGAGAGCTCTTTCCCCCCCAAGGAGAACAAAGCCCTTTGCAGATGCATTTCTGTTCATCCTCTTGACTTTCTGGTGAGCTGAGGATTACTCTTCCTGCTTTTCAGACCGAGGGTTTGGGGGCACGAGGGGAAAAGCTTCATCCCATGTAGCAGTGATATTACGGACCATTAGCTCAGAGATCCTGTCTCTGGTCACACCTCCAGGAGAGCCCAGGACAGGAGATGGCGGAGGCAGAACCAGGGCTTTGTTTCTTTGATAGAAACCTGGTGCCAGGCCTCGCTTAGTTCCAGGGCACCCTCCCACTCGCTCACCCTCTCCACCATGGTCCTTCCGTCTTCTTCGAATGCCTAAGGCCGATGCCATTATGGTAGCGCTCGAGAAACCCCATCTAGGGGCTCAGGAAGTAGAGCCCATTGGGGTCGCAGGGTCGCAGTGGGGCCTGCACAGGCTGAGGACAGGATTCTCGTCATCCCTAGCCAGTGCCTGGCTCAGCCATGGTCCGTGTGCTCCCACGGAGCCCAGATGCCCTGGTTCCCTGGGGTGCAGCTTTCTTGCCTTTTCCCTGTGTAGGTGTGGATGGACGCGGGCACCCAGATCTTCTTCTCCTTCGCCATCTGTGTAGGGTGCCTGACAGCCCTGAGCAGCTACAACAAGTACCACAACAACTGCTACAGGTGACTGGGGAGTGGGCCTGAGCCACAAACCCACATCCCACTGTGCCTCCGGCCGTGCTGGGTCAGGGGTGATTTCATGGATTCGCCCACCCCCACCCTTCACCCCACTTTCCAATACTCCAGGGCTACCAGTTGCTGAAAGGGGCCAACTGCAGCCTAGGCAAACGGTTGGCGGGAGAGCGCAGCGGGGCCCAGCCTGGGCCCCGGCTAATGTAGAGGTCATGGGGCTCAGGGTGCCAGCGAGCCTGAGGAGTAAGTAGTCATGCCATGCAGTGGGGCCTCCGTCTGTCCTGCTGTGTTCGGGAGCCCTGGCAAACATGGATTCCTTACCCACCCTCCTTCACCCCTGCCCCAGCTAGTGTCCCCTCCTCGTGGTTCCCTTTTCATACCTGGTTCATATCAGAGAATTTAAGTCAATTTTAATATCAGCCCCAAATAGCATAAAATTTCAGAGTCAGATTTAGGTGACTAAGAACCATTGGTTGCTTGGGACTACCCAGGCCTGCGTCCTGGGCGTTAGCACGGCGCACTGAATTGTGTCAGTGATGGTGTCCCAAAGGTGTGGTGACAATGTGTCGGGGAGGGGAGGCTGTGTGGCAGTTTGTAATTTTTCCATTAATATTTTACTTCCTCAGAGCCTCATTCTTTTGGGATGACCTTGCTTTATGCCAAGTCTAAGCCAGTGGGGTTGGGGGATCAGCATGGTTCCTGGAATGATCATCGTCATTCCGCCAGGCAGCCCCTCTGGCCTGTCTGCTGGGAGGGCCCGAGCTCCCCTGGGGCTCCCACTGCTGGACCGCAGGCCTGAGGCACTGCAGCTCTGTCTGACCTACCCGTCCCGTCCACCCCCAACATCTCGCCCACAGGGACTGCATGGCCCTCTGCTTCCTCAACAGTGGCACCAGCTTTGTGGCTGGGTTTGCCATCTTCTCCATCCTGGGCTTCATGTCCCAAGAGCAGGGGGTGCCCATCTCCGAGGTGGCCGAGTCAGGTGAGTGCTGGGGAGGCCTGAGGCTGTGGATTCTGTGAGCTTTGAACCTTCGCCAACTGGGTTCCAGAGGCTTTTCTACTGTCGCCTTCACGTAGGTGAGCTCTGGTCACCTTTCAGTGGGTGTCTCCCAGGAAGTCCTGGGGGAGGACTTAAAAACAGCAATTACAGCTTCAAGGGTTAATGGGTATAGAGTGAACATTTTCTTCCCACTCCAATGTTATCAGGCCACTAGTGTTATCAGGTTCATGTTTGTCCCTACAGAAATAGCTTAGGCGTATGAGAAAAGCACATCCCCATATATACATGCACACGCATTCACACATAGGGACATATTGCTATTGCTACTTTTCACCCCCTTTTTAAAAATGAATTGATAACACACTATATACACCGTTCTTCACCTTGACTTGTTCACTTTAAAACCCCAGAGGTAAGTTTATGATGGCTCATAGAGTGTCTTCCTTTTTCAAGTGAATGCTTTCCCACTACGCAGTCTTCTTGTTGCTTCTTTTAGATAAAATCAAGGAATGGTCTCCTATCTGGGTAAGCTCTAAATGTTTCTTTTGCTCTTCCCATATTCTTGAAGACCATCCACTTATACTCTGTAGCAAGACAATTTTTTTTTATCATAGCATTCACAAGCACACCCTTGTCATACATAGTGCCAAGCACTGGGGCAACTACATCACTGACTCTTACTAAAAGTGATAATATTTTGCCCTGGCCAGTGTGGTTCAGTTGGTTGGGCATCATTCCATGCACCAAAAGGTTGTCGGTTTGATTCCAGTAACACATCTTTTTAAAAAAGTGATAACATTTCACTTTTATTAAGCACTTACTATATGCCAGGCACTGTGCAAAGCATCCTGCCTGTGCCATGCGGTGGGAAGCTGGGAGGCAGGTGCTAGTACTGTCCCCCTGCTCACCAATGTGGGGAGTGGGGCTTCAAGAGGTAAAGGACTGTTGAAGGTCACAGGTTCACACCCTTTTGTTTTTCAAAGGAAGCTTCCTAAGGATGAATCCAAGTGCTGGCATGTGACTCTGTTCCTGCTATTTAAGCCAGCTGAGAGCAACACTAATTTATTTGAGAGAGTGAATGTCAGTGGTATTCTGGAAATAATGCCAGTTCACTGCTTGTAGGGTGACAGAAAAGGCCCAGGGAAGAGGGGGCCAACTGGTGGCCCCAGGTGCAGTCTAGTCTTGGGGGAATTCTCTTTGGAACCATCTCCTCTATAGAAAGAACACAGCAATTGCCTTAGTTGATGGGGGAACATGAGGGCTCCAGGTCTCATCAGACCCTGCCGCTCCCTCATTTTAACCATACAGCCTGCCTAGTTCCTGAGTTCTTCTACAACCTCTGGTTTGGGGCAATAGATCTGGATGATTTGGGATAGAACTTACAGAAATGCAAGTGATATACCCCTTTCTATTTTCCAAGACCCTTTATACACACAGCCTCTAGGTCAGTGATGGCGAACCTATGACACGCGAACTCATTTTTTTGGTTGATTTTTCTTTGTTAAATGGCATTTAAATATACAAAATAAATATCAAAAATATAAATCTTTGTTTTACTATGGTTGCAAATATCAAGAAATTTCTATATGTGAGATGGCATCAGAGTTAAGTTAGGGTTTTTCAAAATGCTGACACACCGATCTCAAAGGTTCGCCATCACTGCTCTAGGTTCGATTCCTGCCAATGAGAATACAATGAGTGGTGCCTTGAAAATTTGGGGACCAGGTAGAGGTTTGGGTGGTTTCTCCTGGGTGAGGATGGTGGTGGTGATAGTAACTTTGGGGTGAAGTTTCCTCTGGCTCCAGATATTCTATGGTGCCACACTGAAGCTGGCCCAGGCACTGGGTTCTGTTCCTCTGCTTCCTGCTGCAGGCCCTGGCCTGGCTTTCATCGCCTACCCCCGGGCTGTGGTGATGCTGCCCTTTTCTCCTCTCTGGGCCTGCTGCTTCTTCTTCATGATCATCCTCCTGGGACTGGATAGCCAGGTATCAAGAGGCAGCTACTCAGAGGCTGAGAGATGAATCGGTGTGGGTGGGCTGGGCCAGGGGGAGCAGAGGCATGCGTTTGAGCTTGATGCCATGATGGACCTTAAAACAGTTGGGGACTTGGTGAATGTCAGACATGGATGCCCTTCCAGGGACCAAGAGGAGCTTGAAGGGTATGTCTAGACCAGTGGTTCTCAACCTGTGGGTCGCGACCCCTTTGGGGGTCGAACGACCCTTTCACAGGGGTCGCCTAAGACCATCGGAAAACACATATATAATTACATATTGTTTTTGTGATTAATCACTATGCTTTAATTATGTTCAATTTGTAACAATGAAATTGGGGGTCAACACAACATGAGGAACTGTATTAAAGGGTCGCGGCATTAGGAAGGTTGAGAACCACTGGTCTAGATCTAACTATGCAAGGATTGCTCTGGAGACCTGAGTCAGGGAGCCTGGCTGGGCTGAGCCAGAGCTAGTTGATGGAGCTTATTTTGGGAGCTCTCTTTCCCTCCAATTTTTTTGCCCTGTCATCCAGTTTGTGTGCGTAGAGAGCCTGGTGACGGCGCTGGTGGACTTGTACCCCCGTGTGTTCCGCAAGAAGAACCGGAGGGAGGTCCTCATCCTTGGAGTGTCTGTCATCTCCTTCCTTGTTGGGCTGTTTATGGTCACAGAGGTGAGGCTCTGGGAGGCTTGAAGGTGGGGACAGGGCGAAGAGGTGGAGCAAAGGTGGACAACTGTCACCTGTTTGGTGGAGCAGGCTGCTGTGGTTTCAGGGCACGGGGATTCTCCTTTCCCAACCACAGGAAGCACAAAGTAGGCCAGTCCCTCCTCTGGCCTTTGGGCATTGACCACCTACTTCTGGGGAATGGGTGAGGGGTAATCTGGCTCCATGTTAAACTAAGAGGTGTGGAAAGGATAGTCTTGGATGAGGAAAAAATGCCTACCCAACAAGTTTTCATAATTTCCCAGGCGGCTGCACCAAGTTCTGGGGATAAACTTCAAAGGGAGAAAGGTCTCCCTGGGGATGGGTGGTATTCTGTGTGACGTCTCAAAGGAGAAGGAAGGCGATGGGGCTTGTCAGCCTGGTAATACCAATGCCAGCCCCTACCCTGATCTGTGCCAAAAAAAGTGCACATTATGTCTTGGACGTTTGGGTCAATCCCAAAATGTTCTTGGGGACAATCTAATAATAGCTGTCTTTTTCATCTCTCATCCGTCTAAAAACAATAATAAAAAATAATTATTGTTTCATACCTGCCTAGTGCCTTACAGCTTACAAACTACATTCTCTTTTAATATCTGTCTTCTGTGATCCCCACCAACTCTGTTCTGTGCCCTGAGGGTGTGAAGCTGGATGGCGAGGGGCTAAGTCTGTCTGTTTCCTCTGAATAAAGTTCTGTTTTTTATCTCCTCCCCGGCAGGGCGGTATGTACGTGTTTCAGCTCTTTGACAACTACGCAGCCAGTGGCATGTGCCTCCTGTTCGTGGCCATCTTTGAGTCCCTCTGTGTGGCTTGGGTCTATGGTGAGTGACTCTCCCTAACCCAGTACTCACCTCTACCCCAGCCAGGGCCCTTAGACAAAAGAGAGGTGCCCACTGCTCACACCCACCTTTTCTTTGGACCCCTCCTCTACCCAACCTCAAAAATCTCAAGAACCCTAAGTTGCTACCATTAGAAGGGCCCTCCAGAGGTTATCTTGCCTACCCTCCTGGTTATGGCTGCACCGAAACCGTTTCAGGTGGGCCCATATCCTGTCCTATCCAAACCTTTTCGGCCTGTAACAGCCTTAACCATCAGAAAGTTATTGCCTCTGAATCCCAGGGAAGAGCTTTCCTCCAGCAGGGATCTGTGAAGACAGCCATGATATCTCCTGTGCATCAGTCCTTGCCCATCTTGGTACTTTGGATGCTGAAGAATGTCCTTTCTCTCCCTTCTTTCCTTCTCTACATTGTAGGAGCTGGGCGCTTCTATGACAACATTGAAGATATGATTGGGTACAGGCCTTGGCCTCTTATCAAATATTGTTGGCTCTTCCTCACACCAGCTGTGTGCACAGTAAGATAACCTTCAGGGAGGGAAGCCAGAGGAAGGGATAGAGAGATGGTAGCAGGAGGCTAGGTAGGCTGTTAGTCCGAGAAGGGGCTTCTCTGTGGGCATCGAGAGTCATTTTAGATTTTCATCCATCCTCCTGTTGGATTTTAGACAATGACAGCAGAAGCATAAACTGAGGTCCAGAGCTGTCAGACTGTTTGACCAGCAACACAATGTGAGTGTAATGTTGCAGGCAGGATGGAAACCCAAGTGCATTGGGCCACTCATGATAATACTGAGAATCACAGCAATAATAATAGCAAAAGTTACAGAGCACGTACCTTGTGCTGGGCACAGAGTGCTTTATATATCTTAACCTATTTAATCCTCACAAGGACCCCACAAAGTAAGAATTGCTATTATATTTATTTGACAGAGAAACTGAAGCCAAAGGGGTTTAGCAATGTCCCCAAGCTAAAAAGTGGCTGAGGGCTAGGCTTCAAGCCCAGGTGCTGGGCTCCAGAGTCTGAGCCATGAACCACCTGCTTCCTCCGGTTTATCCATCTGAGTCAGCCACTCCCCAGCACGCACTATATTCAGGATCTAAGTGGGGCCTACCCTCTATCCTCGAGGTATGCAGAGCCTCACCAGATGGTGCAGGAGACTTAAACAATTGAAAGCACCAGTAGGAACACTGTCATGTCTTAATTGGGAATCAACCATGTTTAGAGGTGCCCATGGGCACAGGAGCCCTGGAGGGACAGGGTAGGTGCCCGGGAAACACCCACTGGGGGTATGTGGATTCTGAGCAGAGTGTGGATGGAGGCTGATTGGCCCAGATGAGCCTGGAGGAAAATCCAGGCTGGAGTGTGATCTCTGCCAGTTCCTCCAGGGGGCGCTGAGGGCACAGGGCCCCTGCTTCCCAGCCCCTTTCTCTTCTGATCTCACCCTCAGGCCACCTTCCTCTTCTCCTTGATCAAGTACACCCCGCTGACCTACAACAAGAAGTACACGTACCCCTGGTGGGGGGATGCCCTGGGCTGGCTCCTGGCTCTGTCCTCCATGGTCTGTATTCCTGCCTGGAGCTTCTACAAACTCAGCACCCTCAAGGGCTCCTTCAGAGAGGTAGGAAGTGAGTGGGGAGGAGGGCAGTCAGAGGGGGAGAAACCCTAGTGGATGATGATAGATGGCTGCCTGCCAGGGTAGACGCTGGTGCACTGGGGGCCGTGAGCCTGGTGTGGGGACCGGGGAGGGATGGAGTGAGTGCTTAAAAGTCTCAGAAAGAGACTGGATGCCTCCAATACACAGGCTGTGATTGTAGGGCGGCACCTGGAGGGCATGATTGTGTATGGGGAGCAGGCAGGCATTGGTGATGAGGGCAACTGGAGACCTGCTACCCCCTCCCCCACTCCACCTCAAGGCAGCCACCTCCACTCTCCTTCCAGAGAATTCACCAGCTCGTGTGCCCAGCTGAGGAACTGACCCAGCGGAACCAAGCAGGACCCTCTGCCCCTGCCACACCCAGGACATCACTTCTCAGACTCACAGAACTAGAGTCCCACTGCTAGGGGGCAGGCCCGTGGACAGTGCCTGTGGGCCTGGCTGTGGGGACAGCTGCAGAAGGGAGGGCAGGAGCAGTCCCTCTGTGCTTCTGTCTCCCACCTGGGGTAGATAAGACAAAGGGGCATTTTGGAATCCACCTTCTGAGCTGGGTGCCTCTCATTCCAACTTCCCTGCCCCAGGGGTGGCTAAGCAGGTGTGAGCTGCTAGTATCCACAGCATCCCCTTTGAGGTGGGCTGGGGAAGCTGGGTGAGGACTGGTGGGTGGGATGGGAGGTCTGTTTGGCTTCTGGGCCCTCTTACCCTTCATTCCATTAAATCCAAGTTCTTCCCACTGACCGCTAGGAGTTCTGCCTGGTTCCTGCCCCTCCGCCTTGCTCCCTTGACCCCTTCATCACTTTAAAGCTGTGGCTTTAGGAGACCCCCGTCTCCTTCCCTCGCTGAGTTCTTGTGGACCATGAGCAGAGGGGATTGCTGTGGGGAGAAGGGTGATGGGGCTGACTGAGGTCCTCCATCACCAGACACTCGGACCAGAGGGGGTGGTATCTGTCACACCTCTGTCCGTGCTTCTACTAGAGTCCTTCCCTCCTCCTCCCCTCTGTGGAATAAGGAAGGCAATGGAGAGGAGAATGGAGGAGGAGCCCTTCCTAGCTACAGGAAGGAAGTGGAAAAAGTGGTTGGGCTTCTTCTGCCCACGTTTCCCTTGCCTGACCCCGCCTGCCAAACCTGTGTCTGTGTGCCTGCCTGCCCAGGGCGTGGCGTCAGGGGCATAAGAGAGGGACAGCAGTGGCACTACCCGAGCTCAGCCAGCAGAGGGACCCCGCTTCCTCAGGACTCCAGGCTCTCCCGCTGAAAAGAGGATAGCTACCACTGCAGCACCACCAGGCATGGCCACGAGGGGGTGGCCTGCGCTGCGAGATGAACTCTTAGGGTTAGGCTGCAAAGAAGACCCAGGTGGAAGGCCAAGTGGGCATGGCCTTGGCCCCAGAGAATCCCACAGGTGTGTCCCACAGCCTCACCTCTGAGCTGCGTGTGGAGCATGTATCTGTGTGTGTGTGTGTGTGTGTGTGTGTGTGTGTGTGTGTGGCTGAACACACACAACTGCATTTCTCTCTGAACATGTGGAGGCTTTGATGGTTCTTTTTTTTCTTTCTTTATTGATTAAGGTATTAGATATGTGTCCTTATCCCCCTATTGTCCCCAAACCCCACACCCTGCTCATGCCCTCACCCCCCTGGTGTCTGTGTCCATTGGTTAGGCTTATATACATGCATACAAATCCTTTGGTTGATCTCTCCCCTTTACCCCCACCCTCCACAACCCTACCTTCTTCCCGAGCTGTTCCAGGGGAGCATTCAGCGATTCTTGGAGCTGCAGGCGAGGGGTGCACGCATTCCCTGGGTGGTTTACTTAGTTGTTGTTTTACAAGTTAGTTAGTGGGAAAGGCACTGGAATCTTTTCTGGTCTTCAGGGTTTGATTTGTTGTTGTTGTTGGGAGAGTTTATAAGAATTAGTGAAAGCAGCCCTGCTGTCTGTTGGCCTTGGCTGCTCCTTCTGGACATGACTGGGCGGGTGTCCCCCACATGTGCCAGGCTCAGTCACAGGCCTGAGGTGGGAGGAATAAACCTGCTAGAGAAACGTGCTGAAACTCGAGACACCACACACCTGGCATCTCCATCCATCTGACAATATTCCCGGAACACCTACTGTGTGCCTGTGCTATGCTCATGACACACGAGGAGCAAAAACAGACTGTTTACGTGACAGATTGTGACAAATGCAATGACAGAAAAGAGCAAAGTGCTATGAGAAAGAATAACTGGGGTGTGGAAGGAACCCGATGACTTGGGTTAGGTGGTCTGGGAAGGCCATTCTGAGGGTGTAATATCTGTCTCTCTATCCATCCATTCCATCAAAGTTGCAAGAATCTGCTAGGCCTGGGGAGGGATGCAGGCAGTTCAGAAATGGTGATTTGAATCCCATTTAGGAGAGGCATTAATGGTGGATATACTGTGAAAAGAATCCATTAGTATAAGAATTAAGAGATGCAGACTCTAGTCCTGACCTGCCTCTGTCTTGCTGTGTGTCTTTGTGGAAGTTGCTTGGAATTCAGGTCTTTGGTGTGTTTTTTTGTGGGTTTTTTTTTTCAGGTGGAGATAACACCATGCACCCCACCCACCCATAGGTTTGTTGTAGGGCTCAAATGAGGCAGTGGGTGTTGAGCCTGAGGTCATTAAATTAGTTGGAGGGTGGATGAGAAGGATCTGCTCCAACAACCAACAGGGTTGACAAGCAGAGATGTGCAAGAAAAACCACTTGCCTGGGTCAGCATGGGGAAAGGGAGCGAGCAGGAATGCGCAGGCGTGGTTTTAGCCAAGGGAGGTGTGGACAGGGTGAGCTCAGTCCATTTGCTCTCTCTGCCTGGAAGGTTTGATACCAGATCCTCTGTTTTCAGAGGAAGAAGATATAAAAGGCAGGGGAGCCTTCTCTTGTTTAGAGACCACACCTGTTAGAGAAGAAAGTCAAGGAAGAAAGGCTGGCAGAGAGCCTTGTGGCAAGTGAGAGCTGAGTGGAGAGGGCAGAAGCATAGGAAACTGGAGACTTACAGACAGGGCCTTTGGAGATAGGGAAGTAACTAGTCATGCACCAAGCCCACCAGGCTGCCTTGGGGCCTCAGATCTCATACCTCAGACCTGGCACACATTTCAGGTTGATCCATACATCTGCACACAGACGCACTCCTTCATTATTGTCAGATAAATGTGCACAAGCTCAGCCACGCCACTGGCAGCCGAGTACACTCCCTCATAGAGGCTGTAGTCCTGCGGTGTAGGTCCTAGCCTGCGTGTACTAGCTCTGTGACCTTGGGCAAGTTAATTTCTCTGATCATTTGTTTTCTCCTCTGTAAAGTGGGAATAAGAATACTTACATCATTGTGTTGTTGGAGTCCAGTGGAGGAGAGCTGCTCTGGGAAAGCATCTATCCTATTTCCCGTGACTCCAGCCCCACCATATTGGGTTGTCAATGAAACAGAAAAACCCAGGAGTTCAGAGACATCCTTGCTGTCCTCTGGCTTCCTGGCCTCAGGCATCTGGTTGCACTGGGCCCCAGAAAGAAGGCTACACATTTATTGAGCTAAGCATTTTTGCTAGGAGGCAAGGGAGAGGTAGCCCTAAAATAACCCTGCCTCCTGTGGGCCTCATGCCCTTTCAGCACCAGGAACGTTGTCCAAGAAAATCAGGTCTGAGTCCTCCAAGCCCCAGTCTATCCCCTGGTTCTGGGAGACCAATGCCCTCCCAGAAGAGAGAAGACTAAGATCATTCCCCCCCCCCCCCCCAAGCTGCTTCTCTCCACCCATCCACCCACCCACACACCCATCCATCCACCCGAGAAATATTGAATGCCTACTCTGCCAGCACTGTAATAAATGCTAGAGACAAAAAACACAGAGTTATAGAATGTGACACCTGCTCTTTAAATATTCAGGGTCTGGGGAACAGTATGCTGCAGTACAAGCATAGATTTTTGGAGCCAAGGGTTCCAGGTTCAAATCCTAGCTCCATCATTTAGTTCTACATGGCCTTAGGACAAATCACCCCAAAGTTCTTATCTGTAAAATGGGGCTAATAATTTCTACATTTCAAGGTTCTTGTGAGGAGCAAATGGAGTAACATGTAAAGTACCTAGCCTGAGTGAGATGCTCAGGAAATAGGTTCCATGCCAGGCCCACTAAAAGCAGGCATGGGGGTAGGAGATGAGAAGATTCTATGGGGTTCACGGTTCTCACTGCAGCGAGATAATTGATTTATTTAACCATATTCCGTCTTATCTCTGGACCCTTCCCAGTATGAAAACTGCCAGTCTCAGGTAGGCTTTCCAGGTAGTTTAGGGATCCTGCCTTTTGCACAGATGGGGTCTCTGGCCTGCAGGAGTTTACCAATTGCTCTGAATGTCCAGTGGAGGCTGGAAGTGGGGGGTGGGGAGTTGGAGTGGGCTTGAGTTTGTGAGGTTTCAAGTTCAAGGGAGGCCAGGTCAAACAAGGCAGCTGTTCTACAAGGTGAAGGAGAGATGACAAGACTTGCTGAACCATGCATATCTCCAGGTACTAGCAGAAAGTGTGACACCTTGTAGGCATAAAATAGAGTTTTTGAATGAATGAATGGCTAGGATATTCGTCCTCTGCCTCATCTGATTCTCTTCCCTCTTGCTCCCCTTCATGGAGAGGCCGGGTGGGTATTTTGTTCTGGAATAGCTGCGTGGACTTTGGTGTCCCTTCTGCAGTAAGCTCCATGGTTGACACACGGTGGCCCAGCATGCTGAACAGGGCAGATGCAGCAGTGCAGGCCACAGCACCCCAGGTGAGCACAGGGTGACTGGAGTGTGAGTTCCGGCTGCTCTGCTCACACCCTGCTCTGCTGGGCGTGACCCCCAGCCCGCCTCCTGCTTTCTCAGAGGCAAAGGTCTGAGAATTGAGATTCACTCTGGCTTCCCCTTGACAGGGAAACCCACAGGAGGTGCTGAGGAGGGGCCTGAGATACAGCGACGGGGGTGCTTGATGGAAAATTACAAACAGAGATTCTCACTTCAATCTCAGCCCTGCTGGGAAGTTCTAAAATATGTAGGGGAAGCTCCTGCAAAGGGAAATTTCCCTTTCTCCCCACAACTTCCCCTCCTCCGTACCATCTAGAGCTGAGGAAGCATCTTCATTGCCTTGAAAGAGACACCAGCTGTTCTGAATGAATCTGAATGAATGGGCCTCGGTTAGTCCTCCAACACCGTGAGGGTGCGCTCAGTAATAGAGGCAGGACCCTGTTCTGGATAAGCTCCCTGGGCGCACAGCATGGGACATACACAGTATTCAGCGCGTTTCACCACGCATAGCTGCCAGGCAACCAGACAAGGCACAGCTGTGTGCCTTAGGGCTGCCTGGACCACACACTCTACCACCCCAGCCCCAGCCTTCAGAGGACCCACAGCAAACACCTACAGCTCTCCTTAAACACCTATGTTATCCCAAGCAGTTTGCCCTATTGCTTCAGCCCTCACAGCAACTCTACAAAGTGGGTATTGTAATATACTGGTACCTTTTACAGATTGATAAACGGAGGCGCACATGACGGTAAATGACAAGAGGAGGAGTTCAAACTCAGGTGTGACTGCAAACCTGTGTCCTTTGGGTTCCTTGAGGTGTGCTCTGGGCACTTTCTCTAGGAAAATCCCAAGGAAAAGGGTAGTTGCTGTACAGGTCCAGAGCCTGCCTCGAAACCACAGAGGGCAAGCACTTGGTGGAAAAGTCCAGCATGTGATTCACCCTCCTCCCGGACTCTGTCACTGAGGCCAACTCCCCTCTGAGGTTCTCGGTTTCCAGCCTGGGAGTTGGTGCTCCATCCTCGGCTCTGGCGAGAGGGGGCTGGCCTCATCTCCTCACCCCTAGGACGGGGCTGGTACCAGGAGCGGGCAAGGTGAGAAGGGGGACGAGGGAAAGGGCAAGGAACAAAAGGAGGAGAGCTGAGGTCGGATCTGAGTCTCTGAGCCCCGCTTGGAGGGGTCCTCTTGGGACAGCACGCTGGGAGGGCGGGAGGGGCTGCGGAGGGAGGGAGTGGGGGTGGGGGACTGGGGACAGAGGACTTGACTTACTGAGATTAGATGTTGTAATCCTGGTTCACAAACTTTTGACCTCAATCCCTCCTGTTGCTCGTGGTATTTCTCTGCCCCTTCACTTCCCAATACACTCACACACACACGCCAGTCACTTTCTGTCTGGGAGCCCAGGACACAGCTCAGATGGGAGTCTGAGCTGGGAGAACAGGAGAAGGAGCGAAGGTGGAGGACAATTTCCCTTTCAGGTCCTGTCTCTCTGGGTATTCCCGTAGTGGCTTCCCTGGGCTCTCCTGGGGACCTGAGGCATGGAGCTGAGCTGACCGCAGGAGCCGGGATCGGGGCTGAGGTGAGCAGGAGGTGGGGGGCTGGATCTGTCTTCACAGCCTCTGGGAGGGTCCTCAGAGGGGCTGCAGCAGGAGACCTGAGAGGCAGACTGTGTGTGTCTGTGATGCAATGCACTGGGCCAGAGCAAAGTCTGATGCCCAGGATCCCAGGACAAGGGGTGTCCCAGCTCCCCCTCACCATCCACGGCATCTGAGTTGCTCCGGAATAAGCCTGGGGAGCAGACAAGTCCATAGATGGGGGACGGCCACAGGGAGTGAGTGAAGGAGGGGGTGATCACCTGACTAAGAGCCAGAGGGAAGCAGACGGTGCCCAGCAATGTGGGAGGAGAAGCAGACAGGAGAAACCTCGGCCATTCCTGAAGGCCCATGGTCTGCAGTTAGCAATCACAAGTGAGGGGCTCCTGCCCCCCCACCCCACTAGTGAGGGGCTCCTGTCCCCCTACTAGCAGAGCAGGAGGAGGAAGCTGCCTGGCTCAGGGAAGGCATGGGCATGCTGGTGCCTGAAGGGAGTTGTGAGGGGGCTGACGGAAGGTGCAGGCGGCTACCAGCCAAGCCAAGCAGCCCCCGGGGTATGAAGGACTAGACGGGAGCCAGGTTTTGGTGCCATGCACACAGGTATGTGTGTGCAAAGGGACGTGACGGGAATGGCACCAGTGTGTGTACGGAAACGGCAACTGGTATGTGGGTGTGGGCTGAGGCGGGAGCTGGGGTGCCTCATGCCGGCCTGGGGTGTGACAGGGCTGAGCTGGGGTCCCAGCAGTATGCGGGGAGTAGTGTTTCTACACTTGTCTGCTCCTCTGCTAGACCCGGGCCAGGCCTCCGTCCACATGCCTGCCTCCTACAAACAGTTAATTTTGGACTTGCTGTCTTTTGAATATTTCCTCGATGGGCAGCACGCAGCCCAGTGTGGCCGTTGGTTCTTTGCTTCTGGAGGGCACTGAGGTATGGTGAGGCCCACTGCATGCCCCCACACCCTGCTGCAGCTTGGCAGAGCAGGTGGGCAGCCTGGGGAGATGATGCTAGGGGCTGGAGAGGTGACAGGGCTGGGGTGGACTTGGGAAGGGGGAGATCTCTGGAAGTCATCCTGACTGTGGATAACACTGCTGTTTATCCTTAGCAAATGGGCTTCGGTGGAAGGGCACAGCGGGGGTGGGGTGAGGGTAGCAGGAGGGCCAGGTGTACTGTCCTTCTGGCTTTTGAAAGTATCCCAAAAAGGAGAGCTCTGTACAGCTTGTTTTGATGCCTAACATCTTCCTGGACATTTCTTCCCCGAGTCTAACCTGAATCCCGGTTGCTCAAATTAAGCCTGTTTCCCCCTGACTTACCCTGGCTCTGGGCCAGCTTTCCTTTTCACATGCCCTCGCGTTCCTTCTGCCATTCCGGTTTTTCATTCTTACCCATAAGTTATGGTCCTCCCAATAACATTTTTTTAACTAAAAAAAAGTCACATTAGTGTCAGTTCATGAGTTCATGTTCTCTTCTCTCCCCATCCCATCTGCGATACAACCCAAATCCTGTGGCCAAACTGGGTTCTGAGATTTGCTTTCTGATCCCACTCTCTCCTCTGGCTCCCCCTCATGTACTCCTTCCCCACCTCTAACTGCTGAGGACAGCTTAGCCCTGAAATAGCTGCTTCTGGTCGGGGAACAGTAAGGCTTGTCTCCTGATCGTCCCTTTGGCTACCCTTGTGCTTGAGCTCACCCTGAGCTGAGCTACCCTATGGCTTGGCAAGCAAAGGCAATCGTCTCTCCTTGTCCTTTAAGGATCTGATTTTGATCCCCTGCCCTCCCAACACCCCTACTGAGCAGAGGTTATTCTCTCTTCCAGGAGGCGTAAAGCCCAGAGAGGAGGTGTGATTTGCCTAAGGTCACACAGCAAGTTAGAGACTCAGCTCCACCACTTACTGCTTTGGTAAGTTTATGCAAACCATTCAAAAAAAGCTTTTACTGAGCACCTGATGCGCTCAGTTCTCGTCCTTAATTTCTCTGAGCATTTCCTCATTTATAAAATGGAGTTAATAGTAATACCCAAAGATTTTGATGAGGATGAAATCTAATAATGTATATAAAGATGTATATGTTTTTAGGACAGAGCTTATTCAAATGTTAACTGATTACTATTATTAGCTAGGTTTGGACTAGAACTTTGGTTTCTGTCTGGTGCTTTTTTCATCAGTTTTTTAGTCCATTCATTCATTCACCCACCCATTCATCCATTCATTTGTTTGATAATGATTCAAGGGCCGATCCTCAGGGTGCCCCAGCTGAAATTCTGTAGCAGCATCCACAGTTGGTTCAGGTATCATCAACGTTCCCCCTGGGGCTAGACTACCCTGCTCTTTCAACCTAAGGCTCTGGTTCCCAAGGCCCTTGAGGTCTGCTGCTTACTCTGAACCCGGAGCTTGCTCCATTCCCTTCTTCCACTCACCCTCCCTTATATCAGAGGCTGAGGCCTCCGATTTCCACTGTGTGCCTCTCTCCTCATCTCCCCTCCTAGGCTGAGCTTGCAATAGCAGCCTCTGAGTAGGTGCCAACACCGGAATTTCACCCTGACATGCGTTCCCATTCCTGGGATAACCTGCACCCTTCAAGTCACCTTCAAAAATTTCCACAACCTCGAATGGCTCCTGCCACACCTTGGACTTGGGCTGTTGCCTGGGTTAAAAGGACCAACAAATAAACACAGACTCTTCTTTTAATAAAAAGGACCCTGTGTTTCCCCAGAGCCATGGAGGAGCATGGAGCACTCGGTGGCTCTGAGTGACTTGATGCCCCAACGCCCTTCCTTCGTAGGCAAGGAGCGGGGAGGGGGGGTGCTCCCCTCTGCACTCTTGGCACCTCCTCCTGGCAGCCCAAGGGAAACAGAGGCAAGAGGTAGCCTCAGGGAGGTTGTGGGGTGGGGGAGAGAGAAGGGGAGGCAAATAGCGATTTTTAGGTACAACACCAGCCATCTGTGTCGTGGCAACTGACAAACAGACAACAAGAGGGCAGAGTAAAACTGAGTGGCCCACGTGATTTTCCTGAAAGTCCAGGGAGCTTTGGGCTTATTAGTAGAGCAAAGAGTAGGGAAGGGCAGCGACCTGCTATGATATGCAGCTACTTCCGAGCCCATTCCTTGAGGGGTCATTCTGATCTGGAGAAGACCACCACCCAAGTGAGAATCGCTCTGGTGATCCCTTCTATCACCAGGACTCCACCCTGTTCTTAGGACAGAGGTATAACAGAGAAAAAGAACCAGGGTTCCTTTGAAGTCCTACCCTCGGTCCTGGCACCAATCCTAGTCCTCATCTGGCCTTGCTCAGAGGCCCCACCTTCCCCTTCCCTCCCAATCAGATGTCTCGAGCTAGCTGGCTCCCATGTTTACCCTGAGTTGGTCGATCACTCTGGCACAGGGACGAGCACACAGCTGGCCAGCAGAAAACCATGCAGTCACCTCCAACACATCTGCCCTTTGACCTGTCATCCTTGGCAGCCTTGATCCCTTCTGGCCTGAAGGCTGAGGAGTTGGGGCACACAGGTGGCTGGCTGTGAAGCTCAAAAGGGACTTGGAATAAAAGGCAGGAAGCCTGGGTTTAAATACAGTTCTAAATGGTTTTAGACAAGTCACTTCGTCTGTCAAGGCCTGGGTGTTCCCATCAACAAAATGGGCAAGCTAAGATTTGGTCCCTATTTGTTTTTAGAGTCATGAGAGCAAAGCGTAACTTTAGGTGTAAATGCCATTGAGAGCTTCGGAAGAAAATCAATATTAAAGCAACATTCCAACAATATTAAAGCAACATTCCAATAATATTAAAGCAATGTTCCAACAATAATGAAAGATTAGGATGGGGAAAGCAGGGATGGCACGCATGTGTTGGGGTTGCACAGCTCATTCCTTTTCCTCCCACCAGGCTGTGCCTCTCTCACCATCCGGCCCCACTCCCAGCTCGGCGGCCTCTAGATCCATTACGGGGCTATGGACAGGAAAGTGGCAGTCCACGAGGATGTGCCTCCTATGGTCACCTGGGTCCCTGAGGAGGGAGAGAAGCTGGACCAGGAAGGCGAGGACCAGGTGAAGGATCGGGGCCAATGGACCAACAAGATGGAGTTTGTGCTGTCAGTGGCCGGGGAGATCATTGGGCTGGGCAATGTCTGGAGGTTTCCTTATCTCTGCTACAAAAATGGAGGTGGTGAGTTCATTTTGAGGTAGGCGCGGTGGGGAGAGCTGTGCCCTGATAACCAGGCAGTGCCCACCTGGCTGCCTCCTGCCTGGGCATTGTGGTAAAATGGAAGGAGGCTGGGATGGAGCAGAGGACTTGAGTTTGAGTTCTAGCTCCACCACTGGCCTCAGTGTCCCCCTCTGTGAAATGGCGATGACACACCACAGGGCTACAGCAAAGATTAAATGAGCAACAGCAGGACCTAGGAATCTGAGTTTTTAATAAGCTCCTTCATTGCTCTGTACACATGCCAGTGTTGACAGGAGTCATTCATTTATTCAACTAATATTATTGTGGGCATAGCATGTGCCAGCCACTGTTCTAGATACAAAACAAACATATTCCACATGTTGTATTCTAGTGAAGGGTGGTAGATTACAGACAAATAAGTAAAATATGTGGTATGTCAAATGGTGATGAGTGAAATGGTGAGAAGCAAAGCCGGGAAGAGGGATAGGGAATGCTGGGCCACAGGGTAGGGGAGCGGGGTTTGAAATATAAACTAAGATACCAAGAAACATTTCACTGAGGAGGAGACATTAGACTAAAGAGTTGAAGGAGGTGACGGAGCGACTCTCATGGATGGAAAGCAGGTGCAGAACACTTGAACAGTGGGGCAGCGGCCCAGGCCTCGCAGGCTCTGCTCTGAGTGAGGTGGGAACCACTGAGGAGTTTCAATCAGTGGAAAGATATTATCTTGTCTATGAGTTTTTAAAATTAAAGAAATATAATTTTATTATTTTTCAGCACTGGTAGTAAAAATGAGCAGGGGCTTGGTAAGGAGGGGCCAGAATACTCCTTTTAAGTGCACAATTAAATGGTTTTTAGTGTATTCACAGAACTGTGCAGCCATCACCACCATTAATTTGGGGACATTTTCATCATCCCCAAAAGAAACCCCGTACTTGTTTATAGTCACTTCTTATTCCCTCTCCCGCTAGTCCTTGCCAACTGCTAATCTACATTCTGTGCTATGGATTTACCTATTTGGAATGTTTCATATTTCCATGAATTTATTTGTGACTGGCCAGATCCATGCTTGCCTTTTGAAATACCTGCACTCTTGTGGAAATAATATGTTTACTAGAGATCTGGTGCACGAATTCATGTACAGGTGGGGTACCTCGGCCTGGCCAGCAATCCAGGCCTATCAGGGGGACCTGCCAAGGGGGAGGGACACCAGGAGGTTGGCTGGCTGGGGGGAGGGGCCGTGGGCAGTTGGCTGTCTGGCCTCGCCCCCAATCAGGGTGTGGCGGGGGGGCTTTTGGGAGAAAGGCCAGCCAGAGGGAGGGGCCGCGGGAGGTTGAGGGGCCAATTGGGGCCCGGATCGGGCCAGTTGGCCGCCGCAGTGTGCATCATAGCAACTGGTCATTCTGGTCATTCTGCTATTTGGTCACTGGACTTTTATATATATAGATAGTGAACATTAGAAATATTCTGGAAGGTAAAAAACAAACAAACAAGCAAACAAGAAACATTCTCATGTACAGGTAACCATTATTTAGAAAATCCTTTGAAACACTATCTATATTTAATTTGACACATTTTTACTGAGTATCCACCATGCATCTTGCTCAGTTATTATTACAAACTGCTTGAACCAATGACTCCAAAGAAATAGAAATAGGATTTCCTGGGAAGGTTAGGGCTACGGAGCCAAAACTGGGAGTGGGGGACTAAGGCTGGACCAGAGATGAGGGGGCAGGAAGAAGAGGTAGAGGCAGCGACCTACTTCTTCATCCCAGGCCACAGTTTCATGGACACATAGAATGTTGGAGCTAGAGCTAAAGATGAGCTAGGCAGAGCCCTCATTTCATAGAGGGCACCCCAAACCACAGAGCTGGATGGCAGCAGGAGGTCCCGGAAGCCAGGTTCGCTGGCTCCCACATCGCTGCATGCCCCTCGCCTTGCCATCTGAAAAGAAGGGACGATGCCAGCCCAGGTTCCAGTGCCCACCCCGCCTCTGTCCTGCCTGGTGGCTGCAGCCGTGGCCGTGACCTCTGTACTGACCATGGGGCGGGCTGAGAGACAAGCACCTATGACAGCATGCAGGGACAGGCTGAGCCCAGGTCACCTGTGAAATGGCGAGACCAGATCACATGTACTGTGCAGGTTCTGTGTTCGTTTCTGTCACCCATGTTCTCACTTAGCTCTGTCCCAACCTAACTGTTTGGGAAAGACATGCTGCCTCGATCATGTTCCCTTTAATGCGGGGACTAAGCGAGGTCAGGGTTTCCCTCTGGGGTCACTGGTCTTTGGGGCTGTAGAAAGGTAGTAGTGAAGGTCCAGGGAGTAATTTTCTTATCTAGACGACTTATAATAGATCTATGTGGGAACTCCACAGGCTGACCTAAATGTCAGTTTTTTGCTTTAGACTAGAATTGTACTAACTCTGTGTGGTAATATGGTTTATCTCAAGCTGACCATAAGCTGTGGGTGGCAGTTAAATATAGTTTTTACTAATATATTAATTAAAAAGAATTATTAATGGTTGTCAATGGATTATTAATTATTTTTCTCTAGTTCTGTAGAGAAAAATATTTCAAAAGGAATGAAAGAGTAATAAAGTTATTGGTCTAATAATGTCTTTGGTTATAAAAAAGCAGGGAGTCACCAAAAACAGATCATCCTCAAATTATTTCTTCCAAAAGAGAGTTTTAGGAAATTCTGAGTTTCCTGATTGTCAGCAGTTCAGGGGAGAGTGCGTGGCAGGGATACTGAGACGCAGGCGCACCTTAGCACAGAGGGAGGGAGAGTTGTACAAGCCTCCGATCACCCGTGTGCACAGATCCCTGTGGCATCACAGACTGCCTGTGCCCATGGCCTGGGCAGATACCGATAAAACTGAGCCAGGATCACCTCCCAAGGGAGGTGGAGGGGAGGATATTTGCAGTGATCATGGTTGGAAATCCAGAGGGAAAGCACCCCTATAGTCCATCTAGACCCAACCTCCTCCCACTATCCCAAAGGCCCAAGCCTAGTCCCTCCCTTCCTGGGTGGACTCAACCTGAGGCAGGCCAACTCTAGGTCTCCTGAGGGCACCCCTTCCTCTGTGGGGCAGAAGTCTCCATTTCAATAATAGAACTAAAGCCATTTCCTTGACTAGAGGGAAAGGGTCACCACACAGCAAGTGGGAAGGAGCCTCTGGGTCATGTGCCCCGACAGACTTCCTGTAAAGTGCCCCCTGGGGAGTCTCCCAGCCACATCCCTTCTCCTGAGCACCACTCCCAGCCGAATCCCTGCAACTCTCTAAGCCAGGAAACCAGAGTCAGTGGTGTTGATTAGCCTGGGGTGACTGATGCTCTAGCATTACACAGGATGTAAAGGACTTCAGAACTTGAGGGAGAGTTACTGGCTGGCTGTGGCTCTCTGGGGCCTGAAGACCCACAAATCCTTCTCATGTGTTGCTGTTGGGAATGCAGATTGGTACACAAATTTTGGAGGGCAATTTGGAAATGCACGTGAAAGATCTTTAAAAAATGTTCATACCTGAAAGGTGGGAAAAACTCAAATTCTATATAATAAAAAGCTAATATGCAAATTGACCAAACAGTGAAATGACTGGTTGCTATGACGCACACTGACCACTAGGGGGCAGATGCTCAATGCAGGAGCTGCCCCCTGGTGGTCAGTGTGCTCCCACAGTGGGAGCGCCACTCAGCCAGAAGCCAGGCTCACGGCTGGTGAGCTCAGTGGCAATGGTGGGAGCCTGTTCCACCTCTGCGTCAGTCAGACATCCCCCGAGGGCTCCCAGACTTCGAGAGGGTGCTGGCTGGGCAGAGGGGATCCCCCACCCACCAAGTGCACAAATTTTGTGCATTGGGCCTCTAGTATATATATAAATTTGGCCAGTGTGGCTCAGCAGTTGAGCAACAACCTATGAACCAGGAGGTCACAGTTAGATTCCCAGTCAGGGCAGGTGCCCAGGTTTCAGGCTTGATCCCCAGTAGGGGGCATGCAGGAGGCAGCTGATCAATGATTCTCTCTCATCATTGATGTTTATAGCTCTCTCTTCCTCTCCCTTCCTCTCTGAAATCAATAAAAAAAATTATTTTTTTAAAAAAGGAAGGACATCCTTAGCTGGTTTGGCTCAGTGGATAGAGTGTCGACTTGTGGACTGACTGGTCCCAGGTTCGATTCTGGTCAAGGGCACATGCCCAGGTTGAGGGCTTGATCCCCAGTGTGAGGTGTGCAGGAGGCAGCCAATTGATGATTCTGTCATCACTGATGTTTCTATCTTTCTCTCCCTCTCCCTTCCTCTCTGAAATCAATAAAAAAAATATTTTTTTTAAAAAGGAAAGGACATTCTAACACATGCCACAACATGGCTGAATCTTAAAGACCTTATGCTAAGTGAACTAAGCCAGTCACAAAAGGATCAGTACTGTATGATTCATTTTGTATGAGGTGCCTAGAAAAGGCAAATTCAGAGAGAAAAAGAATGGTGGTTACCAGGGGCTGGGGAGAGAGGAGAATGGGTGGTTAGTGTTTGATGGGTACAGAGTTTCAGTCTGTGATGGCTGAAAAAGTTCTGGAGATGGATAGTGGTGATGGTTGTACAGCAGTGTGAATGTACTCACTTAATGCCACTGAAGTGTATACTTAAAAATGGTTAAAATGGTAAAATTTATTTTATATATATTTTACCAAAAAAAAAAAAAAGCAAAAATAAAAAAAGTGTATACCCTCTGACCCACCAATTCCTCTGTTGAAATTGATATTAAGGAGCAGATTAGACAAGTGCACAGGATGTGGATGACAGTCTGCATCATAGAAGTTTTCTCAGGAAGCAACATAAAAGGCCAAAGGTCATGCTGATAAAATAAACTAGGACAGATGCCTAAGGTGGAATACTAAACAGCCAGTAAGTGATGGCATAGAGATGTATTTACTGATATCAAAAGAAGTTCATGATATATATTTTAAAATGGTTATGAAATAATACATAGTAGGGTCTCATTTTTTCCAAAAAAGAAA
>NW_005358092.1:4425849-4429564 GCF_000412655.1 Myotis brandtii
AGTGCACAAATTTTTGTGCACCGGGCCTCTAGTATATATATATATATATCTGTATGTTTGTAAGAAATTGGAAGGATATATAATGCTTTTTCCTTTCTTTTTCTTTGTATTTTCTATTTTTCTACAAAGTAATATGGATTAGTTGAGAGACATTATAATGTAGTAGTTAAAATATATTATAATAATATAAATAAATAAATATATTGATTTCAAAGAGGAAGGGAGAGGGAGATAGAAACATCTTTCTATATATATAAAAGGCTAAGTGACTGGCTGACCAGCCAACCATCCGGTAGGTATGACGTGCACTGACCACCAGGGGGCAGATGCTCAATGCAGGAGCTGCTGAGCGACAGCAACTTTGCAGACTGTCCTCTCGCACTCCGGGACCCCTCAGGGGATGTCAGACTGCTGGTTTTGGCCTGATCCCCACAGGCCAGGTCGAGGGACCCCACCTGCCAAAGGGACCCCGCTCACTCTACAGATGCCCTTCGAGCTGCAGCGCTGCCCCAGGTGCAGCCAGCCAGAGAGGGACTGAGGGAGGTTGGCTCCAGGGCATGTGTGGCTTGTCTCACCCAGTCCCACTTCGCTGGCCACCTTCTAATTAATTTCCTTTCAATGTGCATGAATCCATGCACCGGGCCACTAGTTTCCTATATAATAAACCCTAATATGCAAATCAACCGAACAGCAGAACGACCAGTTGCTATGATGCACACTGACCACCAGGGGGCAGACACTCAATGCAGGAGCTGCCCCTGGTGGTCAGTGTGCTCCCACAGCAGGCGTAGCGGGGCCCAATTGAGCGGGATTGAGCCTTGTGGGGATCGGGCCGAAACCGGCAGACTGACATCCCCCTAGGGGGTCCTGGATTGCAAGAGGGCACAGGCCAGGCTAACCGACCCCACCGGTGCATGAATCTGTGCACGGGGCCTCTAGTCAATGATAAGAGAGAATCATTGATTGGCTGTCTCCTGCAAGCCCCCTACTGGGGATCGAGCCTGCAACCTGGGCATATGCCCTTGACCAGAATCAAACCTGGAACCCTTCAGTCCACAGGCCAATGCTCTATCCACTGAGCCAACTGACTAGGACTATAATGTAGTAGTTAAGAGCGCAGACTAAGACCACTTGGGTTTGTGCTTCACTTTTCTCATCTGTGTCTCAGTTTTTGAATCTTTAAAGTGGCCTCAGTTTTTCATCTGTAGAATGGATATAATGGCAGGTTGTTGTGCGAGGATTTTGATGTTGGTGAAGCATTTAGAAGAGTGCCTAACATACAGTAAGCACCAAATAAGTGCTAAGTGTTATTATTGTGCGATAAACAATAATCCATCGGCCCATGGGTATACTTCTGAGGTGGGGTATGTCTTTGTGACTGAAGTGGGTACTGTGGGCTTAGGGTTGCCTTCAAATTCACTCATAGGTAATTTGCTGGATGTCTGTTAGGCCCCGCCTCCTGTCAGGGCCTGTAGTCAGTGCCTGACCACCTGGCTGGCTGACACCCCCGTTCCTGAGAGTGGGGCTGAGCAGAGGAATGGCCTTCTCTGCTGAGAGCCCAGTTCAGATCAGAGCCTGATGGAGGGAAAAATCCCTCTGAAATTATTAGAGGGAAAATAATTTTTCCGAGGTGTTTTTGTTTATTTGTTTTTCTCTAAAATGTAACAAACGTGATAATTTAATAAGCATATCAAATTATACAGAACACATGTTTTTGTTCCAAAAATAATAAATTGACTAGATTTGTGAAACACACTGAGCAAATAAATAGCGCATACATTAGGATTTCCACCGAAATTTCCCTTCCAAGAGCTTTCCTGTCCTGAGTAAGGTTCAGACTGGAAAATTTTCTGCCTGTGCTTGGGCACAGATAGGAGGAAGCCGACTTGTGCCCTTGGGAGGGGTGAGGAGGGAGATGAAGGCCTAGGCTAAAGGCTCAGCCCATACCTCTCCTTCCTCTGCAGGGGCCTTCTTCATCCCCTACTTCATCTTCTTCTTCACTTGTGGCATCCCGGTGTTCTTCTTGGAGGTGGCATTGGGCCAGTACACCAGCCAAGGGAGCGTCACAGCCTGGAGGAAGATCTGCCCCCTTCTCCAAGGTAAGTGTTCTCCCGGGCCCACCTCCCCGCAGGCCACCAGCCTGCCTCCATCTCACTGTTGACTCTCCGTTCCTATCTGCTCATTACCCTGTCATTCAACCACTCTCATACTGTGCTAAGTGCTGTGGGGGACTTAGGAGATACAATCAGGCTTATACATGCTGAGGAGGAAGGCACTCCTCAAGAAAGTCAATACAAGGTCACAAATGAAAGATCAGGAGCAGAGCCTTGCAAATGGGGGACCCTGAAGCTTCATCTTCGCCAGCTTCACGGAAAACGTGTTGCTGTGCATATGGTGTGGTCCCAGACGTGCCTCCAAAGTATATAATAATAGTGATGATGATGATGTCTAACACCTGTGGAGCCCTACTGTGTGTCAGGGTTCATGTGAGCACTTTCCCTGCAGTTCCTCACCTAATTCTCCAATAATAACTCTAGTCACCTCATTTTGTAGATGTGAAAAATGAGGTCATTTGCCAAGGATTTGAACCCAGATGTACCTGAGCTGAAGGTTCATGCTCTTTCTTTCCTATGTTAGGGATGATGTTAGGGACAACCCCTGCCCCTTCTCTCTGCATCGGTTGGCACTAATGTGAGCAGCTTGGGGTGTCCTTCCATCAGCCCCTCTAAAGTGGGTTGGGCCAGTCCCCTGCGGGCCAGTGGGAGAGAAACCCAGGGTCCTCCTCCTCCCTGAGAGGGTCCTTGCATATGTGAAATGGAGAGAGGACTCTCCCTCCTTCATGTCAGCCCCTAAGGGAGCTCCAGGGCCTGGGCTGCCTGGGGCTGCGGCCCAGCTTGGTAGGCTGGACAGAAGTGGGCATAGTGAGGGACACTAGCTCCTGAGCAGGCTGGGAACCTGACCACTGACTGGGGGAGGAGAGGTAGGCTAGCCTGGCCGATTCCTCTTGCGGCCTCATGGGGCCCTGTGGGGGCAGCAGTGAGGGACTGGGCAGGGTGGAACTCGGCTCACTCAGGTTTCTGCTCCGGAGTTCTGGGGCTCCAGGAGTGCTGTGTCTTCAGCCAGAGCCCACAGCTGGGTTCTATCCGGGGCCACGCCAGCTCAGGGGTGGCACAAGCAGGGCTGGCCTCTGGAGCACACAGGTACTAACTTCCATGGGCAGGGCAGCAGAACCAGCATTGGGTGGGGTTCGGGGGTTTGGGGGGGGGAGACTGCTGCTCCCTTCTTATTTTCCCAATTGAAGAGACCCCAAGGCCTAAGGTCTCGGGCAAAGGCTCACTTCAGTTGTGTGCGCCTATGTTGGTGGGACGGCTCAGGCTGGTACTACCTGCCCTGTACATGCCTAACTGCCCCCGCCCAGCCCCGCCCCACGTCCACCCTCCCGGGGAGCCTGAGCGCACGGGCGAGGCACCGAGGAAACTCACCCCTCAGCTCACCCACAGCCACCGCCTCCCTCAGCTTACACGCAGGCGCCTGCTTCCTGCCCACCCCCTCCCCACCCGCAGAGATGGGCGGGGCCCCTTCCAGCCCAGAGTGCGGCTCTGTTCGCTCTGAATACCCCGCCTGGCGGCTGCCAGCTCCCCGGGGACCCCCTCGCTATCGGGAGCCCTCGCCACGTCCCCTCCTGTGGCCCAACCCCAAGCTGCCCCGTCTCTGT
>NW_005358092.1:4429575-4457311 GCF_000412655.1 Myotis brandtii
CCCCCCCCTACCCCCCCCAAACCCCGGAGTTTGCCAGGCCAATGGGCCAATGGGAATCTGGGCCTGGCACGGAGTGGGGGTGGGGGGCATTGTTGCCCGTCAGCGTGGATTGTTCCACCAGCCCTGGGCTCTCTAGGTCTCCCACCTTCTTCATTAGTTAGTTCTTGAGTTTGACATCCTCCGGGAAGGGAGGCAGGATGAACAAGCAGCTCCTCTCCTGGGCTGGAGCGCCCCCGCCCCCCTTCCTCCCCGCTGGCTCTCACACCTCGAGACTAACCACCGCCAGCCAGCGCTGTGCTACTTTTAACCCAACGTGGCAAAGGCGGGATGGGTGACTGCTCCTGATCTCCGCCCTCCTACCCCAGTCTCCTAGGGTCGGCCCAGGTGACTGGCTGCACCCTAAGCCCCCACTGCTGCTGGGTGTCCAAACGACACGCTTCACTGGCAGCCCACACTTGCCCCCCAGGGGGAGATGGCATTTAGGCTGAGCAGGCTCTACAGGTCTGGACCGCGCTCTCTTCCTTGCTTTCTTCTGGTTTTGGCTCTTATTTTGAGCCTTATTTTGAGACAGATTCTTACCAAAATATCCATACTTACTCCTGTGTTCTTCCCACCCTTTAAAAATGTTACAAATGATGTATGATTGTACTAGAAAAACTAGAAAATGCAGATAGGCAAAAAGAAAAAACTGTAAGAAGTGAACTCAAATCTTATAAAATAGAGCAGCGATTTTCAACTCGTGGGCCACAAGAATTTTTAAAACATGCAATTCCTGACTATTTAGTCAAGGACACTGACCTCTTTTCCCTTAGATTGTCAACTTAAAAAGTGACAACAGCCAGCACAACAATAGCTGTTGGGTGTGAATGAATCAAAATTATACCTACTTTTTTTTGTCAGATCGGCCAAAAAATATATTTTTTAGTGTGCTGCAGAATTTTAGTAATTAGTTTATGTGCATCATGAAATGGAAAAGATTGAAAAATCACTGACCTAGGGAACCACTTGTTAACTTTTGGATTCCCGTCCTTCCAGAATTTTTTTCATAAAAAAACACATTCAAATATCCTATATAATAAAAGGCTAATATGCAAATCGACCAAATGGCAGAAGGACCAGTGGTTATGATGCACATTGACCATCAGGGGGCAGACGCTCAACACAGGAGCTGCCCCCTGGTGCTCAGTGCACTCCCGCAGGGGGAGCACCGCTCAGCCAGAAGCCCTGAGCTGGCTCACGTGCAGCGGAGGTGGTGGGAGCCTCTTCTGCCTCCAGGGCAGTGCTAAGGATGTCCTACTGACATCCCGCAAGGGCTCCTGGACTGCAAGAGGGCGCAGGCCAGGCTGAGGGACCCCCCCCCCAACACCCCCGCACCAGTGCATGAATTTCGTGCACCAGGCCTCTAGTATATTATAAAAATGGCAGGATGCACAGGATAGGGTTCTGTAACCTACTTTTCTTACTCAGAAAAACAGTCTGTAAATGGCTTCTCAGGCCAATAAATAAAACCTGGTTCTCTTTGTGTAGCACCTAGTATCCTAATCATAACTGGCAGTTTCTAGGTGACTTTTTTGGGCTGACATTGATCTTATGGATTCTCTTATTGCTTCCTGCCCCTCCCCTCATTCCGGAAGGCATTGGTTTGGCATCTGTGGTCATCGAGTCCTATTTGAACATCTACTACATCATCATTCTCGCCTGGGCCCTCTTCTATCTGTTCAGCTCCTTCACCTCTGAGCTGCCCTGGACAACCTGTACCAATACCTGGAACACAGGTAGCTATCGTTTCAACTCCTGGGATGTGGTCTCTCCCTAGGGGCTGGGCTTGTGGTGGCTGGATTGTGTCAGAGGTTGGTGGGCTGGAACAAGAGCAGAGTGAGGCACATGGGGTAGGGGGCTGAGCCCATGAACCACCTGAGCAGCCAATTCCTGACACTCTGGAGGTGGGGGTTTCAAAGAAAGCTCTTGGGATCTGGAATGTTGGCGACCACCAGGCCGTAAGACCAGAGGGTCAGAGGTACTAGGGTGTGAGGGCATCTCTTCCTATCTCATCCCTAGCTAATGCACTCCTCACCTTTTCCCCAACAGAGCACTGCATGGACTTTCTGAACCACTCAGGAGCCAACACAGTGACATCCTCTGAGAACTTCACCTCACCTGTCATAGAATTTTGGGAGTAGGTGGTGGGCCTGGTTGCCACGGGCCAAGGGGCCTCAAGCAGAGGAAATTTGGATGTCTAAGGCCTGGGGTGCAAGTTTAAGGCTCTCTGTGCATGTTTTCCAGCACTTACTCCCACCCCACACATCACTGAGAGATGAGGGGATGCTCATATCTACTCACGGTTGTTCACCTACGCCTCCCAAATCCACCTATGTTCACCCAGACTCACACATTTATCCACCCTATACCCTCACATCCCCTGTACGCTACACACCCACCAAGACTTGCACATCTACCCACACATGTCCACTAGTTTCCTGGAAACAGTCTGGACCCACTTAGGAGAGCCGATTGTACACATCCCTTCCCAACTCCATGTTCAGTCACATTGGCCAACGTGGGAGTATTTACACCACAGAAATTGGCAGACCCTACACTCACACATTCACCTTCCCACATGACCCCTTATACCCTCACACCTACCTGTGCCCACACTCTCACACATTTCCATCACTCCCGTACACATCTTTAGGCACTATTATACACTCGACCCCTCCACTTGATACCCATATACTTGCTCATCAACCTGCACGTATAAATATTTACTCTCCACATACTCATTTATACATTCCTTACCTCACCGTTCCCTCTCTCTCTCTCTTTCTCTCTCTCTCCAACAGAGAGATCTGAATGAGTTAGAAAGACAAAGATACCTATGGTATTACGTGATTTGGTCTTCTAACAGCCAGGGGCATACAGACAACAGGTGGGAACATGGCAGGGCCATGGGAAGGTGGAGTGGGTGGGGGCAGGGGAAGCCTGGAATATGAGATCTGTGGGGTCAGCTCTAAGAATCAGGAGACTTGATGACAGAGGCAAGTTGTCCCCTTTAGCCTTTCACCTGTTTGTTTATTTTTCCACTCATTAGGAGACGTGTTCTGGGCATCACTGCAGGCATCCACGACCTGGGAGCCCTGCGTTGGGAACTGGCCCTGTGCCTCCTGCTTGCCTGGATCATCTGCTACTTCTGCATCTGGAAGGGGGTCAAGACCACAGGCAAGGTGAGGTGCTCTGGTTCCTGGTAAGCTCTCTGTGTCCCCAGAGCCCCCAGGGACACTCACAGCATCCCTCTGGAGAACTGAAAGAAAGCATAGTCTAAGGGAGAGGCCCGGTGAGAACATGGGAAATCGTAGGAAGGCAGAGTTTAGTTCATTACAAGGAAAGGCTTCCTTTTTCAATATGATTTTAAAAGGCCTCTTTACGTAAGTAATATACAGAGCAAAATCAGAAACGGCCCACTGTCAGAGCTAAGCGTTGTACAAGCCATCAGCGCGATGGCAGGTTGGATCTACTAATCCCTTCTGTTAACCTTTTGCTGTGTCGCCTTCTAGTTTCCTTTATACGCGTGTATGTGTGTAGCTGTATCTAGTACGTGTGTATATCACACAGTTAGGATCGGACACTCTTTTTAAAATCCTCACCTGAGGATATGTTTTATTGATTTTAGAGAGAGAATAAGAGGAGAGAGAAACATCGATTGGTTGCCTCTGTATACATTCCGACTGGGGATCGAACCCACAACTGGAGTATGTGCCCTGACCAGGAATCGAATTCACAGCCTTTTGAGGCATGGGAAGATGCTCTAACCAACTGAGCCGGGCTGGATCAGACACTCCTATGACTTGCTTTCTGTATTTAACAGCAAACACATCAAGACAATGTTTAGCTTGAGCTCGCACACAGACCTGTCTTTGAGGTGGTGAGTTTCCAATCACTGAAGGGTTATAGCCAAGAATGGACCACAGTACCTGTTGCACTGAGGCAGTTCAGCTTTGAGCGTTATTTCCAACCCAGAGAGTCAGAGACAGATGCTTCGTGCTCTTTAAAGCCAGGAACAGACAGGCCCCGACTTCTTTGACTAACCTGCTCCTGCAGCACCACCCCCCATTCCATGGATTGTTGAAATAATAATAAAACAGTGATAGTAATGACAACATAGTAATAGTAATAATACTAACAAGGACTCTGCCACTACCTGGTAAGGCCTGAGCTTGGCCAAGGGCAGCGTGGATTCCTCCCTGAGTGTCTCCAGGATACCTGGAGCTCAGGCCACTGCTCTTCCCAGTCTTCAGCCTGGAAAATGCAGTCTCCGTGTCCTCACAGGTCACTGTACAAACTGCCTGCCCACCCCACCCCCTCCCCGTGAAGGGAGGCCACCCTCCCCAGGGGACATGCGGAGAACAGCCAGAATAAGGGGTTAAGGGAGACCAGATTCTGGATTTAAAAATAGTCTTTGAAATGTTACGGCTGGAAACTTGTACCCCTCCCTGCCCTTCCTCCTCGCCCTTGCCCTGTTGATGTGTATCTCACACTCTGCTGGGGGCCCAACACCCGCAGGAATGTGGAATGAGAGGTGCAGAAAGTGTGTGTGTCCATCCCTCTAGATGTCTCTCAGGTGTTGGACACTGAGCTAGGTGTGGTAGGAAGACCACTCCAGGTCCCTGACACCTCCTGGCTGCTGTGGCGGCACCAGAAGTGACTTTGACCTGCTTTCCTCCAAGGTTGTTTATTTCACAGCCACGTTTCCCTACCTGATGCTGATCATCCTTTTGATTCGAGGCATCACGCTCCCCGGAGCCTATGAGGGCATCATCTATTACCTGAAGCCAGATTTGTCTCGCCTGAAGGACCCCCAGGTAGGAACTGTGCTGGGGATCATTTCCCCAAAAGTCTCTCATTCCAAACCAGATCTGTACTTTTGAAAATCTTCGATTGCTTTCCTCCTGTTTTAAAGGCAGTCAATGTCCACTGGAGAAACATAACATGAAAAGGAACTAAAACCCACCACTCAGCTACAATCTCTGTTAGCATTTTGATTTTTTAAAAAATTCTCACCTGAGGATATTTTTTTCATTGCTTTTCAGAGAGAGTGGAAGAGAGTGAGTGAGTGAGGGAGGGAAGGCAAGAGAGAGAGAGAGGGGAGAGAGAAACGCTGATGTGAGAGACATACATCAATTGGTTGCCTCCCACATGTGCTCTGACCGGGAATCAAACCCACCCCTTTGGTGCTGGGCTGACGCTCTAACCACTTAGGAACACTGGCCAGGGCTTCTGTTAGCGTTTTAGTATATTTCCTTCCATCATTTTTTCATAGCTGGATGGTGTGTGTGTGTGTGTGTGTGTGTGTGTGTGTGTGTGTGTGAGAGAGAGAGAGAGAGAGAGAGGAGAGAGATATAACATAGTTGAGATAATTATATATAGAGATATATATCTTTTTTCACTTATATTTAAGCAGTTTTCATGTTATTAAGTTCATTTGTAAATGCCATTTTTAACACTTGCATAATAGTTCCTCCGTCCATCTATCCATCCATCCATCCATCCATTCACCCATCATGCACTGAGGTCCCAGGAAGTGCTGGGAGCGCTGTAGCGCTGGTGAGGGTGGGCTCCATGCCTCTGAGTGTCACACCTGGGGCCGGTATTGTCTTTTACTCACCTCTTCCCCTGTTTGGGGACATATAGGTCATGTATTTTTTTACTATTGTATGTACGGCTGCAATGAACACCTGTGCATAAATCTCTGACCACATCTCTGATCATCATTTCCTGACCGTAGTTAGACGTGAAAATACTAAGTCAAAGAGTGTGCGCATTTACAGGTTCCTGAACTGTCCCAGCTGCAGAGATGCCGACTTCAACGGCCAGCGTTTCCGCAGGGCCCGCGAGAGGTCAATTATGATTTATTTTAATTGTTGATAATTTGATAGGTCAAAATAACATCATATTGTTGGTTTATTTAAAAATTTTTATGACTGCAAGGTTGGGCATTTCCCCACATATTTATCAACCATTTGTATTTCCTGCTCTAGGACTTGTCTGAGCACATCTTTGTCTCCACTCCCTCCACCCCCAAGATGCTTGGGGTTTCTTCTCTATTTCAACGCCTTGGCCCCTCTGCCCAGCGTGGCTGCCTAAGGCACACCCTGCTTGTTGAATTGAGCAAATGCCTCTTGTCTCCCCTGCAGAGGGTCTCACCTTCTCTGGGGCATTGCCATGGGTGACAGACTCCACCTAAGCATTTCAAGTAACGCACTCTTATTTGGTGCTTACCTAGTGCCCGCAGAACCAAGTCACAGATGGGCCCTGCCTGTGAGAGGAGGGTGTGCTCACGAAGAGTTGGGATTAAGGGACTCTGGGAACACGGAGCAGGCCTGCGGGCTCCCTCCGCTCTCCCTCAGCACTTTCTTGGGGTCTCCTGTAGGTGTGGATGGACGCGGGCACCCAGATCTTCTTCTCCTTTGCCATCTGTCAGGGGTGCCTGACAGCCTTGGGCAGCTACAACAAGTACCACAACAACTGCTACAGGTAGGGACACGGGTGAGGGGCCCTGGGGGACCATGCCTGCCCGCGTCTGAGGAGGGCGGGTCCTGCAGTGGGCCCAGACCTTCCTTCTTTATTATCGGGAGCAACAGGTTGTGTGAAATTGCCATTCTGGGTTCGTTTCCCAGACCGAATTTCTCTCTTCCTCCCTTTTCTGTCTCCCTTCCCTCTCCTCGCCTTCTGAAACCCCTTGTTTGTCCTTTTCTTCCTCTGTTTTTCTTCCCGTTCACTCTTCCTTTTCTTACACTCTTACTGTCTTCTGATCTCTCCTCAAATAATGAATTTCATTCTCCCTTTTTCTTTGTTTTATCTGCATTTGCCCACCTGCAGGGACTGCATTGCCCTCTGCTTCCTGAACAGTGCCACCAGCTTTGTGGCTGGGTTTGTGGTCTTCTCCATCCTGGGCTTCATGTCCCAAGAGCAGGCGGTGCCCATCTCTGAAGTGGCCGAGTCTGGTAGGTGTGACATTGCTGTCTGGGACTTGAGGGGAAGGAGGGTCAGAACACAGATCCTCCTACAGGAAAGCAGGGTCCTATGAGGCTTTTAGCATTGAGGGTGGTGCTTGGCACATAGCAGGGCCTCCATAACCCCGGGAGGGAGGGAGACGGGATGGGTGGATGGACCCACAGTTGCATGCATGGATGGAGAAATGGGTGGATGGAGGGACAGCATGCTCCCCAGAACCTGGGAAGAGCAGAATAATGAATGGAATCACCCTGCTCTCTTGAACCATCCCCTATTATACACACACACACACACACACACACACACACAAACACACACTCACATTCACATGCACACACACACTCATGCACACACACATACTCACATGCACACACACACTCATGCACACACACGTACTCACATGCACACACACACTCATGCACACACACGTACTCACATGCACATACACACTCATGCACACACACATACTCACATGCACACACACACTCATGCACACACACGTACTCACATGCACATACATAGTGCCTCTGGAGAGGGCCCTTCCCTGAGGGAAGTGAGAGCCCTAGGCTCACCTGATTGTGTTGTGTCCTGGCAGGTCCTGGTCTGGCCTTCATCGCATTCCCTAAGGCTGTGACTATGATGCCCTTATCCCAGCTGTGGTCCTGCCTTTTCTTCATCATGCTCATCTTCCTAGGGCTGGACAGCCAGGTTTGTCACCCAGCCCAGCCCAGCCCAGCCCTGCCCCGCTCTGCCCAGCCCAGCCCAGCCCTGCTCTGCCCAGCCCTGCCCAGGCAGCCCAGCACAGCTGCCCAGTCCTGCCCAGCCGAGCCCTGCCAGCCCTGCCCTGCCCAGCCCAGCCCAGCCCAGCCCTGCTCTGCGTAGTCCTGCCAGTGCTGCCCTGCCCAGCCCTGCCCAGCTGAGCCCTGCCAGCCCTGCCCTGCCCAGTCCTGCTCTGCCTAGCCCTGCCAGTGCTGCCCTGGTGACTGTCTTTTCAGCTTCTGCATTTCCTTGCATTACCTTCCCTCTAACTCCCTTTCCCCTGACCATACATTTGAAGGCCCTTTCCGCTGTCCAGGGCTTGTCCTTGGGGTTAGTTGGGTGACCCCAGACCTCGAGACCCTCTTTGATAAGGGGGCCACTGTTTTGTTCCCCCTCACGTGACCCTTCCCCATGTTTGGATGCACCCTCCCAAATGTCCCTCCTGCCTCCTTCCAGATACTTGGCTCAAGCTGCCCATCCTGCCCCATAGCTTTGGGGACAGAACACATACCCACTCTCCAAGTGTCACTGCTGGGACCTTCTGTTGTGGATATGTGGCCAAGGGCAGAGATGGCCTCACCCCTGACCACCACCCATTTCTGCCCTTTGTACCCTCCCTTGCATGCCTGTGCATCAGCAGGGGGAGTTGGGTGAGAGGAGGCCGGGGCAAGGCGGTGCTGGGAAGGCCTAAGGGCAGGGGCCCCTCTCACTCAGCTTCCCTCCTGGCCTGCAGTTTGTCTGTGTGGAGTGCCTGGTGACAGCCTCCGTGGACATGTTCCCCAGGCAGCTCCGGAGGAGCGGGCGGCGAGAGCTCCTCATCCTTGCCATTTCTATCCTGTGCTACCTGATAGGGCTCCTCCTGGTCACCGAGGTGAGTGGGGCGGGGCGGCGCCTGCGGCTGAGCTCCAGGGTGAGGGAGCCATGGGGACACCGCTGACCCTTCTCAGAGCCACACTTTTCTCATCTGCTGATCAGGGGTGTTGACACCTCACAGTGAGATTGTAGGGACCACACAGTAGAACCCATCTCTGTTTGTGAGCTGTGTTTTGGTTTTAGAAACCAAACACAAGCTGGCTTAAACAGAAAGGGGAGTTTGGGGGTCAAGTAGAAATATTTTGTTTTCTGTATGGTTGGACCCAGCTGCTCTAATGACATGGTCAGAAGTGTCCCTCTCTGTCTCCCAGTTCCCTTTCCTCTGGTGACTTCGTTCTTAGCCAGATGGCCCTCCTGGTAGTAAAGAAGGTAACTTCTGCCACCCAACCACCCCACAGGAGAGAGCACCCTTTTCCTGAGAGCGTGGCCAGCGCCCAGCCATGACTCTCCTTCAGGCCTGGGGCAGGGAGGGGAATGCTGGGCAAACACTGTATGTCCACTACAGTCCCAGCGTCCTTGCAGATGTGAGAATTGTTGCCCTGATGTTAAGTGAGGGCAGGAGGCAGGGAGAGGTAGAGCAAACTCCTTCTGGAGGCAAGGAGTAACTTCCCATGGGCGGGGAGGAAGCCACGGACAGAGGCTTGCCCTGTTGCTGTGTGGTGGAGCGTGGTCCCTGCCCCCACTGGCCAAGTTCTCAGCTCCCCGCTCCTCTCCACAGGGCGGGATGTACGTCTTCCAGTTGTTTGATTATTACGCTTCCAGCGGCATATGCCTGCTTTTCCTCGCAATGTCGGAAGTAATCTGCATCAGCTGGGTCTATGGTAAGTGGGTTGGGAGGAGCCTCTGGAACCCAGCTAAGGGTGGGACTTGCCCGGATGAGGGACAGGGTGTGCTAGCCTCTGATTTCTGTGTTTTTGTATTGCTGTCCTGGTTCTTTTCACGTGGTTAGTGTATCCATCGCTGGGAATCCAGGCATTTTGCATTATGCAGGAAGAATGGGGATAATGACAACACCAAGTTCCTTGAGGGGTGAGGGCCGTTATAAATATCAGTGGACAGTTTGGTTTTTCTTTGCTACAGAGGCTGCCAGAGATCCTTCCCCAGTGGGAGTTGTAGTTAAAAGAGGCCTTTGGGCCATTTCTTCTGATCCTGTGCAGATCCCATAGTCCCTTTCGAAGTTATCGCCCAGATTTTGCTTGAATTCTTCCATGAACAGGAAAGCCATTCCTTTTCCCTTTTGGCTGTTAGGCATTTCTTTCTTACATGAAGGTGAACTGTGCCTTCCATTGACTTTTTCCCACAGCCCTAGCCCCTCGGCTGCGGGATAACTAACCCACGGTGCTGAGTGCTGTCATACCCACGCTGTTATTGTGCCTCATGACAACAGGGGAGAAACCCTTAGCTTCTGAGCCAGTGCACTGCTATGTGAAAGCACTTGCTACCTCCCAACCTGTACAACAACCCTTTACCGGGGAAGGTGAGGCTCAGAGAGTTGTGGCTCTTTCCTGAGCTCACACAGCTATTAAATGGAGGAGCCATCATCATACCCCAGGTCTGTCTGGCTCCACTGCACCAGGTTGGGGGGACACATTGCCAAAGTCACAAAGCTCAGGGCAGAGAGGGTAAGGGGTGCCATGTACTGGGGCCTTGTAACCAGCTATGAGGAGGAAAGCTTTCATTTTGCTACCCTCGGCCTTCCTATGTGGTGTCCTTTCCGCTCCTTGGAGATGTCCTCTCCCTTCTCATTCAAGCACCCGATGTCTTCCCGATTGTGCCTTCCTCCTTTTAAAAACTTGTTCTCAGAGAGGGTCTGATGAACTCAACCACAGTGAGGTGTACATGGCTGATGAGTCTTAATATGTTAAACCTACTCAAGAGTATTTGGTTTCTAACTGGGGAGAAATTTACAAGCCAAAGGAATGACTCTTTAATGGTGGCATTTCCTGCCTTAGTGACCAGAGGGAAAACCTTTTTTTGGTGAGGGGCGGCTAGAGGGGTCTTCTAAGTGTCTTTACCAATCAGGGGCTCTTCACTTCTTAGAAGATAGAGCAAATGTGAAAACCTGAGGACATTAAACAAAACCAAACATCAGTGTTTTCATGTGCACTAGTCAACCCTCTCCCCATGCGTGACAGAATGCAGGGGATTCCTCTGGAGTCTAGAATTAAGCTTCCCAGTAGTGATCTTCCCCTTCCCTCTCCATCCTCTTATCTCTCCCCTCTGCTCCCTTCCCCTTCCCTTTCCTCCCCCTCCCCTTTCCTTCCCTTCCCTCCCCTTTCCTCTCCTCCCTGTCCCTTCCCTCCCCTCCCTTCCTGTAGAGATCTGGTTCTATCAGAGCAGAAAGGATCTGCTTGAGCAGTGGCACACTTGCTGTTTTGTGTTTTGACTTGAAACCGAATTCATCTTTGCTATGCAGATAAATAAGCATCTGTATATATAGCACTGAGCCCCATTGTAGGCTCACACCCTCTTCTGTGGTTAGGACAGTGGAGTCTTCATCCAATGACAGGGGGACAGAGACTGCACCCAGAGTTTGGGTGACCCCAGGGCCCTGGCTTGTTGGTGGCAGCTCCTTCTCCCTCCCCAACTCCCAGCACTGTGTCTGGGGTGCCAGGGACCCATCTCATTCACAGGGTGGGGGGGGGGGAAGAGCTACCAAGTGAGTCCTTCCTAAACACCCATGAGCTGTCCTCACCTTTCTGTTCTCATTCTTCCCCCACTGTGTCTGGGCAGGGGCAGACCGTTTCTATGACAACATTGAGGACATGATTGGCTACCGGCCATGGCCCCTGGTAAAGATCTCCTGGCTCTTCCTGACCCCTGGACTTTGCCTGGTATGTGCCCACCCAGCTACCCCTTTATTCCCTCCTGCCTGCAGCAGACTCTGGGGGATGAGGAACAGGTTGCCTGAGTCCCTGCCTGTCCAGTGATCTTGGGAGACTGGTTCATTCCCTCTGATGTATTGGTTCCCTCGGCCCTTCTTGTCTGGGGCTATCTCTCCATATGTTTGCTTTACTGTCTTTATCATCTATTCCTAGTCCTTCTCCATCCCTTTCTCACAGGATCTCCAGCCATCTGCCTGATTTCCCAGTTATTGGTCTCTTTGTCTGCTTAGAGCTCCTCCGTCTCTTCTTTTCCTTTACATCTCCTCCTGTCTCAGTTTTTGATGTGAGTGATGCCTAGGCCCACGATTTGCAAATGGCTTTTACTTTCCCGCCTCATAGATGTAGCACAGTGTATCTAAATTGTCCTCTATCACTGTGTATTTAAGTAGAGAGGAGAGAATTTTATTGGCTCTATCTCATCTGTGTCTGACCACCCTGCCTTCTGCCCCACTCTTTCTAGGCCACTTTCTTCTTCTCCTTGAGCAAGTACACACCTCTCAAATACAACAACATCTATGTGTACCCTCCCTGGGGATACTCCATTGGCTGGTTCCTGGCTCTCTCCTCCATGGTCTGCGTCCCACTCTTCATCATCATTACCCTCCTGAAGACCCAGGGTACCTTCAAGAAGGTAGGGGGCTGAGGGAAGTGACGCATTCAAGAGGGCACTGAGAGAGGTGGGTCTTGGGCAGCACACTACAGCTGGAGCCCAGCTATGAGTGTGGGGCAGCCCTTCAGTCTAATAGAACCTTAAAGAGAAAGGTCTTTGAAGATCAGTCTAATAGTTTCATGTCCAGAAACATTAGAAAGTCCCAGAGTTGTAGACCTTTAGAACCTGACCTCTAAAAGATCATCTAGGCAGGTTAACCAATGGTCAACTGTCAAGGGTTAAGGGGAAACTAAGTCACAAAGGAGAACATAAATGGGCCCAGACACAGAGGCTTACAGAGCACAGATTTCTTGCTCCCAGGAAACTGATAACTGGGTATCATGGTTCATTCCATACAGTCTCCCGGCGTCTTTTCTTATCTTAACCTTGTGGGGAACATGTGCAAGAGGCTTCCTGTTTAGAGTTTGGAACATGCCTTCCTGGAAGAGTATATAGTCAGTGTCTCACAAAGACATTACACTATAGAAATCTATCTGGCCTACAAGTAGCAGAAAACTCAACCTGCAATAAGCAAATAGGTTTATTTTTTTTCTTACATATCAAGGAGATCAGAGACAGGGGTTGCTGGCATTTTGTTCAGCTGCTTAAAGAGGGCATTAGGGACCAGACTCATCCTATATTCCTGCACTGCCATCGTGAGCATGTTGTGTGTTCATTATAAGCTTATCACTCATCATTACAAGAAGGTTGTCATGACTACAGCCATTACATCAGCAATCAAGGCAAGAAGGGCGAGGGAGATGATACCAAAAATCCCAATAATGATAGTAATGCAGAATTACTACTAGTAAAAATAATAATAGATACTTATTGAGCATATAATAGTAAGAAAATTAGTAATAATAAGAATAAAAATAGATACTTATTGCTGCCTTACCCTGTGTCAGACACTGTTCTATGAGGTATGTACTCTTATAATCCTCATTTTATAGATGAGGCAGAGAGGGGTTAAATGGATTGCCCAAGATTGCACAAGTAACAGAGCCAGAAGTGGAACCTAATTCACACTCTTAATCACCATATTATTGCCTCTTCTCTCTTCTCAAAATATTTATTTATTTATTCACTCATATGGTACTGAGCTGCCCCCATGTTCCTGGCTCTGTGTTGGGCCTTGAATATACAGACAGGAGAAAGCATCTTTGCCTCTCGCACCAACAATACCCACTTATTCCCTCTTCTCTCCACAGCGCTTGCGACAGCTCATCACCCCTGACCCCAGCCTGCCACAGCCCAAGCAACACCTGTGTCTGGATGGTGGCACCAGCCAGGACTGTGGACCCTCCCCAGTGAAGGAGGGACTGATAGTTGGGGAGAAAGAGACCCACTTATAGGATGTGGCTGAAAGCCAGGGGGCTCCTGAGCCAGGAACCCGGGGTCAGGGCCACCCTCTCCCCGCAGTGGACAGCCTTTGCCTCTGTCCCACCACAGCCCTGTTGAGAATGCCTGCGATGTCTGGGGCACCCCCAGCGAAGGCAAGATTCCCTCCTCTCTCCTCTCAGCGGAAGCAGCTTCTCCTGGTGGGCTCAGGACGGTCCCACTGGAACATGCCACGCTGTGAAGCGACTCCCTGCTGGAACCCACTGTCTTATTTATAAAGGAGGGTGGTCTTTTTGGAGTTCACCATCTGATTATAGCACATTACATTGTGAGGGATCTCCCACTGCAGGGATGTTTCCTGTTAGAGTTTACTATATTTGTGCATTGGAAGATAGTGCCAGTTGGAATACACATCATGATCTGATCCAGAGAGCGCGAAGGAACACTGTGCTGGAAGTGGCACTGAACACACCATGTTGGACTCTGACATTCCCTTAGAGGGGGCCCCTCACTAGGCGTAGCATTCTGGAGTCCAGGGGGAGGGGACTAGAGAATCAGCCAGGAGGCAGATCTTCACAGGCCATCATTGCATCGATGTTTCCAGGAGGCAATCTCTCCCAGGGTTCCTAGTGCCAGTGCTAGTTCTACACTCTTCTTCAAATGTTGTCATCAACTCATGGAGCGTTCAAATGGAAGGGACTTACAGATGATGCCTGGACTGTGTCCTATGTCCATGACAGACATTGCTAATCGATTACCAATTCTTTCCCACCTCATAGTCCTTCCAAATATAGTGCTCCAGGCAGCTTCATTTGCCATCCTGCTTTTGTCCAAATCCCTGACTTCATGAATGAGGACCAATGAGACAAAGCGGCTTTTTCAAATTCACACAGTTCCTCAGCACCAGAGAGACGACTGGAACCTGGTCCTCTGTTTCTCGGCCAGTGTGCCCCCCGTTACCCGCTCCTGCGTTAATAACCAAGCATGTTGTATGGATCGCTTGCCCCGTGTGCTGCCTTCTTTACCTCACCCATGCCTGTTCAGTTACCCTGTCTTGGGGTAGGAGGGAGAGAGGTCGCTTCTGTGTAGGAGTGAGCAGCTCTCCCTAGAGTGGTGCCTTCACCATAGTATTTTCTCTGCCAGCCCCTACTCATCTGACTAGATTTCCTCTCTAGACCCCTCATTCTTGACACTTTCTGTCTCTCCTCCCACAGGGGCGGGCTTGGGGCCTGCAAGAGCCCTCAGGTCTCAAACAGAGAGGGAGGGGTGTGTGTGTGTGTGTGTGTGTGTGTGTGTGTGTGTGTGCTCCTTTCCCCTCCCTACCAGATCATGCAGGTCCTTCTCTGGCCGGAGTAGGCTTTGTGGAGGTGGAAGGCAGGACTTGTGTTCAGAAGGAAGCGAGGAGAAAGAGTGGAGGTCGCATAGGCCACTCAGGATAGTTTCCTGGGGCAGGACCTGAGAGCTGGAAGAAAGGAAGTCACCCAGGAGAATTATGTGGAGGTAGATGTCACCCAGAGCCAATGCCCAGTGGCTGGAGTAAAAATATGGTCTGGCCATGGTGAGTTCCATCTCCAACAGCCCCGGCCATCCTCAGATCACTCACCACCCTTTGCCCAGATAGGTAGGTGCTTCTCACTTGTAAGAACAAGTACGTTGTCACACTGGGCACGAGCAGATGTCCAGACTCCTGGGTTCTGGCAGTCTGCTTCTGCATTCCTCTAGACCGCTCCGTGCACCTGTGTTCACCTTTCTTGGACTAGTCAGTGGGTCAAGAAGTGGGTACAGGAGGAAGGGATGGAGAGAAAAGGCTTCAGTCAGATCACACTGATGAGACTGGGGAGCCTTAGTTGAGGCTGGCACAGTGCTCTCTGCTGCCTCTTGGTGGCCAATAGGAACAGTGCCGCTTCCCCAGGTTCCCCGCAGGGCCTCCTCAGCACCCTTCACAAACCAGAGGGAAGCGCCCTCACCCCGTCCTCAGGATGCATGGACAAGCTGAGCAGCTCTCCTTCCCTGTCAGCTTTCACCATCTGGAACCCAAACACTTCCCTCATCCTTCTCCCCATGGTCCTGGTGGGGCTCTCCTAGAGAGACAGCTTGCTTTGGGGCAGCCAGCTGCAGTGGACAGGCGGGCGGCCAGCCAGGCTTCTCAGCTACCTGCTGCCACCCACACCTCGGCTCTGTCAGCCTGGGGGACAGCATTTTCTGTTGTGGGCAGGTCTGCACAGTGGTGGGGCACAAGCTCTCCCCAGCTCACGGGGCCCTGAATGGTCTCTCTGACTCTGCAGACTGCTCACAGACACCATCATCCTCTCCCACCTTCCTCACCTCACATAAATACACCAGAACCCCTGGCTCTAAACTTACAGGCTATCTTAGAAGGTCTCTGTTCTGGCTCTGGGACTGCTGAGTCCAAAGGCTCTGGAGGGGTGGCTCAGGGCTGGAGGAAACAGGGCGTTGGGGAAAGGGACTTCCGGCCAACTTCATAGCTCATAGGAGCCCACTCACAGCATGGGCAAGGAGCAGCAATTAGGCCCTTTAAAGTACCCCGAGCACTGATACAGGTGTGTGTGTGTGTGTGTGTGTGTGTGTGTGTGTGTGAGTGTGTGTGTGTGCATGCACATATGTGCACAGAACAGGTATGGGGTTAGCTGGGCTTGCTTCCATCTCCTAGGCTGGGTTTCATACTAGGGGCCAGAGGCCTAATCTGGCAGCTATGATCTGTTTGGCCAGTATGATATTAAAATTTTTTTTTAAGTGTATGCTTTTAGGTACTCTCCAGTTTGCTGCAGACTCCACCGCTCCCAATTACCCAAACCTGAGCTTTTCACACATTTGAGTCTAAAGGCATTTGACTTCCTAACCTGTGCCCCAAGGGAAGGACTGAGACCTGTGGGCCAGGCAGGGAACCAGAACCCTTGCTTGAGGGGAGGGGAACCAAGGGCAGCGCTCTCAGGGTCCCAGTGCCTCAGAAGGGGGCAGTCCTGGGACAGCCAACACTCTGGCTTGTTCATCTGTGGGTCTCCCACTCGGTAACCCTTGAATCCTGGTCAGTTCTGCCCTTCCCACCAGGCTCTTCCCTTTCCCAAAGGTCTAGCTACTTTCAAAGCTAGACCTGAAGTCTAGACCAGTGGCCTCCCAACCCCATCAGTTCACCCAGATGTGCTTAGGAACACCCTCCCCCCAATTTCCCTTTATTTTAGGCAAAAGTATTTAACCTGACTGTGGTGCTCCTCCACATGGGAGGCTGAGACTGTCTCGCTTTTCTCGGCACCCGGCACCCAAGCTCCTCCTGGGAACCCCCCCTGCCACTCCCAGGCTGGGCTTCCTGTGGAGCTGACTTGCCAAGGCTGCTGGTCCTGGGGCTGCAGCCCCCAGCCACTCACCTTGGCTCTTCCCTCTGTTCCCCTTGGCCAGGCTGAACCTGGGTTTGGACTCTCCCCCTCTTGTCTCAACTGGGAGCCCCTTCTCCACCCAGCATGTGGGTTGCCTGTGTGGGAGCTGAGGAGTAAGCGAAGGTATGCTCTGTGCCCTCTCTACTCCCTTCCCCCAAGCCAGGAGAGCTCAGGGAGCTGAAGAGGGCCTTGAACTCCACTGAGATTGGAGCCCCAACCCCTGACGAATGGACTTCCCATGTGCGAGACTGCGGTCTGTGTGGATTAGGTTGGAAGGGCACCTGACCAGAGGAGATTGTTCCCTATCTAGCCGGCATCCCACTTTTACAGCTTCTCCCACCTGGTTCCATGCAGGGCCCCACCAAAGAGGGCCTGGCTCTGGTTTGGGGCCTCCAGGTATTGCTGGGCTCCACCTCCAGCTGACCTCCCAAACCACCCTCCAGGTCCAGACCACCTTGTGGGTCTCATGTCTGCTGCTCCCATGGAAAGGAAGCATCCACTGTGACCTATTTCATCCTAGAGCTGTCTGGGGATGCCAGTCTTGGTCCTCCCACCCTGTCAGAGAGAAAGAGAATGTAAGCCGCCTGGCCTGTCAGCCTTGTGAGCCCTTAGCTGCCGCGGTGAGGGGCAAGGTTACGGGAATAAGATTTGGGGCAGGAGAAAGGAACAGAATCATCTGGGAGTCACAGGGACATAGATTAGGAGGCCAGGAGGAGCGAGGTGTGGATTTGGGAGGAAGGAGCCAGACTGCGGTTTGTGGGGAAACATCATAATCAGAGGACTACGCTCAGCTCACCTGAGAGGCTAGCACCTCGCCCTGAAATAGCCAGGGCACGAAGGAGCTCCTGGATGAACCTTTCGGCCCACTCCTGCCTCCTTCTCCCCCAGGACCCCAGATCTTCTCCTCCTCTGTTCATGCCCTGACCCACAGCGCAGATGGAGGACGAGTGAGGGACATTTGCAGCTAGGTCCTAGAAGGCACTAAGGCTTCCATGATCTCGTGGGTCACTGCCTCTGGTGGCAGCCGATCGCCACGCCACGTGGACACTCAGTCAGCCCCATAGAGAGGCCCATGTGGAAGGAGCTGAGGCTTCCGGCCAAGAGCCATCACCAACTGGTCAGCCAGGCGAATGACCACTGTGGACGTGGATCCCCCAGCCCCTGTCAAGCCTTCAGATGACCGTAGGCCTGGCTGATGCTGACTGCAACCTTATGAAGGGCCCTGAGCCAGAAAATACCGCACGAGGTGGGCCCTGAATCACTGACCCACATGAAAGATAATCAATGTATATTGTGTAAGCCACGAGTTCTGGAGTAGTTTGTTCAGCAGTAGTAGATACCTAATATAGGTCCTTGGCTTCCCTAAGTACAAGAATCGCCCTTTTTGAGGGTGGGGTATGCCCCTCAGAGCACTGTCCCTCCACACTGCAGGAAGGGAGGCCTCGCTGGTGTTCGTCCTGTGTGAGCCCTTCGCCTTTCTCCCACATCCTTATCACTCTGACCCTCCATAGCCCTCCGGACCCTGGGCCTTGCCCTCTCCTCCCTGCCCTGAGGCAGGTGAGGACTGCCTGCCTCTCTCCCTGCTGCTCTAGGCCTCACACGCCCGCTCCCTGGTGACACAGCGCACTGGCTTCCCTGCGGGTGTAGCTGCTCAGGGAAGTAACAAGGGCTGATTGGACTTGTCAGGGGTGAAAGCTTGTTAACCACCCATCAATACAGAAGGTGGCGGGAGGACAGCAGAGGACGGTGGGGGCCAAGCCTGGCAGGTCAAATGAGGCTGAAGTGGGTTGGTGTCCTGGGTCCTGGCACCTTGCCTGCCAGCACGCTCTACTTCCAGTGTGACCACCAGCAGTCAGGTGGCTGCTCCTGGGGTCTGAGGAGTTGATGGGTTGACAGGGTGGGGAGGCGGGCACATCATTGCTAGGTGATGCAACAGACAGATAGAGGAAGGCTCTGACGGCCTGGGTTCCTCCACAGGGTCAGTGCCCAACCCCACGGCTGCAGCAAGAGTTCAGTCAATACTCCTGATGCAATTGCACTCCGAGGCTTTCTCTGCACACACCATGTCACCCACCCACGCAGGGCCACTGCAGTGTAGCCAAAGGGCCCGAGGCCGGAAGCCAAAGGGCCTGAGGCCGGAACTCCCGAGTGCCACGTCAGCAATGCTGTTACTAGCAGTGGACCGTCGCTCCAGGTGCCACTCATTCCCTGTCTCCACTCCGCAAGGGTCTGGGAAGGTGGCCGGCACCCTCCCTGGTCCAGTGGGTGCTTGGCAAGTGCAGTTGGAATCGGGGTCTGTTGCTGAGAGGAGGGTCCCGGAGGAGGCAGGGACAAGGCCAGAAGGGCACACCAGGCAGAGGAACAGCTCCTAGCCCGCTGCAGGCTTCTCTCTCCTCTGTATTAATTCTAACACTTTTACCTCTTGATTCTTTAGAGCTTTTTACATAGATAATCAGACTGTCGGAGTTAATTTCTCTGATCATCATTCCTTTCAGTTTTTTCTTGACTTCCTTCACTTGGTAACTAGAAGTGGTGGTAGGAGGCATCCTTGTCTCCTTCCTAATTTTGAAAGGAATTCTAACATTTAACTATTAGAATTATTACTAAGGGTAATAGTTGACGTAGATTTTTGAAAAATATCATTTATTAGGCTATGAAGTTTTCTTCTGTTCCAATGTTTCTGTTTTTGTTTTTTGTGTTTTTTTTTTTAAAAAGAATAAGTGTAAATCAGATGGTAACTAGACTACTGTGACGATCATTTCACAATATATACAAATATTGAATCATTATGTTGAATACCTGAAACTAATGGCATATGTCAATTATATCTCAGTTTTCAAAAGTGTTGACTTTTATTGATTGCTTTTTATGCATTTAATGAGAAGATCATATTGTTTTTCTCCTTTAATCTGTTAATGTGGTGAGCTGTATTAATAGGTTTTCTAATATTTAACTATCTTTTAATTCCTGGGACAAACCTAACTTGATTATGGTGCATCATTTTTTGCTTGCTAGTCATTCAATGCTAGATTCAGTTTCTTAACAATTTGTTTAGAATTTTGTATTTATGCTCCTTTCTCACACTGTCCTTGCCTGATTTAGTTTTTCTTATTAAGGTTACACTAAACCTATAAGGAGTCTGGAAATTTTCTTTCATTTTCTTTTCTCTGAAAGAGTTAATAAGGGATGGAAACTATCTGCTCTTTGACTGTACAGTAGAATTTTGTAAAATCATCTGGACTGGTATTGTGAGTTTTTTTTAGCGGGGAAGTGTGTGGGTAGATTTGTAACTACACATTTAAATGTCTTTAGGGGGTTTACATCTCAAATTTTCTATTTGTTCTTGAGTGAGTTTTGGTAAGATATTTTTCTAGGCTAGTGTTCATTCTGTGAAGGTTTTCAAACTTACTGTCATAGGTTTCTAGTTTATTTGCAGTATTCTATTTAAATTTACCTCTGCAATATAGGTAGCATGTCCCCCTGTTACTTATCTGTGCTGATTCTATTTTCATATTAGTCTTATCAGAGGCTTGTAAGTTTATTAGTCATTTCTTACTACTAGCTTTCGGTTTTGTTCATCTTTTCTATTGTATATGTATCTTCCATTTCATTATTTCTGCTTTCATCTTTGTTATTTCCTTCCTCCTACTTACTTTGGGATTATTCTGCTGTTCTTTTTGTATCTTCTTAAGTTAAATAGTCCCCTTAGCCATGAAAGGAAGCAGTAGGACTGACTGACCTGTCTGTTTCCAAGTCTGGCATTCAGGGATTCGGTGGCCCCGTGTGCTAGTGGAAAGGGCTCCCTTACGCCCTGCCTCTGCTCTCTGTGGAGGTAGGGAGGGAGGCTACTTCCTAGCCCGGATGTCTTGGAAGGAAAGGGGGGTGGGGTTCATGGCAGGGTAGGAGGCAGCAGTCTGTCCAGGGCAGCTGAGAGTATGGGAACAGGAGCCCGCTCTCCTGGTGGTCCCCTGCCTTCCCTGCAGCTGGTTCCCACAGTTTTTCCAGAGCCTGCCTTGAGGTTCGTTAGGGTCATGGGAGCAGGAAGCACTGAGGTGCTAGGGGCTGGTGAGTGGGGTTAGGGTGCCTGGTTCTCTAGGGAAAGAAGCCATCCAGACCTGCAGGGAGGAAAGAATTCCCATCCCTCCTCCCCATCTCCTGAGCCCAGTTCCCTCATCCTCTAGGCTCTTCCAGAATGGAATTTTCCCAGTAGGACCAGTTCTGGCTCAGAGCTGGGATCAACTACCTTTCTGGGAAGGGGTGGGAGCAGATAAGGACTCAGCCTGCGACTCCAGGCCACTGGGCTCTGTCTGGGCCTCACCTCAGTCCTGGAGGAAACACCTCCCCTGCCCCATGAAGGGTCTTTCCCAGACCCGCAGTGCCTGGGTGTGGCCTCTCTAGGCCATGCTTTGCCCCGGGATGGATAGCCCCTGAGTGACTTCTCCCTGGCATTCCCAATCTGCAGCTGTGACCGGCTGCCATCTGTACCTCAGGGGCTCTGTCTCTGGTCAGAGCAGAGGGAGCTGGTGGGAGGTGAATGGTGCAAGTGAGGTGAGCTAGAGCTGCCGGAGTGGTGAGTCCTAGAAGGAAGCAGCTCTGAGCATCCCTGGGGCAGAGCGTTGCTGAGCTAAGGAGCAGAGCAAAGCCCTTTCCACGAGCAATCTGAGAACAGTGGGCCGGGCCTGAGCAGCCCCTGCTGCCATTCCTCGCTTTCCTTTCCAGGCTCTCGGTCTCACAGCCCACAGCTTCCAAAACACTTGCCTTCAAGGTGGCTCAAGGAGGATGACAGGGTGACAGGGCCAGGTGGCAAGTTAATTTCATGCTGGGTGTCGATGTACATTGATTGATGGGGACTCCTGGAAAGCTTGATCCATTAGGCATGCTTGTGGAGGCTGGGGAGGGAAGGAGGGGTGCCAGGCCTGCTGCAGGGCAAGTCAGTCTTACTACAGCTTCATGTCGTTCCCGCTGAGCTGTGAAGGGCTGTCAACCCCAGAAACTCATGGGAACTAGGCTACGAATTCCACCCTGTTATTATTTTAAACTAGAGGCCTGGTGCACGAAATTCATGCACTCGGGGGGCAGGGGGTCCCCCAGCCTGGCCTGTGCCCTCTCACAGTGTGGGAGCCCCATGATTGATTGCCCAAAGAGGTAGGTCGGAGCTGCCGGGACCCGCCTCCGTGCCTCGCATGCAGCGTCAAGTCCCCACCTACCCACGTGCGCCCGCTGTGCACGCAGCCTCCTGGTGATGGATTATGACGGCATGAGGGCATCACGGTGTGATGGCGAGAGGTGTGATGACCATTTGCATATTAGCTCTTTATTATATAGGATAGCAAACCTGACCTGCTTGGATTGGGGTGATGGGAGGAGGTGGACAGAGGGCTTCCTGCAGGCCCACCAGGCCGTGGTGGTGCCTCCTGATCAGGAGCTGCCCTGACAGCTTGTCCTGACGGCTGGGGTTTGTACTCTGGGGTCTAGTTGGGGTCTGGCTCCTCCTGCTGCAGCCCAGCCTTTGATGTTACCTCACCCACCTGCCTTCTCCAGCGGCCAGCCTGCTGCTGTCAGCGCCTCCTTCCCCACTGATTGTGGTGACCCTTTGCCCTGGGTTTCCCAGAAGCCCAGTTTCATGATTTCCTTAATAAAGGAGATTGTAAAATGCACCTCAGTAGGTGTAATAAGAATTTTCACGTAAGTAAATTCATACACCAGGAAATAGTCCTTACAGACTCTCCCCTAGAGGTGGTGTCTGAACGGCTTACCTGCCCTGAAACCTGACCTTCGCCTTGTTGAATCTGCCCCGTCGGAGAGGCCTTCCTTGAAGGCTCTTCAGCCGCCTCCCTGCAGCACCCCTGCTGCACCACCATCTGTGTGAAAGTAGCCGGTCTGCTTGTTGATTTCTGAGGGCACTACCCAGTGGTAACTCGAGGGCAGAGGCATGGCTTGTCATGTTCTGGGCCTATCCCGACACCCAGACCAGCACCTGGCACACGCCAGGTGTTCATGAGCTGGTTGCATTTCCCTGATTTCTAGCACTGGCCTCATGTTCTGGCCCATCGCTCTCAGCCAGAAACCTGGGAATTCCAAGCACCTTATTGGAAACATTCCAAGTCAACAGCTGTTTCCCCATCTAAACAGTCACTATAAGGAACCATAGCTCTCCATTCCTATGGCAGATTGAACAGAGGGCCTGAGACCCCAGGGGGCTCTGTCAGGGGCAGCGGCCGGGAGGATGGTGGCAGCACTCCACACCCCGCACAGACGCCAGCAGGTCCTTTGAGCCTTAGTCCTCTCCCAGGCCTGAGCTGAGCTGGTCCCCTCAGGGGTGCTCTCAAGGGGCTAGTCCTCAGCTTCCAGGGTCAGTGAGTTCCCAGGATGTGACAGGTCATAGCTGGCTCCAGGCTTCTCCTGGAATTTCCCTTTTTCTGGGAGGAGGGTGAGGTCAGGTTTCCTTTCTTTTTAAAGGAATAAGGGGACCCAGCCTGCAGAGCTATCGAGATTTCGGGGTGTTCAGAGTTCCAGTCGCCAGGGGAGCTGGGTGTGTCTTCACAGGTGTCCCTGGACCGGCCATCATGGCCAGTAGCATTTCTCCCACAGGCGGCGCCTCTGGCTTCAGCTTGGCTGGAAGGCTCTCCTCTCTTGCAGCCAGAAGAGGTCACTCTGTGTCAAGCCCGTTGTGGAGCCTGATCTGAGCATTGACGCAGCTGTGAACGCTCGCCAAGCGACCTTGTGTCAGCCTGCTCTCCTGGTTTACAGCCACTTGGCTGCTGTTGTATCCTCTGCAGAACCTTGGCCTCCCTTCCAGCAACCAATAGGGCACCTGGCACACCGCGGGGCTCGGTAAACGTTTGCTCCATTGCACTCTATGGCTCCGTGCACTTTTCCCAACAATATTCCCCCAATCCTTTTACCTGGGTCTGCCGCCCCCTCCACTGCAAATGGCACACCCTAAGGCTTGTCACAGCACATGCTGTGATTAGGTCAGGCTTTTGGAGCTGATGTCTGGTGAGTCACCTGAGGGTGATGACCCAGCATGGTCAGTGGGACCCTGACCTCCCAACAGTCCCTCACTCCCGTGACAGAAAGCCAAGCAGGGCCCATGGGCTCCTGGCCCCCATCTCTCACTCTGCTGGGTGCACACTGGCCATCACGGTGATCTCTCCTCCAAAAGTGTCCCTGGTCCCCGTTATAACCTGCTCTCTCAACTGGCTCAAAGCTGAGTGTGTGTGTGTGTGTGTGTGTGTGTGTGTGTGTGTGTGTTTTAGTGGGCCTTGCACCCCTAGCTCCAACCCTGTGCCCACCCATCAGATGACCCCTCCCCCACATATCCAAGCCTCATTAACTTAAGACAGGACTTCCTAGTCTTGTCACAGTGTGGCTCAGAAGGGTGTCACTCTGGGGTAAAGGGGTGAAGCCACTATGGCCGGAGAAGAACAGCCTGGCAGCCCAGCTGCCCCTGAAAGACCCCAGGGCTAAGAACATCAGACTGTCCTCTTGCTCGGACCCTCCCCAATTAGACCCTCTGAGCGAAGGTGGACCCTCCCTCTTGCAGAACAAAAGAAACACAACCGACAGTTTGCTCAAGTGACATATTTCAATATAATCTCTAAAACTCTATGAATTGAACAGATAAAATACCTCTGGGCTATTTTGTTACAAAATATTTGCCATTTGGATTAGTCGCTGGGTGCAGTCACCCTGCCTTCCCTAGAGAGGTTTCTCTCCAACAGGGTAAGGGGTGCCTGCGGGGAGGAGGTGCAGCAGGAAGGTACGCACAGCAGAACACAGGGCAGACAGACAGATGGTTATCAGAGCAGCTATTGGGTACAAGAGACGTTCTGGCAGGCTACAGGGGAACAGGTGGGGTGGGGTGGGGTCAAGGACCCGGGGCTGATAGACACGTGTGCCTTTGGACACAAGCAGGCAGGCTTCCAGGTCAAGCTGCCCGGGCAGGTCTCGCTCCAGGTCTGGAGGTGGGACTTGCCCAAGAGTGGGTGGGAAAGCTCATCTCATCTCCACTCCTGATTCTGGAGCTGGAGCCAAATGGATAAAATTGAGAAAGGGGCTTGGGTCCCCCAAAGTAAGGCCTAGAGAGTTGATAGAGTGGGGCCATGTTGGGGCTGTGTCCGGGGCTCAGTCAGCACTCCAGTGCCCTCAGCCTTGGGAGAGCAGGGAGCCCCAAGAGCATCTCCAGCAGGGCCTCTGCAAGGGCTGGAGGCTTGTCCAAGGTTTCTGGGGCTAGGCTCTGGGGGCGGGGATGAGGGGGGCCCAGCCTTAGCCTTCTGGCAGGACAGGGGCGGGAGGATGCAGACACTGGGAACTGTTGCTTCCCTAACAGGAGGAGGGCCAACTGTCCCTTGCCCAGGCCACTGGGATGAAAAGCCTCACAGCTCAGGCTTGGCTCTTGTGCTGCAGAGCCCAGGCTGGTCTGCTTCCCGGGCCGGGACTCCCAGCGCTGCCAGCATCCCAGGGAAGCCACCGCAGTGCCCGGGGGCAAGCCCCAGTCCCCGAGCATCTGGGTCCTCAGGGAAGGCTCTGTGTGCTCCATCCCCAAGACCTCTGAGATTCTGTCTGCAGAGGCAGGGCTGCAGCAGAGGTGGGAGGAAGGGGCCAGGGCTGCCATGCCCACCGACAGGGAGGAGAGCACTTTTCAACGAGAAGCACTATGTGGGCGGTGACAAGGGGCCTGGCGGTAGGGGCTGCTGCTTCCTCACCAGCCCCTGGCATTCATGGTCCCCATCCCATAAGCAGGTTTAGCCACCTCAACCCCCCACCCCTTCCTTCATAACTCATACTCCCTGCTGCCCACCCATTAACTTCCACTCTATTTCCAGGCCCCCTTATTCAAGATTCATTCACTCCCACCCCAACTCTGCTCCTGCTTCCCGCTGGCACTCTTCACGGGCGATCCCTGCCCTGGCCATGGGCATCAGAAATGTCATAGTTTGTGGCCCCATCTGTCAGCCACTCTGTTCTGAAAGCCTCTTATTGGCATGTCCTTGTTACAGTAGAGACACAAGAGAGGGACCAAGACAATAAGGACAAAAGCAGCTCGGCTGGGGAGCCACACGGAGGAGACAGCAAATTGGTCACAAGTTACGGATCCCAGGATGACAAAGACAGGGCTAGAAATAAACTCGCTGGGTGACGCCATAATGACGTTTGGTGACCACACATACAAATGAAACCAGGTCATCTGGAAGCTCCGAGCGCGGGACAAGGATCAGGGTCTCCTAGCTGGCCCAGGGCACTGCATTTGGGGTGTGAGGTAGGGTCAGGGAGAAGCACATTCACTTTAGACCTGGCCCACGTTCACTTCCACCTCTGGGGACACTTTGATAACGGGCTCCAAGTAGGAGGGGAGCTCGATGAAGGATAGCAATGGAATGACGGCCCAGGACTGGAACCTGGCCCGGCTTGGACAGACACTTCCTGAAAGGGCATGACTGGGGCCCGGGTATCTTCTGAGGTCTCTGAGGGGGCTGCCCAGGCTCTGTGGGGTCACCTCAAGGTTGACTCCCCAATGCTATTTGGCCCCGAGGGGGTCGGTGAGACCCACTTTGCGCTCTTTGCAATTTTGAGGGGGCAGGGACTCTTAGTGCCCCTGCAGGAGGCGGGCCACTTCTTGGGGGACGTGGAGAGGTGGGAGATTTAAAGGCTGAGGGGCAAGTTTGGGATGGCAGCAGGGGGAAGGCACGTGCCTGTGGAACACCTGCTTCTCCCGCCCACTTCTGCATCCAAATCCCTCGCAGAGGCCACGGAAACCATGCAAGAGGGAGCCGGGCCTCTCCCAACCACCTCCTCTGGGCAAACCACTGCCCCTCCTCCCTGTCTCCACTGCCACAGGGGAGGGAACTAACCACTCTGTTCCCAGGCCCCCTTATTCCAGGCCCCAGTGCACATTTCGCGTTGGCCGGGTGTTATTTGGGGCTGGGGAACTAAACCCTAAACAGATTCATTTTAGATGAATGACCTCACGGTTCCACAGCCGGTTGAATTGACCTAGAGAGAGCTGAGACGGGTCCCCTTCCTCCCTCCCTCTCTCAAAGCTTTCCTGGAGTCTGCGCAGCCCTGGGCAGGCAATGCCCAGCTCCAGAGAAAGGGCAGGCCCTGGGAGGAGGGGGAGGACGTGGTCAGGACAACCAACATCCTTGGGGACAGACAGACCTCCTGTGTCTGCCAGTTGTGGGGGGCGGGGCAGGTGCAGCAGAAAAAGACCCCTCCTCACACTCCCACTTCCCTGGTCCCTTCAGGGATCCAGGGCCAACTCTCCTCCACTCAGGGCAGCACCTAGAGCTGAGCGGGGAGCCAGGCCACTTTCTGTCCGGTGCTGGGTGCTGGCTCCCCTTGTACCACCCTCCCAGCCTGAGGCCCAGGGCCCAACAGACTCAGACTCAGGGCCCAGAAGCTGGGTAGGCCCTCAGTTCTTGTCCTCCGAAGTCCATGGTCCACGTGGTGAGTGGTGGCAGCAGGAGGAGGCCTGGCCATGCAGCTGTGCAGGGCCCAGGGGAGGGTGGTGGAGTCTCCAGATTGAAGGGGGGGGTGTGTGTTCAGCTGAGTATGGGAAGCATGTCGGGTGAGGCAAACCCAGGTGCCAGGGATCGAGGTTCTTTTCCAAAAACAATGGTGATGGTGACCAGGAGCACAGCGTGCCAGGGTGTGGGGAGCAGTGAGGGGCGGCCGGGGCTCTCGGGTACAGCCCAGGGACCCTGGTGGCAGCCCCCTGGGGCAGCAGTGTGGGAAACAGTCTACACCAGGCTCCTGGAGCCGCTGGAGTAGCGGCGCCGGTGCAGCAAGGAGCCTGGCGGGCAGTACTGGTGAGGGTGGTTGTAGGG
>NW_005358092.1:4457394-4461983 GCF_000412655.1 Myotis brandtii
GGGTGTGGAGCCGCAGGAGTCAGAGGAGGAAGAGGCGTAGCTGGAGAGAGCCTGGCTTAGCAGGGGCTCCATGCGGGCCAAGCAGGGCTTGTCCAGGACAATGACCTTGACAATTTGCTGACACTGCACCAGGGTCCCTGGGGGCGTGGGTGGTGATGGCGGCAACGGCGGGGGCTGCTCTCTCAGGGGGCTAGGCTGCGGGTCTGGCGGTGGCACCGCAGCTCTCCTCTGGGCCCCCAGCCCGGAGTTGTGTTGGGACGTTTGAAGCCTGTTGTGAATTGACACCTAGTTTAGAAACAGCCAGAGAAGCATGAAATGTTACAAGACTAATTCCCAGCTTCTAGGACTGGCTACCCTGAGCCTCCCTTGTCCCCTTCCCTGGCTCCTGTGCCCATTAGGGGCTCTCAGCCCTCACCTTGACCCACTCCCCATCTCTCCACCAGAGGAAAACTGGCAGCCAACAGAGGTTCCATCCCTGCAGTCAAGAGACTGACGTGTTCTGCCATCGACCATGAGCAGCCTCAGTTCTCTCGGCCTCAGTCTCCTCATCTGTGAGATGGGCGTTTGGACCATAGACTCACTGAGGTTCTGCATAGCTCTGCGGTCTGACTTCATGGCCCTGCTGGGTGGCTTTGGGCTATGGGTAAACTTCTCCCCACCTTCCTCTCTACCAGCTTCTGAGCTTGAAAAACTGGGGTAAGGGTCTTTGCTCCCTCCCTGCCTCCCAGGGTATGTTGAGAGCCAAGGGAGGACTCAGGGACAGGGTTCAGCACCTGAGACTTTCCAGCCCTCTCCTTCCTCTGGCGTTGTTAGAGGGGAAGCCTCATTGTCACTGTAGACATCACGAAGGCACCCAAACCCCAGACTGCCAGGAACCCCTGAGGGGTGATCTGGAACTCCCCCCACTTCCCCGCCCCCAGACTCCCAAGGCCATGACCACACATTCAAGAGCAGCCCAGAGAGCAAAGGCCAGAGTCTGATCCCCAGCTGCCTTTATGGCCCAACCTGGATCCTGGTTAAACTTATTCTGCTGCAGGAGGGGGTGCCCAGAAAGGATTCTAATCCTTATCTCCTAGGTGGGGCATGAGGAGGTGGCCCCCTCCCTCAGGCCATGGGGGTCACTATGAACCAGTCTGGCCTCTTCTTGCTAGCAGGGGGAGGGGAGGAAATGGGTGGCAGAGCGGCTAGAGGATTCTGGAAGGAGAGGGCTTTAATTCCTCACCCCGCAAGTCTCTAGATACTACAACCCCCTCCCGACACCTGAGCCCCTGGGGGTGGCCGAGCCCCTTCGCTCTGAGGATGTTTTCTACTGTCCTTGGAACCACCACCCAGGACAGCCTGCTCCAAGCCCAGGAGGATCCAGGCTACAGGGAGGGGACCTTATCCCCAGGCCTAGACCAGGAAGGCCCAGCCCAAAACGATCTCGGGGCCCTAACCAGAAGATCTTAACCCCATTATTGGCAAAAGGTGCAATTTCAGGGATCCCCCCCGCTTCCAGGGTCCCCTCTCCCAGTGGCCTGTCCCTCTCCACAGCTCCCAAGCCCCATCTGTCTGCCCTTCCATAGTCACAAGCCCCCAGCCATGCTCAGCATGTTGCAGTCTTTACTCTTCATTCTCAACCTCCAGCCTTGGCAGCACTTTCCAGGCCTGAGATTCCCCCAAACTAATGAAGGGGCCCCTGAGCCCGCACTGCCCTGCCAAGACACAGGGTGGGCAGAGAGCGTGGCTGGGCCACTTCCCTCCTGGGGAGCCCTCTGTGGCCCTCACTTGGGCAGAAGGCCTCTGTCCAGTGCTGCTGAGGGCAGGGCGGGGGGTGGTGGGGACAAGCTCCCTTCCCCACCTGCTCATATTCTGACCTATTTCCCAGGAGAAAAGTGGCCAAGACAGCAGGGGCAGGCTTGTGTCCCTTCTGCTCCCCCCACCCCCCAAGACTCTATGGCTGCCCCTCCCCAGGCAAATGCCTAGCTGCCCAGTCCACACTCGCCGAGCCCTCTTCCTCCTCCTCCCCAGCTGCCCCCATGTAGCCCACAGCTCTGGACCTCATCCTGCCCCTCCTCTTCACCTCCCCTTTCTGATCCCACCTCCACTGTCTCACCTCCCTCCTCCCCACCCCAGCCTGATCCCTTATCTTTAATAGTAAGTGAAAAGCAGGAAGTGACAGCAAAACATTTTCTCATCCTGACCCCCTGCTGAAGAAAGAAAGGAGAGAGAGAGAGAGAGAGAGAGAGAGAGAGAGAGAGAGAGAGAGATTGAGGATGGAACATGAGTAGCAGCTCGAAGATGGAGAAGCGCCTGCCAGAGGGGCTTGGCCAGGGAATGAGGAAATGACAGAGAGGGCAGAGGACAAGGGAGCTCAGGGTCCAGCTGAGAGGGTGGGGCAGTGAGGCTGCCCTCTGTGCGGGGAACAGAGGCTGGCAGGGCCCTGGGGCTAGCTGGGGTGGCAGCCTTGCAGATAGCCACATGGCCCTCTGGGGAGGGTTGGAGGGGAGAACGGGCCATCGGAGTGCTTGTCCTCCCTGTGCAGGTCCGGCTAAGGTGTGGGCAGGGCTGGCAGAACAAACCCGAGGGCTGGTAACTTGGTGTGTTTATCTGCAAGGCTAGAGAATGGGCAGCTGCAGGAAGATGGGGAGCAGAGGGGGCAGGGGATGGAATACCCACCCTGGGGGCTTGTCAGCTGCTGGGGCAGGAAGCTCCTCGGTGTAAAGGTGCCTCCTCCAGACACAGGTGTGTGGGAGATGGGGGCCGTGGGGAGCGAGAAGAAACTGGGCTCCCCTGGGTATCCTGGGGCTTCCCTGAGGTTAGTCAGGCTGGTGAGGGCAGGACTCCTCCCCCAGATCTCTACGTGGGGGCTCCTCCAGCTTGGGGGGGGGCGGTGGGAAAGGAGGCGTCTGTGTGAGCAGCTAGTGGTCCCTGGAGGCTTGGCAGAACAGGAGTGAGGAGGCTCATTGGGGTTTGAGGGGAGCCAGTGCAGGAGGACAGGGGCCCAGAAAGGCTCGCAGGGCAAGCAGGGGACGCTCTTGGTGCCTGGGAAGGAGTGGCTGCTGCTGCTACTTTCCAGTCCTTCCCATGTGGCTTGAGGATGGGCTTCCCTCTCACATGGACAGTCTTCAGAGAGATCAGCTCTCCCCCCAGAAAACCCCTAAGACAACCCCAATCTATTCTGCTTCACTTTCTCCTGCACACACCCTACCCTGTGGCCCACTTTCCAGATGGACCAGCTGTTCCAGGGAGAAGCTCTGTCCTCCAGCTTCTCCAAGAGGCACCGGAGGGCAGGGTCCAAGAGGCATGGGGGGGGCGGCGGTGAGAATATTGGGTTCTCTGATACAGCAGGTGTTAGGGGATCGGTGAGCAGTGTGCTTGGGTGTGTGTGTGGGAGGGCTTCATCTGTAAGGTGTTAGTCAGGGAGCTGGGCCTGGGAGGGCAATCAGCTGGCCAGGCTGGGGGTGGGAGGAAGTGCTGCAGCTTAACTAGGCGCTGAACAGTGGCATTACCCATGCTAGCAGTAACTTTTAATTGTATCTCTTGAAATTGGTAAAATGGTGAGTCGGGCTGGGGAGGCATTGATTAATACCTGAGAAGAGAAACAACAGAGACAGTGAGAAGGACAAGCGGGGGCACAGAACCACTCACCGGGGCAACCAGGCCTCCACTCACCTCCACCGTGCTCTCCGAAGGCCTCTCGCCCAGCGCAGCTTCCCTTTTGGCTTTGAATGCAAAGAGCACAGGGCTCATTCTCCACCCTCCTGATACAAACCCCTACCCCCTCCGACCCCTCAAACTGAGCATGCCTACAACGAGAGGGCGTGGCTGGTGATACTCTGGGTGCCACGTCACTCCTGACTGAGATGCAGCCAGGCGAGTGGACTGGCAGGGGAGCCCAGCTGTGTGACCCTGGGCAAGATGTCACACCTCTCTGAGCCTCCACAGACCAGAAGATCTCTGAGATTCCGTCTAACGTGGCCATTGTGGAGCCTTCCTGACATGGACTGTGCAGGCTGGTTATGAGCTGGCATTGGTTCTTGTCTCCCAGAAACACAAGGAGGCTCTACTGGGCATTTGTGGGCACCAGGTTCATCGGCCTCCTTCAAACACAGGCTCCTTTGTGTGAGGAGGGGCCAAGTTCCTTTTCTGTTCCCATCCCCGCTGCTTGGCCCACTGGTGGGGATTCAGTGAAGTGAGGCTTCCAAGCACTCACCACAGGGCCTGGCACGGAAGAGCCCGTGATGGCTCTGTAATTGCTACAACGGTGGACTGACTGGCCTGGTGCAGCACCAGAGACCCTGTGGACCCCCAGGGACAACTTGATGACTTTTTCTGGCTCAGTCATCTTCCTGCCCTCCCCATCCCACCCAGCAGGCATTCCAGGGGCTCCTCTGCCAGAACCCCTCTTATTTCTCACACCCCTGGGGTGGGGGAGGTTGTCAGCTCCCACGCTGCACTCATCCCTCTGCCTTCTGTAGCACAAAAGGGAGCTGGGCCAGTGTTTGGGATCAAGAAGCACTCCATGTGGAGGCCCCTGATGGACAGGGCCTGGAGGGACAGGGCCTGGAGGGACAGGGCCTGGGGGACAGGGCCTGGAGGGACAGGGC
>NW_005358092.1:4462226-4474801 GCF_000412655.1 Myotis brandtii
TGGGGGGACAGGACCTGGGGGACAGGGCTCGTCTGACCAGGGCTGCAGCTTCAAAGAGGCAGCTGGGCTGCAGAGTGTGCAGTGGGCTGTCAGGGAGTCGATCACAGCTGCAATTCAGCTCTGGATAAACAGCTGCGGAAACAAGCAGCTGTGACCTGACAGAAAGAAAGGGGCCGGCTGAAAAGCAGGCGGGGGCGAGAGGTGGGGGAGAATCACGAATGCATGATGGCAGGTCAAACTCCAGTACAGAAGGTGACATCACAGTGAGCATCTCCATGCAGCTCAAAGAGCTCTCAGTCCTGCCTAGAAAATGAGTCACATCTCCCAGCTGGTGTGACCCGCCCTGTGAGCTCGTGTGCTGCAGCAGCATGGCGTCCTGGCCGTCACTGGGGGGTGTGGACCAGCATGGAGTTTCTAGGCTCAAGCCGATGACGTCTTGCTAGGACCCTGGCTTCCCAGTGCTTAACGCGGGACACGCAGCAGGCACTCGTAAATGTTTGTTACACGTAAGAATAGGTGCCTGAATGAATTAATGGGCGCATAGTTCTGGGTAGTTTGCTGGGGGTTTGATGTGATGGGGTTTAATTCTCATGCCACCTCTCCTAATTCTTTTTCCTTTGGGACTGTGAAGGTGGAGTAAGTCTTCCCTGAAGGTGGGGGTGAGGGGAGAGCAAGGTGTAGGTAGGTAGAGGTGTCAGTGGGAGGAAGGAAGCAGACCTAGGAGCATGGCCAATGGGGGTATAAAGCCGAGAGCTGGCTTCATTTGTGTGGAGTGAATAATTCAACACCCCATGAACCAGCAGTCTTCTGAGAGCCTGGGTGTGTGAGGGCAGAAGGTGTCCTCACTAGGGCCAGGGTTATCAGGGCTCGGGCCTGACTCCCCATGGTGGGCAGCAGGTGGACGCCGGGCCCTGGGCAGTCTCTCTCCTTCCTCCTCACTCCCACTATGAAGGCCCCATGAGAGGAAGCCTGGAGCTCCTCAGCAGGGAGAAAGGGCCATGGAAACGAGCACTTCCCTCACCCCAATCCCCCAGGAACCCATGCCCAGAGGCGGTAAGTGGCCTCCATGCCCTCCCTGGCCCAGCCATCCAGGCCTGGGGTCTGAAACTCCAGAGCAGGGCCAAGGCTCACCTGTAGGCGATCCCTGCTTCAACTGCGGATCCACCTGGGCTCCTCCAGACTTGAAGGAGCGTGTCTTTGCTCCCTGCTGCTTCTCCAGCTCCCCTAGGGAATGGAGAGGCTCATGAACAGAGAGAAACCCTAACCTCGACCACAAGAAAAAAACACACGAAGAAGCAGAGAGAGCAGGATGAGAACGAATCCTTGACACATGCTACAAAAGGTGGGCCGCAGGGTCTGGCACCCCACTTCATGGCAATTACTATCTTCTGGAGCCTCAGTTTCTTCATCTGTATATGGGGATGAAATACCTGCTTGACTGTAGAGGAGGTTAAGAAGAGGAAGGTGGGCTGTGTGGGTTTGAATCCTGGTTCTGATACATTCTGTGTCACTTTAGGCAAGTTACTGAACTCCTCCATGCTTCACCTGAGGGATAGCAGTGCCCAGTTCAAAGCATCATTAAGGGGATTTACACGAGGAAATATATTAAGGCACTTAGAACAAGACCTGGCGGTGGCAAGTGCTCAATAAATATCTTTCATTACAATGTGTAAGATCACTTGGCACAGCAGACTTTGGTGACGTCTAGCCTGCCCGCCATGCTCCCCAGGGCTCTGAGGCCCCAGCCTGCGGTGCTTCCACAGTGTTTTCTGAGTCTCCCCGGAGAGACCCACGTGCCCGGGGAGGAGGGGGTCTGTCAGTGCTGCACAGCCCGCATGGCCAGGGCATCTGTCTTGGTACTCAACTGAGTCTTGGTATTCAATTTCAATTTTTCTCTCTAGACTGTAAACCTGTTCCTCCTTGTTCTCTGGGTGCTGCTAGAGAACTGCCAGTTACCATCCTTGGAGATTTGACAGTCATTATTAAATCACTCCAGCTTCTCTCTTCCAGGAGACATAACTCAAGTTTCTTTTATTAAAGCTATTCTCCTGGGTCCCATTTCCTGCCTCTCTGGTTGTCTATAATCCAGGGACACAGACTGCAAAGCCCCGAACCAAGACCATTTGTCCTGATTGCCTGAATCACAGCATCAATCAATACGAAATACTGTTACTGAACTGAGCTTCGTTCCTCTCCCCGCAGAGGGGCTTTCTCAGCTTTGGGGAAATCGGTGCTCAGTAAGCAGTAGCTGTGGCTGATTTTCATTTCCTCCTTTCTCCTTGACTCCCTGCCTCCCTGCCCAGCCCTGCATCTTCCCTCAACTCGCCTTTCCTTCCTCCTCATCTGAAGAATCAGAGCTAGATGTCTCTCCTTAAGTCCCTTCCCTCTAGACAGCAGGAGAGGATATTCAGCTCCTGGCATACAGATTCTGGCGATGTCTACGCCTTTGTACTCTGGGGAGATACACGATGGGCTGCTCACAGGCAGATGGGAAAAGGTTCCTCTCCCAGCAAAGCTGGTGCCCATGGGCCCACTGTGGCTCCTCGGGGCTGTGTGGAGGCACCTGTGACATTCTGATGATGAGAGAAGTGAAGCCATTTCAGGGTGTGTCCTCGAGAATGTTCAAGATCAATGGCCCAAGTAACATCTCTGAACATGCAACCCAGCCCCCTTTAAAGAGTCTGTTGTTTACACTGTGAGCTCCAGCATTGCAATGGAGTGCCGAAAGGGAATTTAAACACCCTCCCTCCACCCAGTGACTCCAGTTATATAGTCTGGTCTAGGGCGGTTTTCTTGTTTTAACTTGATTTAGTTATGGTTGTTTTCTTAGGAAATTGTCAACAAAACTTCTGTTCTCCCTCCCAGTGGAAAGTACCTCAAAATCAGACAAATGCAAATTCCAGCTCCTCTGCTTTTAATATGCATGACCTTGGACATATCCCCTTAACGTCTCTGACTTATCAGGCAAATGGGGACAATGCACCCACTGTGCAGCATCCGTGTGAGGATTAGTGGAACATAAGAAACTGCCTGGCACATAGTAGGTGATCCCAAACACTGATTAAAAAGCAATACTATGTAATACAGCTCTGGCTCAAAAACTCCCACTGCCTCTCCTGTTGTGTACATTTTTATGATTTTATTTTAATCCTCACTAGAGGATATATTTATTGATTTTGAGAGAGAGAGAGAGAGAGAGAGAGAGAGAGAGAGGAGAAACATTGATTGGTTGCCTCCCTTACTAGTGATTGAACCCACAACCTAGGAATGTGCCCTGACTGGGAATCAAACCTGCAACCTTTTGGTGTATGGGACGGTGTTCCACCCAACTGAGCTACCAAGCCAGGGTAGATTTTTATGATTTTAGAAATACTTTTCAACTAAGTGGCTGTATAAGGCAGACCTGAAGTTTAGTTTTATTTCTGTTTTACTTTCTGAATCCATTCTTGTCTGAAAGGCTACCTGAAGCCACAGCAGTGCTTCAACAGTAAAAGCTTGCAAATGGACACAAGTAAAAAAGCAACCAGTAAAGCAGAGTCCCATGTGTTCTAACCGCCTGAACTGGAACAGTCAAGAACCAAGGCTTTCCTTAGAGGGAAAGAAAGACCAAGTGAGGGGCAGTCGGGACGACTATTTGAGATGAAAACAGACGAAAGAAATGCGGAAAGACCAAGTGAGGGGCAGTCGGAGAACCAGCCTGGCTCTTCTAAACACGCCATGAAAAACTAGGTGGGACGACTATTTGAGATGAAAACAGACGAAAGAAATGAAACAACCAGATGTAGTGTGTGAACCCGGACTGGATCCAGGGGAAGAGGTTGAACAGGGAATTTGATGGGAGAGAAGCTGGGTCCCGGACCTCTTTGGTTTGCAGGCTGCCTTGGCCAGCTCGCTCAGTGTCCCGTCCAAACAGGGAGTTCTCACTTCCAAGGGGCGCATCTGCACACACACACACACACACACACACACACACACACACGTGCGCGCACGCAGCTCTGGCCGACCTCGCTTTACCTGAGAAGAAACAGAAGAGCAGTGCAGCCACACGGAGCCGTGATGGGCAGTGGGCCGGGGAGGGTTCAGGACGGCAGGAGGGGCCTTGGCTCACCCCACACTCAGTCCAAAGTGGGGGAAGGAGGCAGAGCATGTCTGTCTCCAAGCCCACTCTGTCCCTTGCTGACTGGGAGCTGGCCCACCCTCCCTGCGGACCACCTCAGAAAGCCTGGGTTGACTGTGTCCTTACACTCTCTCCGGATCTGCTCCAGTTCCGTCACCTCCGCGATGGACTCCTTCAGGTCCTCCACAAACTTCTGCATCTCGTCTGAGCCCAGGGCACAGAAATGCAGCACCTGCTTCTTCTCAGAGCCCGAGAGCGGGGTCGCCAGGGTGATGCCATGAGAGTAATCTGGAAACCAGACCCAGGCCCATGGGCCGTGAGCAGCAGCGGGCGAGGCTGGAGTCAGCCGGCATGCTTGTCCTTCCACCCTCCCTACAGCCCTCAACTCCCCCCAACCATCCTCTGCGGCATCTCCGGGTCCCACGGAGACTCACACTCATTCTCAAAGAGGTGGAACTGCATGCCCAGCAGGCCCACCGACTTGCAGAAGGTGTATGTGGAGGAGCTCTTCTTCTTTGGGCAAAGCTTGAGGATCTGTCAGGAGAGGGAGACAGAGATGCACTGGCGGGTGTTGGCATGCATGTGCCCGGATGCATGGACCCCCAGGACAGTCCTGAACACACAAGCAGATGCACGCAAAGATACATGCACACACATACACACTTATGTACTTAGGATAGATTCACACACGTACATATACATCTACATGTACACACACACATATCCACGTAAATAAACACTCCCTGCATCAAAATGTGTGTGTGTGTGTGTGTGTGTGTGTGTGTATAAACACTCCCTGCATCAAAATGTGTGTGTGTGTGCGTGTGTGTTTACTGCCTAAGACCCTCCAGTGGCTATTCCCTCTGCACTTAGAAGAAGCCAAGCCACACTTCCTGCCCTACCTGATCTGGTCCCTGCCTTACTCTGGCTTATGCTCAAGCCACACTCTCGCCCTTTCTGTAGCTTGAACAGGGCAAGCTCAGCCCTTTCCTCATGCTATTTCCTTTCCACAGCTCTCCCTGCAGCTGGGCTCAGTCCACCGCAGGCCCTTTGCTCATGCTATTTCCTTTCCACAGCTCTCCCTGCAGCTGTCTGCACAGCTGGGTTACTCTCATTACTTAGATCTGAAATGAAATGTGTCTCCTTAGAGATGCCTTCCTTGAGCATCCTACCTAAAAAACCAACAAAATAAACAAACAAAGAAGTCCACCTGAACACCGTCCTCCTGAGCCTATCACCTGTTTTATTTCTTCATAGCACCTTCCTCTCAATTTGGTATTATCTTCTTTATTTGTCTTCTTAATTATTTTTTTTTATCTTTCTTCTCTACTAAAATGAAAACTCTGTAAGCCAGTTGCTCAATACACAAAATATTGAGCTGGACTCTGGGGACACAGGAGAATGGGAGACAGAGAGCCCTGCCCTCAGGATGCTTATCGGCGGAGGAGGAACAGCTGGGTCAATAATGCACAATAAGCAAAAAAAAGGTGAAGAAATGGATAGATAAGGTAATTTCAGAAACTGAGAAGTGTTTTGAAGAAAATGAAATAGGGTAAGGATTAGACAGTGGCTGGCAGGTTCCCTTGCTAGGTGGGCAGGGAGGGCCTGTGTGAGGAGGTGATGCTGGAACTGAATGCAGGGAGGGTGGTGGCACAGGTGGGGGAGGAGGGGTGAGGGGAGGAGCTTTTCAAGCAGACTTAGCAGCAAGAACAAAGGCTGGTGATGGAATGCGCCCGGCCCATGAGAGGCAGCCTGCGGGGCCCAAGGTGCTAGAGCAGCCAGGGAAGAGAGAGGGGGACATGAGGTCAGAGGTCAGAGGTCCTGGAGGGCCGTGGGACTTCCTTCTCCTGCACCAGAAGCCAGGGTCAGGTCTGAAGCATGGCAGACAGGCCTGATCTGCACTCTGGAAGGACCACTCCTGGCTGTGGCAGATGGGTCCTGCGTGTGAGCATTAGATTTGGGATAGTTTTAGATTTAGTGCCAACACGACTCATGGATAGAGGGGATGTGGGGATTGAAGGAAAGACAGAAACCAAATCCTGTTCACCAGTTTGCACTTACAACAATGCCTGCACACAGTGGGCATTCACTGAACATGTGTGGAATGGATACCTGGCTTCAAAGACCAAAGAATGAGTACCATACAGATGCAGATGCTCGCACACACACACACACACACACGCACACATGCACACACACACACCAGCATCCCTTCAGGCCCAGGGACAGCACATGCCCCGCTGAGGTCCACCGCCCAGCACCGTACACCCTGGCTGTGGGACATGAAGTGCATCCCTTTACCCTGCCTGACCCAGGCTTCCGCTAAATGGAGAGAAGGAGGATCAGAATCTAGTTCATTTCCACTGTGACCGGGGAAATGATTTAACCTCTCGTTGCCTCGGTTTCATAACTTATAAGGTAGAAATGATCCTATCCACCTGAGCTACCTCACACCCACAATGTGAAAATGCCACGAACAAGGTAAATCAGCCACTAAGCACACAGCACTCGGTGTGAAATCTGGGAGGCCCCTTTGGCCCCTCTAGGGGGTCCCTGCTGAGGCTGAGCAGGGCAGAGGAGCCCTGGGCCGGTCGCTCACCACCAGCAGGTCGTTGAAGAGGAACACCTCCCTCTGATGTGCGGCCTGCTTCTGCAGCTTGTTCACGTCTGTCACCTCAAAGAGCCGGCTGCAGCAGACCAGGCGGCGATGGGGCACTGACAGCACCTGGAGAGGGGCACGTGCTCAGCAGGAGGCGCCCAGAGCTCACGGCCCTCCCCGCCCCACAGCACCCATTTCCCAGCAGATGGAGGGCCAGGGCTCTATTACAGGCCCGAGCTGACCCTAAACCCCCTCTCTCCTCACTGGGGTCCTTTCCCCTTCATCACGTTTCTTAGGGAGCAAGGCTGGGGTGAAGGGCTCTGTATGCTGGAGTAAATGAGGAGGTGAAGGGATGGGAAAGACAGTTGATAAGCGCTGTCAGACTGTTCATATCCAGTCACTGTCAACTGTTTCCCTCCAAGACCTTCTTCAGGGCACCCCATGTCCCAGGCTGTGGCCTGTAGGATAGCACCCCACCCCTTTCCACTGCACACCTAAACGCAAGTGTGCAAGAGGGAGGGGACTATAGGGACACCTTGAATCTGCTCCAGGGTGTAAAACTATCCACTCCAGTGGCATCTGAAGATCAGATAGACACTAAAACCTCAGCATATAGGCTCTGGGCAGAATAGGGCTCTCCCTGCACAGACTGGGCAGCGGACCCAGTGCACAGCCTCACAAGGTCCCTGAAGTGCCCCCCAGCAATCGAGGGAGGAGGAACTGGAGACAGATCCCAGAACTGACTCCACACCCTTTGTATTTATGGCATAAAGAGCCCCCGCTGGCATGTAAGTAGAGCAATAAACTACAGAGAACTGCAAAACCACAACATAAAAATCACTGCAAAACCACAACATATTTCCTGTGACCCCAGTGGTTCAAGACACCACAGTCCAAAGCCTATGTTAGCCTATTCTCTGTGTCTATCCAGTAGGACCAGACAGGCATGCCCAGGATCCACCCCTTCCTAAACCTCCCTATTTAGTCATCCAGATGCTTCAACCCTAGAGCACTGGGCAGTCTGCCCCACACCTCACCTCTGTCTCTCCTGCTGCAGCAGCTGGAGCAAAAGGCAATAACGCAAGGAAAAAAAGAGGGTGCAGTCTACGAGACCCAGCAGGGACTCAGTAACTACTAAGTGCAAGAGTAAGGGAAGAGTGTTCTTGAACGGCAAGGAGGAGAATGGGAGGAGATGTCAGGAAGAAAGAAATGAGAGGAGAGGTGATGGGGGAGCTTAGCAGACACAGGAGAGGATGTGATCCCCCAGGGGTACTGTTCTACAGCGGGCACTTACTGTCTTCATGCCCACGATGGACTTCTCCACCTTGGTGACATACGTGACGTGGTCCTCATTAGACTTGAGCTCTTTCTGCTGTATCCTTTCATAGATGCCCACCACCAGCTCCCTGGGGATGTCTGCGCCATCATCCACACCTGCCGTGAGAGAAAGGAGGCGGGGAGGTGGAGGAGGGGGGCGTCAGAGGCTTGGAGCCAGAGAGGGGAAGCCCCCTTCCAGACTGATCCCTTAAAGGGTAGCCTTGATTTTGCCCTGTCCCTGCTCCAAAGCCTTCAATGGCTGGCACTCATATCCATTACCTTAAGGACAAACTCCTTAGCCAGACACCAGATCTGCTATAATAGGGCCCCACATTTCCAGCCTCACCTGGAATGAGGCAATGAGGCAATGAGGCAAGGTCCTGCTGTTCCAGAACCTGCACTCCCACCTCCCAGGCCTTTTCCCTCCTCTACAAATGCAGCCTCCCTGTCCTGCCATGTGCCTTGCTTCTGCAGTCCACCTCCCTTCCCCCATCCCACCATGAGAGCATCTTGAAGGCTAATGTACTGTCTTGTTTCCTTTAGAATTTCCCCCCTCCTGGGCTTTCCCCTCCCTTCCAATAGGGAGAATGGTGCTCAGTGATTAGTTGTTGAATGGGTGACAAGATTCTTCCCTCACTGGGAAGGTGGAGGTAGTTAGACATTGAATGACAGAGGCAGCCCTGTGTGCAATGCAGGTAAGGAGACCCTGTACCCATCTCCTACTTCGCAGTAATGGTAAAACTCTGGTAACAAAAATTACTAACAGGAAATATATCAACATGAAAACATATTTCTTTAGAAGCAGAAACAGATGCAATAAAAAATTCTACTTTTTCTAAATCTTTAATAACACCACACTTCTTTGATAAGAGGAAAAAATTGAAAATTAATCAACTTCAGCAAGTGTCCTTAAAGGAGTTTTCCTACAACTGAGAGGACATTCACCTTCTATGAGCCATTCTCTGTATTGACCCTGTTTCTTCCATATCTGTATCTGGTCCTTAAAGGTGGGCTAATGGGCCATGCAGCACCCCTGGGGGCCTGAAAGGAATGTGGCTGGGGCAAGACAAAGCAGGGATCAAGACAGAATACACACGGGCCCCCAGGTAAAGATAGAAGGTTGTACATCTTCTCTTTCTGAATATTCTTGTACAAAGAAATTTTTAAAAGAGGCTACACCCACAAAGATGAAGAGGAGGGGGAAAAGGCGATGGCACCATGGGGTCTGGAAGGCAGATGAAGGAGTGACTGGATTGGCAAACCTAAGAAAGTGGACACGGAAGCACCACAGAACCTAGAAGGGCTCTAGAGTTGGCAGCAATAAGATCTCTTAAAGTGGAGGTGAAGGTGGGCTGAAAACAGGAAAATAGGTTGAAAATCGAGAAAACATTTAGATTTTCCTATCCCTTCCACTACAGCAGAACACTGAAGGTTAATCCTCTGAAAGGGATGAACCAGGAACTCTGGGTTGCAAGTCCCTCCTTTAAGCCCAGCCAAAGGGGGGAGTCTGTGCTGAAAACTGGGGGGTAAAACTGATGTCTATATATTAAAAGACCCCCTCAACCCTATTCATCCACAAAGATCTCAGAATGTTGGCAGCCAGACTCATAGCCTTTGGACAACAGATGGGACATTTCTCTCCAACCAGCACAAGAGAAAACATCTAAAGGTACTGCAGTAGGGGTCCCCCAATGAAACAGCTCAACTAAAGCACCCTATGATTAGTCCACCATTCAGCAGCCCGCCAGTACTCACAGAGTATTTAATCAGCTGTTTAGTGGCTCACTCTTAAATATAAATGGGCAACCATTCATCAACTATATATGAGAAAGAAGTATGGGAAAGCAGAAAACGGAAGCCAGAAGAAGTAGAGGCAAGCAGGAAGAAACTGAAACAAGCAAATAAAAATATATCATTAATGTCTTCAGAGATATATAAGAAGATATTGCATCTACAAAACAAGAATATAATGCTATGGAGGAAGAACATTTAGAGAACAAAAAAGGAGTTATTTAAAACGAAAAGTATGACAACAGAAATGGAAAACTTAGTAAGAGACTTGAAAGGTAAGGATATCTTCAAGAAAGTCAACTAGAAGACAAAGATGGCAGGTAGAAAACTATAAACATTAAAAGATCAAAGTATGAGATCTAACATCTGAGTAATAAGAGTTTCAGAAAAAGAGGACAGAGAAAATGGATGGTGAAATGAGCAAATACAAAATTTAGAAAACTTCCCACAAGTAGAGGGCTTGTGTTTCTAGACTGAAGGAACAACACAGTGCCTAGTACAATAGATTTAAAACACACACACACACACACACACACACACTAATAGATTTAAAACACATACACACACACACACACACACACAACCCCACAAGGTACACCTTCATGAAAATTCAGAACAGAAAGGACAAAGAGAAGAACCTATAACTTTTCAGAGAGAGCAAGAAAAAATAATAGCAAAAGGTCAGGAATTGGAATGGCAGTGTTAGCATTGTCAGTTAAAGGACACATATATAATACCTTAATCAATAAAGAAAAAATTCAAAAAGTTTCTCATGGAATAAAAATAAAGCTGCTCTCTAGAAATGTCAATTTCTGTTCTTAATAGTTCCTCATTGGAAGGGGACTTACTGGGAGTCTAGCATCACTGTCATCTCTGATTTTTAAAACAATCCCAATAAAAATATAATCTAATGAGAGAGAGAGAGAGAAAAAAGATAATGGAGCAACGCCTTCAAAATTCAGCGTTTAATGTTTCCAATCTGTAATTCTATTCCCAAGCAGATTGCCAATCAAGAGTGAAGATAGAAGCCCGGCTGGCATGGCTCGGTGGTTGAGCGTCAACATATGAACCAGGAGGTCATGGTTTGATTCCCAGCCAGGGCACATACCTGGGTGGTGGGTTCAATCCCCAGTGTGGGGCATGCAGGAGGCAGCCGATCAATGATTCTCTCTCAGCATTGATGCTTCTCTCTCTCTCTCCCTCTCCCTTCCTCTATGAAATCAATGAAAATATATTATTAAAAAAGTGCTGGAATTAACCCGATTTACTTTAAAAAAAAGCGTAAAGATAGAAAAAGATATACTAGTATTCAGACACACAAGTTCTCAAACAGTTTGCCTCCAGTGTACCTTTTTTCTGGGGGAAAAAAGTGTACCTTTTCTCTCTCAAAGAGGAAGCTATGAAATCTAGGCAACAGAAATCTAACACAGGAGCAAGGTGAGGATCCCCAGACGATGGTGAAAGGAGATATCAGAATGACAGCCGTGCAGCTGTCCAGACTAGAGCAGAACTAGAGGCCCCAGGAGACACAGCTCCCAGAATATGAAACTCAGGGAATATCTGCTGGGGCTCAATGTGTTTAGAGGAACTTGACACTTGAGGTGAAGAGTTTGGAGATGAATTAATGGCAGGTACATGAAGAGCTAAACAAATGGACAAAGAATACAAGTATTCACTCCAAGGAAAATAGAAATAGAAAGGATTTGTAATCATTATATACTTCAAGACTCAGCTTTGTATTGTGTTTACTCAGCTTTGGGTTGTGTTTAATATAAACAATGACATCACAAATATGATGCTACAAATGATGCATGGGGTTGTGACATAATTTTAATGGGAATGGGTTAGTGAAGGTAAATGAAAGAGGGCTAACTCCTTTTATTCCACTGTATGTCTGAATGTTTATGAACCTGTCAAATTCATATGTTGAAATCCTAATGCCCAACGGTATTAGGGGCAGGGCCTTCAGAAGGTGCTTAAGGCACGAGGTTGGAGTTCTCATGAACGGTATCAGTGCACCTATGAGAGAGACCCCACAGACTCCCTTGCTCCTTCCACCTGCGAGGACACAGCGAGAAGCATCAGCTAGAACCAGGGCGTGGGTTCTCACCAGACACTGAGTCTGCCTGTGCCTTGACCTTGGACGTCCAGTCTCCAGAACTGTGAGAAATAAGTCTGTTGTTTGTAATCCACCCAGACTGTGGTATTTTGTTTTAGCAGCCTGAACAGACTAAGACAGAAATTAATAGATAACACTTAAATTTTTTTTAAAATGAATAAGTAGCAGAGTGTGAAAGAAACCGCATACCAAAATATATGTACTGTGTAATCCCGTTCATACGAAATTCCAGAACTGGCACAACTTGGCAATGGTGATGGGAGGTCAGAGGAGTTGTTACTCAAGGGCAGGGGTATTGAATGGAACAGAACATGGGAGAATGTTTCGAGGTGAGGACAGTGATCTATATTTAGATCTGGGTGTGATTACATAGCTGTACAGGAATATAAACATTCATCAAGATTTCAGATTTACTGGTATAAGCCTTACAGTATGCATTTTTTACCAATAAAAATAGGAATAAGCAAAAAGAAGCAGAAGGAAGCATGTGCTTTAATGATATAGAGCAGTGGTCGGCAAACTGCGGCCCCTTGAGTGTGGCTCTTCCACAAAATACCACGTGTGGGCGCACACGTACAGTGCGCTTGAAACTTTGTGGCCACACTCAAGGGGCCAAAGAGCCGCATGTGGCT
>NW_005358092.1:4476087-4487265 GCF_000412655.1 Myotis brandtii
GAGGGACATGAGGAAAGGTTGGCCCCACACTCCCCCTTCGCACTGGAGCTGAGAAAGGTGTAGCCACCAGTGGCTGGAGGACCCCACCCTGCTGGGGTGAGGGAGCCACTTTGCTCCCTGGGACCTCCCAGGCCTTACTCACCCCGAGGGGCTCCCTTTAATAACCTGAGACCCTTTCCCAGACCTTCATCTAACACAATTGTCTGTGAGGCAGATGGCTGACTGTTATCTCCACTTCACAGCTAAGAACCTGAGACCCAGAGAGGCCAGCAGGTTGCCCAGGCCACAGAGCTAGGAGGAGGCTGAACCTCCAAAGCCCAGGTCCTTTCTTCTCAAACTCAGAGCGTCTCAGACGCAGATGAAGGTTTAAGACGTGCAATTCACTCTCCTAGTCTTCAGAGACCTGCTGGGAGCGTGCATGTCTCAGACGCGGATGAAGGTTTAAGACGTGCAATTCACTCTCCTAGTCTTCAGAGACCTGCTGGGAGCGTGCATGTCTCCCTCGCTTCCCCTTCCAGGTCCCATTGGGGTTTCTGGTGAAGGGACCCCCTCCCATGGGCTCTCAGGTCCTTCCTTTGCAGCCAAGGAGCCCTAGCGCTCAGGGGAGCTGTGGCCACTGGGAGGAAATGACATATTTGAGGGGACAGTGTGGAAAGGGGGACCCCCTTCTGCACCGCCCTCCCATGGGCTCCCAGATCCTTCCTTTGCAGCCAAGGAGCCTTAGCGCTCAGGGGAGCTGTGGCCACTGGGAGGAAATGACATATCATCTTAACATGGGAGGGGACAGTGTGGAAAGCACAGCCACCCTGGGCCTGGGCCCAGCACTGAATCTTTTGTGACTTTAGTTCACAGACTCACCACTTGGAGCCTCAGTTTCTTCTGAGAAGAAGGAGGTCAGAGTCCTGCTCCCCAAGGGCCCCCCCACCTCTTAATGCCACCTCTAACCTTGGAGAGTTTGCCTCTGATGTTCCCCTTCGGTGTGTGGGAGAGGAGGAAGTGAGGGGGGGGCACGTGCCAATCACCCCCACGAGGCAGTCTCATCTTTTGGTTGGGCTGCTTCTGGAGGGTCATGCCTCCTGTCCACTGGGTTATGCTTGTCCTCTTTTGGGGAGACTGTCCCCTGGGCTGTGAGAGCAAGGCGGGAATCTAGGCCTGGCTCAGAGCAGACCTAATTCTCCTTGAGCTAACAAGGCTCTTGGAGCTGATTCTTCCACTTCTGCACCCATGCTCTACTCCAATCCTCTCTCCTGATCATTCTATACCCAGCCGGAGGAGAAGTGGGGGGCACGTGCCAATCACCCCCATGAGGCAGTCTCATTCTTTTGGTTGGGCTGCTCCTGGGTCATGCCTCCTGTCCACTGGGTCATGCTTGTCCTCTTTTGGGGAGACTGTCCCCTGGGCTGTGAGAGCAAGGCGGGAATCTAGGCCTGGCTCAGAGCAGACTTAATTCTCCTTGAGCTTATACATGCTAACAAGGCTCTTGGAGCTGATTCTTCCACTTACGCACCCATGCTCTACTCCAATCCTCTCTCCCCATCATTCTATACCCAGCCCCTCGCTGCCCTCTGGAGGTAAGCAGCCCTCTCTCTGCTCCCACAGCCCCTGGAGACCCCGCCACAGGGTCAGGACCCCAGGCATCAATGTCCTCTCACTGCTGTCTGCCAGTCCATGGAGGGCTCGAGTCCAGCATGTGGCTCAGGGCCCAGCATGCCGACGGACTCAGGAGAGTGGCTGCCTGAGCAGAGGGATGAGCCCTGAGCAGACACCACTCCCGTCATCATCCTGGCTCTGGTGTTGAGTCTGATGCTTGTGCAGAGATCCCGCCTACCCCGGCTCTGCTGTCAATGTTTAGGAGAAAGAAAGGGGAGATGCCCACGTGGTGGTGGTCATGGATCAGCTCCCCCCACTCCTTTCAGGGGAACCAAAGGGAAGAGAGCACCAAGGACTTCCTCAGAGGGAAGGGCTGGTAGGGGCTGTCCTTCCCCCACCCTCCAGGGCAAGGAGGATGGCCGTCTCACGCTGGGAGCCTGTCCTCGGCTTGGTCAAACCCAGCCTTCTCTCAGGCTTGTCCATCTGGATAGTGAGTCAGAGGGTGGGGCTGGGAGCGGGAGGCAAGAATTTGGCCCAAGCATGAGAACTGGCAACGTCAGTGTCTGAGCATTTGAGACGGACAACTGGGTAGTAGGCCCTCCAGGTTCAGCTCTTGTCGTCTCCTCCCTGATCCCTCCCCAGTGGAACGTGAGCTCTGAGATCAGCATCATGGGCCCACATCTGCATGTCCCTGTAGCCCCGCCTGGTCAGGTGTTATAAATCCAGCACGATTGAGCCATACAGGGATGCCGCTGTCCGGAAGAGGTGAACCAGACAGGAGAGGGAGGGAGGAATAGAAAGGAGGAGACAGAGACACAGAGGACACAGAGAGTCAGTGAGAGAGACAGAGAGAACAAGGAGTGAGAGGCAGAGGGAGAGAGACACACAAAGAGAGGCAAGGAGATGAAGAGAGAGAGAGACAGACAAACAAGGGGGAGAGAGAGAACAAGAGACAAACAAAAACAAGGGGAGAAAAAGAGGGCGAGGGGGAATGAAGGAGGGGGAGAGGGAGGCAGGAGAGGTGGAGGTGGAGGAGGAAGAGCAGACAACGACAGGACAAGGCAGAGGCAATGAGGGGAGGAAAACAGCAAAGACGAGACCTGGTGGGCCTCGGCGTGAAGTGGCAGTGGGTGGGGGACAGGGGGGCGGGACACATTGCAGCCTCTCACCCCAGGGACTCCCATCCTGACTCTTGCAAGGCCAAAGGGAAGGGCACTGAACCCCAGCTTGGCCAACCCTGCCTGTGGGGCCTGCCTCCCTGGTGGACCCCAGAATGGCCCCTGGCTCCCTGGTCTGGCATCTGGGTGCCCCCCCAGGACCACTTGTCCCTGTGGTCCATCTACCTACTCCTCACCTGGCCCTGACCTCTCCCTGCAGACCTCTGAGGTCCTGGCACAGTGCACCCCTCACAGTGTCCCTCCCAGAGCCTCTGTGCATGCGTCCTCTGGTACCGCACTCTGGTCCAGGCCTCACCCCTGAGGAGGAGGGTGGGTGCCCAGAGGCCCAGGCACTGTGTGCAGTGGACAGAGGAGGCGGTGGAGCAGCTGGGAGAGGGTGGGATCTGCTCAGCCAAGCACGATGGCCTAGTTTCCAGCCCTTCACTCAGGTGACACGAAGCCGGCTCACTCGCTCTCAGGGCTGCAGCTAAAAGCTCCAGTAATGAGCCCAGAGCCTGTGAGTCAAGGACTGGGACGGAGATGCAGCCGGTGGAAACACCAGCCACGATGGGGAGCGCTACATAAATCAGTCACGGCCACGGGGATGATGACTTCAGGGGAAGACACCTGGGCTGTGGGGCAGACAGTCTCTACATCTCACACCTTTGAAAACCCCGCGGAAGGAGGCATGTTAAATGTCAATCCCTGAACCCTACCCCAGATCTACCGACTAGAATATCTGGAGGCAAGGCCTGGGAATCAGCATCCTTCAAAGATTCTTTAAAAATTAAAACTAATAGCTGAGCTGAGTGCACGGGTAGGGGGATTTGGTCCATGTAGAAGCTTTTAAAATGTGAGTCCAGCAACTCACAGGCCAACAGGCAGCAGCTCGTGGGGGCACATGTGTCCCCATCAGTTCTCAGGGGCTGCCTTTGCATGGGGGTGGTGAGGGGGGACGACGGAGGTACAGACAGAGGCAGTCCCCACCACACACACATTCATGCTTCCTCCCTGCCGCTGCCTCCACGGGGCCCGCAGTGGTTAATGGGTAGCTCGTGTCCTGGCATTCTCGGATCCCAGGCGGGGGGGAAATATCAGTGTTTTCTGCGAAACCCCCAGATGGCAGCAAGAAGCTGTGCTGCAGGGGGGAAAGGCACTATTACCTCCAGCAGACAAGCGTTTTCCTCTCTGCGGAGCTGGCGTGGGGCCAGGTGACCTCCCAATCTGACAATCTCTGACAAGAACTCAGCCAGTCTCTACGGCTCTGCAGACGCTCCCGGATGGCAGGAGAGGCATCATTTCCGGCTGGCTTTGGAATACAGCTCACGATGACTGCTTCTCCCCACGCCTCCCAGAGAACGATCACTTGCCTTCCTGGTGAGCCTGTGCCTCCTAGGGCAGGTGGCTGTGCTCTCTAACAAGCCTGCTTTGGTGGGACCTCACTTCTGGGGTCTCCGTCATCCTGGGATCGCCCATAATCCTCACCCGTCCCCACAGCTTGATTACTTTCTCACCTCCAAAGTAGAAGCGTGGGCCTGCACCTTGACTTCTGTTATCTCTCCTCTCCTCTCACCTTTTCCATCGCTTCTCTTATTTTGCAGTATCTACCAGCACTTAGAATCTCCCTCTCCCTGTCCTCTTTGCCACCCTCGAATTCTTGTGGGGAGCAGATTGTTGACAGTTTTCCAAATCCATTCTGCTGCCTCCACCCAGGACAACCAACTACCACTTCTTCGCTTAGATCATCTTTAAGGTGAAAAATATCACATGTTTCTGGGTGGTATTTTTTGATGTATGATCTCCCCATTTTACAGAAGGCAAAACTGAGACCCCAAAGGGGCTTGCTTCATGCTCCCACCACTAGGAAGAGCAGGTGTCTGGCTTCCTGCTTGTGAGCCTCTCCGCACCCCTGGGCCCTTTCCACTTCACAGGGGGTCCTAACACTAGTGGAGAAGCGCCTCTGTGCTCTCACTTACTGAGCACTGCTCTTAGTGCCTCACTAAGTGCACAATGACAATCTCCTCAATCCTGTGCGATGTTAATTATCCTGTTATTTTTATTACATACAGGAAAGTGATGCTCACAGGAGAGCTGGCCCTGCAGGGAGACTGCATGCATCCAATCCCTCGCCAGCATCTCCAGGGCCAGGCAAACCTGCCCCTCCCCCTCTCAATGTCTGATGCTAATGTGTCTCTCCCTTGGGGCTGCTCCCTTACCCAGGTGCCTGATGGGAGCTATGACGGGACAAGGGGGGGGACAACTGGCCACAGCCATAGAGTCATGTGTGAGGAGCCACTTCATATGCAGTCAGCATGAGGCTGTGTGACTACCCTGCAGTTTCAGAGCTCGCCTGGACACACAGCCCACGGCAGGGGCTAAATCCTTGCCCTCCTACCTTCCCCTTTCCGGTCTGCCCTCCATCTTTCCCTCACTCCCTTCTTCTCCCCTCTCTCCCTCCCTCAGTCCTTCCCTCTCTCCTTTCCTTCCCTTCCTTCCAACAAATATGCATTGTCTCCTGTGTGCCAGACACTGTGCTAAGGACCTGATATAAGTGCAGACAACACAAACACAGATCCTGTCCTGATGAAAGAAACAAATGGAGTTTGAAATAATTATTTCATTATAATTGTGATTAGTCGTATGTAGGTAAAGACAGGTTCCATGAGAGGACGAAGGAGACATATTTTATACTGGTGTGTTCAGAAAGGCCTCCTGGAGGACATGACATTTGAGCTGAGATTGGAAGATGAGTAGGAGCTGACCAAGGGAAGAGGAGGGTGGGAGCGAGCTCGGAGGCAGAGTGGGGAAAGCACATGCCAAGGCCCTGCGGTAGGAAAGAAGTCTCAAGGACCTAGAAAGGGTCAATGAGGCTGCAATGTGGAGAGTAAAGGGGAGAATGGAGAATGGAGAATGGCAGACTGTGGGGCTGGGAAGATGGGCAGGGGCTCGACCGGTTAAGAGCTCTGTGAGTTGCAAGAAGGATTTTGGAGTTTATACTGAGCGCTGTAGGAGACAATGGAAGGGTATGATCAGAGGTCTGATAAGATCCAGTTTGCTGTAAGAAGGCTTCTCTGGCTGTTGGGGAGAGAATGAACAGAAAAAGGAGGGCAGGGAACCAAGAACGAAGGAGGGACCCTGCTAGGACACTACTGCAGAGGTCCGAGTTAGAGAGGGTGGGGTTTGGGCTGAGGTGGAAGCAGGGGAGACACGCTGAATGGACAACCTGAGATACATTGTAGAGGAAGAACAGATGCACCAGGTGATGGAGGGGATGTGGGAAGTGAGGGAACAGGAGTCAACGATGAGTCTCAGCTCTGGCTTGGCACCTGGGCGCCTGTTGCTCTTTTTTAGGACGAGTTGATGACAGGGTGACACAGATGCTGGAGGAGACAGGGAGTTTTGGACACATTAAGTTTGAGATGTTCTTTCATACAGTATCAATTTTCCCCTCTTTACTAGATTCTCATTAGTAAATTACTTTATTTTCTATTTTACAAATTAAAGCCCTGCTTTGACCCTTCTTTGCTTTCTAGAAACTACTCTTTTCTCTATTCCTCTTTAGAGCCGAACTTCCAGAAGGCGTCCCTTCTGTGCTGTCTCCACTTTCTCAACCCCATTCACTTTCGCCCGCTCCAGCCACGCCTCTACCCACAGTATTCCACTAACACTTCTCTTGTCAGGGCCGCCGTGCTGCCACGGCCAATGGCACCAACTTCTGTCCACGTTCCACCAGCCTCTTGGCAGCATCAACATGGTTAATCAGTCCGTTCTTAAAACACTCCTCTCTTGCTTCCACCATACCACCCTCCCTCAGGTTACTCTTTCCTCTCCGTGGGCCGAAGCTCTAACCATCTCGCAGCACCAGCCAGGGCGTAACCAGCCCCCTTCTGAGTCCTGCCCGCTGTCTGAATCTGGGTGCTCTTGTCTGAATGTCAGTCATGGGCAGTACTCACATGACCAGAGGTTGTGCTAGCATCTCTTGCAGAGAAGTCAGGTTGTATATGTTTTATGCTTTACTTGGTATTTATTATTTTAACTTGTTCCAGTAAATATTTGACAATGTCTGATTTCAGGAATTCTTCAGATTAAAGTCCCAAACTCAGCATCCCCCTCCCCCCAAAACTGAAACTACATGCACGTTATTTAGTATAATTTGCACGCATCACTGTACTGTACACAAACATATTCATATCAAAGACAGAGTGTTCTGAATTCTCAACAGCTCGGGAGGCTGTCCACTGGGATCTGGCCTCCTCGTCCCTCTACACTGCCACCAGGCCCTGCTTCGCCATGCCTCTGGCTGCACCGACTCCTACCCTCCCCAAGGCCACTGCTGAGATTTAGGGCATCATTTCCCTCCACAGCGTGACTGCAATAGCCTCCGAACCAGCCTTGTTGCCTCCAAATAATCTCCCAGAACAATCCTGCTAGGACATCATTTGGCCCTGTCACTCCTCTGCTTACATTTTGTCACGGGTTTCCCACATCACTTGGAGGAAACCCGAGTTTCTCAGCAAAGCAAGCCAGGCCCTGTTAGCTTCCCAGCTTCCCCTGCCCCTTCGGCATACTGGCGCCCTCCTGCCATCTCACTATCACGCCTCCACACTTTTGCACACACTGCTCTTCCTTCCTGCCACCCAACCCCAACCTTGCAGTCTCCTTTAATTGTCAGTCTCTCCAGGAGTACTCCTCCACCACCCCTGGGCCCTGGGCACGCCTTCTGTCTACCACCGCAGTTGTGCCCATGTCCTAACATTTAGCTGCCCGTCTTCCCACCAGGCTACGTGCTCCTGCAGGAAGAGGCAGTGCTCTGAATCTCGGCATCCCTGTTCAAATATGAATCCAACAAACACTTGTAAGATGAGTGAATGAGTAAGTAAGAGACCAACTGAGTGAAAGAACAAGACCTCGAGCAACAAGGTCAGCTGGGGAAGGAGTTCAGTGGCCTGAACCTTTGGAAGTTCTGCCCTGTGACCCAGGATGGCTGGGCTCACCGGCTTGCTGTGCAAAAATCATCTGCAGCTGATCTGACAGTTGAAAAAGCTGCCAGGGAAATGGCCCCGTGGGTTCCATACGGCAGGCAGCACGGCAGAGTGGAGTGCAGGTCCTTCCCTCCCCGCTCAGCTGCACATGCAAGTGAGTGAGTGATGATGGGGCACCGGGGGCAATTAGAGGGCTTCCCGCAGACCCTGTCTGGACCTGCCTCGCAGGCGCTGCTGATGGGCGGCACGGTGGGAGTAGTGCCGGGCTCCTTCTGGGCAGTCTCCCTCGCCTGTGGGTATCTGCAGGGGCTGCAGCAAGTAGCCCACGAGGCGGGGGGAACTTCAGCACAGATGTCCCCTGCACCTGTGTAAAGAGGTACAGTCGTGCATAAAATGGCTCAGCCCTGATCTATGTGTGGAATCAGTTTGTGTTACAGGGAGATCCACATGATGTGTGATCAAAAATGACTTCTTTTTAAAAAATATATATTTATTGATTTCAGAGAGGAAGGGAGAGGAAAAGAGAGAGATAGAAACACCCATGATGAGAGGGACTCATTGATTGGTTGCCTCCTGCATGGTCCCCACAGGGGATTGAGCCAGAAACCCAGGCATGTGCCCTTGACCAGAATCAAACCCGGGACCCTTCAGTCCGCAGGCCAACACTCTATCCATTGAGCCAAACCAGCCAGAGCAAAAATGATTTCTTTTTTAATGACAGCAAGACAGTGTCTGGCAGACAAAGGAACTGGTTGGGAGCTGAAACTAGGTACTGACAGCAGAACAGACAGCAGAGATCTGGCAGGTGAGGCGCAGGCCGAGGCGGGGAGGAGCTGCCTGAGCTGCAGACCTGGACCTGTGCTCCCGGTGGAGACTGCTTTCAGGTTCCAGGATGAGGGTGGAAAACGAATCCACCCACAGCCACGGATGCAGGAACCCTGGTTTTATTTCTGCAGTTCTTGGCTCACACAATTCAATTAAAAATATCCCCATCCACAGAGAGTTATTTCTGTTAACGGAACTCACAACATGCCCAACAAAGGTCAAGGCTTTTTGGGAAAGTGCGATGTGGCTAAGGAAACGGAGCAGAAGGAAGGGGACGCAGGAGGATCTGCCGTGCTCCTGGTGATGACACGAGGACAAAGAAAATCGTTTGAGGGGCCTCAGAAGAGATGGCTGCCAGTGACACCTTGAGGATTCAGGAACCAGAAGAACTCAGTATAAACGATCCAAACACATTGGAAGTCAGTGTGGATGCCTGAGATGATTTCCCTTTTGCTGGGCCTGGCAGCATCTGTTTGCCAGTGGCTCTCAGACTTGAGTGGGCATCGGAATCACCTGGCAGGCTTATTAACACACAAATTACTGCCCCCAGAGTTTCGGATGCACTGGGTCTGGGTGGAGTCTGAGAACTGATGTTGCTGACAAGTGTCCAGGGGCTGCTGCTGTTCTGGGGAACACACTTTGAGAACCACTGCTCTATGCCAGTCACAGTGGGAGGAATGAGAAGCCAGGCCTTTGGTGTCAGATGCCCTTGGGTTTGAATCTTGTTTCTATCATTTAGCTGTTCGGTCACTTAGCCTCTCTGTGCCTCGGTTTCCCCATTTGTAGAATGGAGCTGATACCTATAACACCTCAGGGGCAGGGTGGTTATGAGTTTTAAGGGAGTTCCTAGTATATAACAGAGCTTAATAAAGGTAGTTTTCATTATGTACCTGGAGACCAAGTGTGAACTGACATGCCAGGTGACTAAGTGGACTTGAAGTTCCTTCCCTCTAGCATAGGCATTAAGACCCCTCCCCTCATCAGCAATTAACTCTGCCTGAAATTACACCATCAGACATTCATCCACTGACCCTTTAAAATATACGTATACCAGAAAGAGGAAACTGAATCTAGCTCAGATTTCTTGAGATTTATGAATCAATTTTTCGGCTCTGCTTTCTTCTCAGATGAGAGGGTCAGAACATAGCAAATAAAGGTGAGTCAATGGATAGTACCTGATTCCGTTCAATTCTCTGCCACTGGCCATGGACTAGTCATTTCCTCCCTCTGGGTCTCAATTTCCACCTGGTAAAATGAGGGGGCTGGACTACCTGACCATGCAAGGGGTCTTCTGGTACGAGTCACACCTGGGTCTGACGGGGACTACAAAGGCATGGGGCCCACACTTCTCTTGGGGTGCAGTGCAGTGGTAGGACGTTGTAGGCTTAAGAGCTCAGGTTATGAAACCATCCTGCCTGGCTTCAGATCTCAACCATCGATGGTGGACAAGCTGTCCACCCTCTGCTCCTCGGGGCATTCATTTGCACAGTTTGACAGCACTCACCTCTCAGAGTTGCTGTGAAGATGAAATGAGGTTTTGCATGGCATGGGTCTTGGAACAGTGCCTGCTGGCACACAGTAAATGCTTAATACATATATGTGAGCTGTGATCATTACGCTTTGAGGCCTGCTCACTCACAGCCGATCCTCCTAAAACCCCAGGAGATCGTAACTCCCAGGAAGCCTCTTGTAAAGTCCCGCATCAGAGTGGCCAGTCTACGCCACACCTGAACATCACACACGAATTAAGAGAGACCCCTCCAGGGCTAGGGCCTGACTAATCAGAAAGGAACTGGGTGGTGGGTATATTCATTTTTGTGTAAAAGCCCAGTTTATATGATAACGTGGCCAAGCCAAAGGAGTCTCAACTCTGGACTCGTTCACCCCACACTTAGGATCCCAAGATCTCCACACGGGTAAGTGGTTCTTCAATGCTCACTGTTAGGGGGAATCTCTCATCTATGTGTGTGTGTGTGTGGGGGGGGAGGGTGGTTGGGGATGGGGGAAAGGCAGTGGAGAGGTAAGAGGTCAAGGCCATAAAACCCCAAGACATCACTTTGAGAAGAGACCCCCTCCTTCCATTCCTGTGGTGGTGACAGCCTCAAGTTTTCAGAGCAGTGGCGATCATCCCAAAGTCTCTGTCCCTTTCTGCCCCAGGCCTCTCTCCACCCTTCTCCAGACATATAAGGGTCTGCCTGGGCCCTGAGGGCTCTCCTTGTGGAATTCCTCGGGACCAGGCCTCGGTTCTGAGGTTGCACAGGGCACTAAGGGCAGGAAGTTCTCAAATCCTTCCTTCCTGGCGACAAAAGGCCAGAGCCTTCCAGACTGCTGAGTGTGACAGACAGCCTGTCTTCATTTCTGAATGTCCCCTAAGAACAAATCTGTTACACTCTGGCCAACACATTTCTGTGGGAATTAAAAAATGAAATCCGACTAAAATGTCAAACTCTTAATATCTAACAAAGAATGAAGTAGACACAGTGAGAGAAGGAACACTCAGGAAACTTCCTTCTAGCAGTTCAAACTGAAAGCTGCCCTTTTCGGGCACTTCCGTGGGAATGACAGATACCGATGCCCTCCATGTGCACGAGGTTCACATTGCAAAGATCACGCGGGCCGGGCCG
>NW_005358092.1:4487329-4493433 GCF_000412655.1 Myotis brandtii
GCTGAAGCGAACATTTCAGAAAGGAAATAGAGCAGAGCCGTTTCCCAACCATGTGAACACCGAGCGGGAGAAGCTATCAGCCCCAAAGGACCCCAATCCCTGGGGCTCTCTCGCTCCCACTGCCGCTCCCGCTGCTGGGCGGCCACTGCCCTTGTGTCCTCAGTACCCAGAGGACTTCCTCAGAGCACAGCATGGTCCCTTCCTTCCCCAGAAGCCCGCAAGTTCTTGCTGTTCAAACCAGACCTGAGGAGTCTGCGGTGTCCCTGTGTTGGGGGTGGGGTGTGTGGGGGTAGGTAGGTTCATGGTGGGGCGTATCTAATGCCTTGTGCTTTCAAGTAAGAAAGATAACAGAAATAGGTAACATTTAAAAAAGAATTTACTAAGCATCGGGTGCTGAGTTAAACACTTTATATGCATCTAAAATATTTAATTCATAGGAGGTAGGTACTATAATCTCCTTTGGACAAATGAGGAAAGTGTGGCTGGTTTCTCCTTAAGAGAACACAAAATTGCCCTTTCCAGGTAAACATAAATGGCCAGCACCCTTTGAGCTCAGAAGGCCTTCTATTAGTACTCGAATGAAGCCCGGTTGAATACATTCCTTCTTGGAATGTGTCTTCTATGGAAGTAGGACACAAAGGGATGGAGAGGTCAGCTTCTAAGAGCCCTGAGGGCCTGATTCTGGAGGCAAACTTACCGCATCTATGATGCTCAGACACAGGGCAGCGCTGAGGCAGCCTGCTCAGCCCCTCTTCCTGTCCCCCACAGGCATAAGAATCGAGGGGAGCTGGGGGTCCTACCCTTTCCCCTCCCAGAGGCTTTCAACCTCTCTCCTTCCTGTCTGGCTGCTTCTTGGAGAATGCTGTGGCTTGGGCTGTCTCAGTCTCCAAGGGGATGGGTGACTTATGTCCTTTTATTCAGCAAACAGCTTTGTACAGAATGAATGCAACTTGCTGAATGTCACCATGCGGGGGCAGGGGAGTCGTGTGGAATCCCAATGAAGCCTTTCAGTCCTGGGCGAAATGGCACCGGTGACGTGGTTATTGTGTGTTCTCCCTGGTGGGAGTAAGGAAGAGGCAGAGGATCCGACAGATATCAGGACAGTTGGCTTGAGTGGCAGAGAAATGCCAAAACCCACAGCGCCTGGCTCCCCTGCTAGTGCCTGCCTCTTCCTGCTTCTCCACCTTCTTTCTCTTGGCACTTTGTAGGTCAGCGTACTGCAGACTTGGGGGAAGAGGGCTCCTTTCTGTGTACAGAGGCTAGTGTGCCGAGACCTCAGAGCCCAAGCCGGCATGGCTGCAGAATAAAGCACCAGGGACCGAGGCATTGAACTGGGGCTCAGCTCTGTACTCAGTCCTCCCCAAACCCACAATGCCCTCGGGAGCTTATCCACCCCCTGCCTCCCTTTCCACACCTCGCTTTTCCATTCTTCTCTCCCAATTGACACTTGGGTCTGTAAGTTCCCTGAGGCCATGAGCCACTCCTATTCCTCCCCCATTCTCCGCCCCCCCCCCCCCACACACACGGGACGGCAGGCTCAGCCCCATTTCCAGCACATGGTAGGCACTCAATGTTTACTGAATGAATGATGAATGGTCATCTGGTTCTTCCATGAACTTTGGTGCCAACGCTGCCCTGGAGCCCGAGGGATGCTTTGGCAGGAGGACAGAGCCGGACCTTTATGTTCAGGGCAGATGACTCTGCACGATGCCAGTGTGCTACGAATGCAATGGGAACAATGATAGATTCACAGGAGTTGGAGGGACCTCTGAGGTCACACAGCCCAACACTCTGGCTTTATAGATGAGAACACTGAGGCCTAGAGGCAAAGTGCCTTCCAAAAGCTACACAGCCTGTTAGAAGCAGAGCCAGGTTCAGAGGAGGGCTCTTTTTCTCAGGTCCAGCCATCTCTCCCCCCCCCCCCCCCCCCCCCCCCCCCCCCCCAGGCCTCGCTCTGCCTTAGCTGCTAGCCCAGTCCCTAGCCTAGGTCCCCTGACAGCACAGGTTGCATGGCTGGTCTGAGTCTCCAGCCCACACACTCTGTCTCCCAGGGAGGGTGGAAATTAGTTTCCATTGTGCTGCTCAGCATGACCTGGGCTGGAGAAAAACCCTGTGTTCCCAATACTCTAGGCCAATGTGAGGCTGACAGGTTAAAATCCTAGGATCAGGCAATACCAGGACTTGGGACACAGAAGGTCAGGGACTGTGAGTGAAGCTTGGAGACAAAGCAGGGTCACCCAGGGGGTTGGAGCATCTGAAAGAACAAAGCCATAGGGAACAACACCTCCACTCACCCCACTACAAAACGGAAGGGGGGCAAAAGCCAATGAAAAAGCCAGAGAGGTGAACCAGATGGAGGAAAAACAGGGGAAGGAAGGCACCTGGAAAACTCGATCTTTCTCTTTCTATTTTCCTGTTTCCCGGGGCACCCTACACAGCAGGGGTGTGGTAAAGGGGAAGAGGAGCCAGAGGCAGAGGGAGAGGAAAGGAGGGTGCAGGGAAATGCTGCACATGCATTGGTTTACTTTCCTTGGGAGGCATTCAGAGCATCTCAACCATCTGAGAGGGACAGCAAGTTGTCCAAGGCCACTGAGAGTCACAGGCAGGAGCTGGGTTCTGCCAACTAAGGGCCATCTGGGGATATCATGGTCCCTCAGATGGATCCAAGCCCCCACTCTCTGACTGTGCTCAGTTAGAGACAACCACCCTATCAGTGAATTTAGGAATGTGACAAGGATTCCAGAGGGCAACTGGTCTACCCCTCATAATCCAACATCCCTACTTTACAGGCAGGGAAACGCAGGCCCAGAGGGCAGTGACTTACCAGAAGACACAGCACCAAGACCACCCCTGAACTAAGCCAGGTCTCTGACATTGACAACCTTGCCAGACAGGTTGGGTGACTTCCACGCTTCCAAAGCCTTGATCAGGAGCCCTCTGCCCCTCTGTAGCAGACCCTTGCTGCTCCAAGAGCAAGGACAAAGAGGAGAGGTTCTCCTAGCACCCTAGGGAAAAACTCCTGCTGACTGTACCCAAGGAGAAAGAGGGGAGGGAAGTGGGGATGGCTCCCTATAGAATAATGACCTTCAAGAACATCTGAGCCTAAGGGGCCTAGTGGAAGAGAGAAGGAGCATCAGGGAGTGGTGGGGGCCTGGAGCAGACTTCCTAGGACCTCACCCTCTCTTTGCCAGGGGAGGGGTGCTCCAGGGCCTGCTCCTCAGCCCCAAGTAATGCCACCTCTGCCCTGCATCTCCAGAAGGGGAGCGAGTATGAAGAGACTCTGCCCGTCCACACCAACAAAGCTGAGCACTGGCAAAAGCAGCCCCTCACCTTACCCCCTATCTATTAGACTTTAAAGCAATTTTCTTTGTTGTGATTCGGGTGGTCAGTGTTTTCCTGCTCTAAAAACCCTCAGTCTAACCCCCCCCCTTTTTTTTCTGCCTCATGTTTGCCTCTACTGATATGAAAACGACCCTGGTTGGGGAGCAGACAGATGCTTGTGGGGGGTCTGGGGTCTGAACAGGTGGCAGGGAGAGGGTGGGCTGAGGGCCTGTTCCCCAGGCCGAGATGGCCCCAGCACCAACAGCCCTCTTCTCTTCCAGGCTCATTCTTTTGCCCCTGAGGGTGGCAGAGAGGGTGGTCTTTTTATTACCCTTGACCATTTTTGTACCAATGGTACTCTGTGCACGATGTGCCCAATAAATAGAAGACTTTGTAGGGGAAACAGGCTGGTCAAAATGTGGAGACTGGCTAAAGGTCATGGATATTCTGGTTCCTGGGGCCAATCAGGAAGCTGCTAGGACTGGGGAGAGGATTTCTTGGAAATGACCAAGATTTCAGAGGTCCCTTTCTCTTCCCTGAGTCCTTCCCCAGCTGAGATTCCCCTACTCCTCTGGACATCCTTGCGGGGAGAAGGGGGTGTGGAGTAGAGTGGAGGGAGAGTGCCAGGAGGGCAGGGCACTCACTCTAGGACATCGTGGTTGAACTGCTTCTTGTTGTTGCCCAGGAACTCTCCAATCATTTGCCGGCTGAGGCCTTTACGCTGGAGCAGGAAATGGGCCACTCCGATGGGGGTATCAGGGATGAAGCCACGTGAGATCAGGAACTGGATGCCCTTGTCCGGGTTTCTGGGGGTGCGGATGGGGGTGGGGAGAAGGAATAGAGAGTGAGCCAAGGCCATCCATGACTTCTTTTTCTGTTCTTCCAGCCAATTGAACCCAAAATAGTGCCTGGAGGTCCTTGGAAAGAATTTTCAGGAAATGCCAGGATTCCTTCCTCCACAGAGGGCTTCTCCATCAGAATCACCTTTCACCTGAGCCTCACTCTCCTGAACCTCCCCACACAGGAGTGAAGGTCGTGTGGGGCAGGAACGGGGGGAGGGGAAGTCTGGCCAAGCAAAGTGAATTCCAGAGCAGGTGAAGAGGTGTCCTCTTTCTTTTGGCCTCACTCCCATGGATCTCATCCTGAGGTCCCCAAGGCCAGCCAAGAGGTCCCTAAAGTCCTTTCTGCCTGCATCCTGCTGTCTACATGCAGTACCCACCCTGGAATCTGGAGAGGATGAGATTGGGAAACAGCAGTGAGATCTCCCCCACACCCCCTCTTTCCTGTGGATGGTGGATACACAAAAATCCTGCTCCCCAGCATTTACTTTCTCAGGCTTGAGTCTATGTGTGGGTGCGGGTGCGGGTGTGGGTGTGGGTGCTGTGTCTTAAGGCAATTGTGCTCACAGTTTGGTCTGCAAATCCACGCTGCTCCCTGAACTGTTTTTTACTGGCCCAGGAGAATATAAGTACAGAAATAGAGGGTAAGCATTTAGAACCTTTTATAGCACTTTGACATTTTCAGGACAACCAAGCATGTGATTGTTTTTCTAGCAGTTCATTTTTATTGTAGTTTATAAAAGTATTGACCCACAATGTGTTGGGTAAAAACCCAAACTGGTCCTTCACCACAGATAGTTTGAGAACCACTGTCTCGAGGGATCCAAGTATCTGTGTGAGCATTTGTGTGCATGCCGAAGTGATGCTGGGGTGTGTCCAGTGGGGGCTGCTCACCAGGACGGCAGCCTGAGATAAAAGAAAAAGCAATGGATTGGGAGTCAGACAGATCTGGCTTTACCTAAGCCTGCTGCTTACTAGCTGTGTCAGTGTGCAACTCACCTTACTCTATGAGCCGGTTTCCTTTCTGTAAAATGGCATAACAATGTTCTCTCTAACACTGTTGGGAAGATTGCAGATGCTTTATGAACAGTAACTGTGCTCCCCAGGATATACGCTTCTGGAGACCAGGGGATGTCTTACTCATTTTTGTGGTCATGGTGCCTGGCATTCAAAAAATAATGCATGTGGGCAGGAGGGATGTTGTATTTCCTGGCTCAGGTCTTTGACGAAAGGGCCAAGTGGAGGGTGGAGATCAGTGCCTCATATACTTGAAATTTCCATGTGTGTGCCCTCTGCTTGCCACCAGCTCTATACATTCTGGTTGCAAGAAAAGGTTGGGTGTTCTGGCTGTGGGCTCTGACAGTCAATTCTCTCCCTCCTTCCATTCCCCTTCTCTGTGTACTACACCCCTGCTTGCTTCGCATTCTCTTTCTGTCTCCCTCCACCCCTTTTGTCCCACACCCTCTTCCACTTTCTACCTGTACTCCTTAAAGCAGGTCTCTTCTCTTTCCCCCACCCAGTCCCTCACTCACCTTTCCTCACTTTCTCCTTTGCTCACTGTCTGTTTCTCTCTTCATCAACCCCAGGGGATTGTGTGTCCCTAACTTCATATCTTACCCGAGGGATTTCTGCTCAATCCTCATGTTACCCGTACTATTATTTACTTAATATTGTATTTTTTTTTAAAGTCTCTGACTTTTTGAACTCTAGCTTCATTTTAAGCAGTAACAGTGGTGAAAGCATGGGTTTGAGATGCTATTTTGTTCCTAATTTTTCTTAAAATAAATGAATAACAAGTAAAAGTAAAATCTGTATTTGTACACAGTATCTCAAGGAGCAGGCATGGCACCGATGCCATCTGGGAGGACACTGGATGACGGGCTAAATTACCCGGCACCCCGCTAATCCGTCTTCCCTCCCTCCAGGGCCCCTACTCCCCCCACC
>NW_005358092.1:4494466-4522726 GCF_000412655.1 Myotis brandtii
GGCCGTAGCCCTCCATGAGCGCCTTCTCGGCCGCCAGGCTCTCCGCGGTGGGGGCGCGCACCTTGCGCAGGGAGATCCGACGCGGCAGGCGGCTCTCCAGGAGCGAGTTGCGGATCTTCTCAAAGTTCTTGCTGAGCTGGTACTGGCGGAAGGCGGTTTGGATGGTGCAAGCGGCGCGCCGGGATACCAGGTGGCCCCCGTATTTGTGTTCTAGCATTTCAATCTGCAAGGACAGAGAGGAGGAAGAGCACGGTTAGGGAAGGGGTGTTACAGCCTTTCCAAAAGATGGGGCTGATGGCTGTCCATCAATGCAGGGAGTCGCCTGGCTAGGCTTTGCAGGGACCCAGACTGCACAACTGGGGGGGACACTGAGGGGCTCAGGTCTGAAAACTAGCGTGTCGGCAGGAGATACCAGGTCCTTGGCAAGACCCTCAGGATGTAGGAATGGGTTCCAGGGCTTGGTAAGGTCTCAGGCGGGGGGAGAGGCATTGCTGATTGTAGTAAGATATTGCTGGCTTGGGGGTGATTTTAAAATGTTCCTATCAGCCCTGGCCAGTGTTACTCGGTGATCAGAGCCTCCACCTGCTAGGGTCGCGGGTTAGATCCCCCGCTGGGTCGGGTGCATGCGGGAGGCAACCAATTGATGTGTCTCTCTCATGTCGACCTCTCTCTCTCTCACTCTCGCTCTCGCTCTCCCTCTCGCTCTCTCCCTCTCTCCTTCCCTTCCCTTCCACTCTCTCTAAAGAAAGAAAAAATAAATGGAAAAATATCGTTGGGTGAGGATTAACAAAATAAAATGTTCCTATCAGAGATGCATATGGAAGTATTCATGGGTGAAATGCATAATATCTTGAATTTGTATTAAAATACTCCATCAAAAAAGTGGAAGGGTTAGATGAAACAATATTAATAAAAATTGTTGAAGCTGGGTGATGGTCTCTAAAGAAAGAAAAAATAAATGGAAAATTATCCTTGGGTGAGGATTAACAAAATAAAATGTTCCTATCAGAGATGCATATGGAAGTATTCATGGGTGAAATGCATAATATCTTGAATTTGTATTAAAATACTCCATCAAAAAAGTGGAAGGGTTAGATGAAACAATATTAATAAAAATTGTTGAAGCTGGGTGATGGTTGTAAGGCAGTTTATTCTTTCTACTTTAGTACACATTTAAAAATAATTTTTAAAAATTAAACAGAAATGCTTTAAAAATTTGCTGCTACTCTTGTTCTCTGCTCTCCCTCTCAGCATTCCTGTCGCTGCATTGGGGCAGTCCCTCGGGCATCATAAGGGTTGGGATTGGGGTTTGATCATCTCTGTGTTCCCAGTACCCAGCCCAAGGGCTGGCACATAGTAGGTGCTGAATAAATGTTACTTTAATTACAAGGTTGATGGATGGGTGGAGGATGGAGGATGGATGGCTGTCTCAAGAGTGGGAGGCCCTCCAGGCTGCCCTGCTTTACAATACCCGTCACCTCTGTGCTCATCGATGGGAGCTGTACCACCAGGGCCCGGCTTGGTGGGGCTGCTGGTGGGGGCACACAGCCTCGTCTGGGTAGATCTGAACCCAGGAAAATGTCTGCCAAGGGGCCAATCTGTCCTACTTTACTTACATCCTCTCAGCTCCGACCCCAGTCTAAGGTCTTTTCTACCCCTTAGGTTATGCTCTTACTTCTCTCTTATCAGAACTTCTCAGAAAAGGACTTGAAAGATATTCCCACTGAGATGTGAATGACCAGTAACATTTACTCATGCCCCTTCCTGGAGATTCTTGCATTTAAATAAGGGACAAGGACTATGTTAAGGGGATGGACAAATGGTAGCACTGTGGGCTCCAATCAGTCCTTAGGGAAGTTTAGAAAGTGAGACAGTGTTCCAAGGCCTAGTCACAACCATACGCTCCACATACATGAAGTGTCATTCCTGAATTAAGAATTGGGATAGGTGGGCTGAGATAAACAACTTACGGCAAGAACAGCATTATCCCTCCCATGTTCCCCCAGGACCAGGGGTGGGAGGGGTACAAAGTGTCCTGAGGCCCCGAAATTATGTCCTAGTCACAACCATACACTCCACATACATGAAGTGTCATTCCTGAATTAAAAATCGGGATAGGTGGACTGAGATAAACAACTTACAGCAAGAACAGCATTATCCTTCCCATGTTCCCCCAGGACCAGGGGTGGGAGGGGTACAGGTAGGCCAAATTTCATTCCTCAATAGGAAGAATCATTCTACTCACTTCCTGCTCCACTCAACTGGCCAGGGACTGCAGCTGGCGTGATTGCCTCCCCATAACCCCAGCAGTCCTCTCTGTTTCCACCCTTTGGGTACCCCACAGCTGCACCAGTGGAGGCACCCTCCTGCCCTAGGAGACCTCACAGATATAATCCCAATCCTCTGGAACAGTCCCAGCTAAAATGAATGCCCTCAGTCCTATCTTCAAGATTCTCTCCTAGTCCCACCACCCAGTGCCCTTACCTATCCTCAAACCTAGCGGCAGTGCCCTTTCCTGTCTCTCTCCCACATCCAACCCTCTTCTCTGAAGATAGTTGGAAAACTTCATATTAAGGTTTGGATGGCCCAAAGGCTTCCTATATGACTCCTCCCAGAAGTATTTGCATTTTATAAGGTACAAGAGCTTAAACAGAAGGCAGAAAGCTCTCCCAGTCCTCATGATCTTCATATTGTAGGGGCCTTCAATATGTTCTTTAAAAAAATCATACTAAGTGTATTAGTTATCTATTGCTACGTAGCAAGTTACCACTAATTTAGCAGCTTACAACAACACCCATTTGTTTTCTCACAGTTCTGCATGTCAGTAGTCTGGGCACAGCTCAGCTGGGTTCTGTCCATGGGATCTCACCAGGCTGAAGCCAAAGTGTCAATCTCATGTAAGCTCAGAGTCCTCTTCCAAGCTCACTGTTGTTGAAAGAATTCAGGTCCTTGAGATTTTAAGATTGAGGCCTCCGTTACTAGAGGCTGCCTGCTGTTCTCAGCCACAGGGCCCTCTTCACAGCAGGGTTGTTTGCCCTGTCAAGGCCAATAGGAGAGAATCTCTCTGAGGCTTCACCTTGTTTTAAGGGGTTCAACTGATCAGGTCAAGCCATCCAGGATGACCAACCTTTTGATGAACTCAGCGTCAACAGATTGGTAACCTAATGATAGGAGTGGTCTCTCTCTCTCCATTCTCTAGTCCCACCCACACTGGTGGTGGGTGTTGTGCAGGATGTGTACACAAGGGGGCAGGAGTCTGGGGACCTTCTTAGAATTCTGCCACCATACCAATTGGACAGTTGCTTACTGGGTCTTGATCTGAGCATGACCTCATGTACACAGGAGCTCCAGAGACACACCTGCCTTCCAGGCATTCAGTTCCTGCTTTTGCAGAAATCGTGCCAGAAAGGAAAGAGTACTGTAGCTCAGCTGTTCTCCCTGCAGAATTCTAGCAAGTTTCCTGAGGCCTGGAATGTAGATTGGCCTTGGCTTAGGCAGGAAAGTCCTCCAAGGAGAAGTATAGAGTGAGGGGAACTGGCCACTTACCTGCCCCCTTCTCTCAATTTCTGTCTCCCTCTTACCCCTCCCCAAGCACCCCAAGAGAAACTGACACGAGGTGGAAATTACACCTCTTTTCTACCTGGTCTATTCATTAGGGAAACCCCACACGCAAGAGCATTCATTTCAGGTTATGAGATGCTATTGACAATAGAGGGAAAGTATGAAATCCCATTGCCTGAAATGCTTCCAAAACAGTAAAGGGGTCCCATCCTCCTTGCATGGTATCAAGGAGGCAGGAGGCTGGATGGGATGACCCTAGGACCGTGGTCGGCAAACTGCGGCTCGTGAGCCACATGCGGCTCTTTGGCCCCTTGAGTGTGGCTCTTCCTAAGCCTTAGGAGTACCCTAATTAAGTTAATAACAATGTACCTACCTATATAGTTTAAGTTTAAAAAATTTGGCTCTCAAAAGAAATTTCAATCATTGTACTGTTGATATTTGGCTCTGTTGACTAATGAGTTTGCTGACCACTGCCCTAGGAGACTTCTACCAGCCACTGTCCATGCTTCATCAAAGTAGAGAAGAAAACCTGATTTTAAATTCTTGAATCTGTTCCATCAAGTCCTCCACTAGATTATAAGCCTCATGAAGGCAGAAACTTTGCCGGCCATGTTCACTGCTCTATCCCCAATGCTTGGAGAATACCCAATCCATAGTAGGACTTCAATCAATATTTATTGAATAAATTAAAGAATTAATTCCAAAGTTATCTTTGTGACTCTCCAAAACCCTCCTAATCTGCCCTGCAACTTTCCTCTCCTAGAACTGATTATCTCACCCTCTCTTGCCTCCTTTGTGCATTTACTTCATCCTCTAGGCTCTCTTTTACTTGTATTTCCCACCCTTACCCTTCCATTGCCCCTTTCCACCAGCCTACAGACTCCCAGATCTCCCCAAGCTAAAACACAATTCTGCGTGGCTCCCCTGCTCTGGGGCACTAGCTCAATCTCTTTTTATTTCCACCAAACCTCTTAGAGAACCAGTCTACACCCTCTGCCTCACTCTGTGAGCAGATGCCAAATTGCTGATCCAACCCTGTATGCCCTGGCTCCTTGCAGTCTGCCTCCTGCCCCCACCAGTCTTCTAAAATGATCTTTAGTGACTAAATCTAATGGCCCATCTTCAATCTTCCTCCTCCCTCTTTTCTGCAGCTCTTGATATTTTTATCACCCTGAAACTCTATCCTCAGCTCTCCTGTCTCTATAGAGCTCCTTAATCCTACATTTTGACCACCAAATCCCTAAGCATGTTAGTTACAAGTCATATATGTGCCATCTTCTATTCTCCGGACATATTTTAATTATTTTTCTATGCACTTCTGGACATTTTCCATGATTTCTATGTTTCTATGTTGGAAGTCATTAGAGAAGCTCCTGGCAGTTGATAATTAACAAGTAATTAAGAGGGAAACTATCTCTGGCAGAGCCTTTGTGGCAACTCTAAAGATGTTCTGCAGGCTGTTCTTACCTCTTGCCTGAGAACCTCGTCCACACTACCATAACTTCACTCTACTTTAATGGATTGCTGAGAAAGCTGTAGGGGATATACTCAGTCCCAGGTCTACCTCTTCCCTGCTGGTTGACTTTGGACATGTTTCTGTCTCTCAGTTTTCTTATCTGTTAAATAAGGCTGATCCTGCTGACTCTGTTGCTTGTTGTGAGGCTTAAGTTATTTCACATAGCACATGGCACATAATAGGTAATCCGTAAGTGGTAGCTATCTGATGATGACAATGATGATTATGAGTGACTCTCAAATCTCTGTTCTTAGCCTTCATCCTGCATTTCCAACAGCCCATGGGTCCCCTATCCACCTATTCAAAGCCATTGTCTTTCCCCACCTTCCCCAAACCAGCTTTCAATGACTTCCTTATTTGCCTAACAGCACCTTGACTATATACCATCCAGTTGGGAAACCTTTCATTTGTCCTTGGGTCCTCTTTTGCCCCATCCTCCACATATATCAGCCTCAAAGTTCTATAGCCACTCCCCCTCCCAATATCTTTTGCAATCACCTTGACCTTTCCACCAGACTGGTGTCATGTGGGCTTTCTTTGACTCCCCACCTGGACCATTCCAGCAGTCTCCTCACTGCCTCCCTGCTTCCTCCTCATCCCCACTATCTACCTTACACCCAATTGTCCTGATCACTGCTCTAAAAAAGCAGGTATATATGCATGCATACAAGTCCTTCGGTTGATCTCTTACCCACCCCGCTCCTGCCCCCCAACCCTCCCCGGCCTTCCCGCTGTAGTTCGACAGTCTGTTCGAGGCAGCTCTGCCTCTGTATCTATTTTTGTTCAAAAGTTTATTATGGTCTTTATTATCCATAAATGGGTGAGATCATGTGGTATTTTTCCTTCATTGACTGGCTTATTTCACTTAGCATAATGCTCTCCAGTTCCATCCATGCTGTTGCAAATGGTAAGAGTTCCTTCTTTTTTACAGCAGCATAGTATTCCATCGTGTAGATGTACCACAGTTTTCTAATCCATTCATCTACTGATGGGCACTTAGGCTGTTTCCAAATCTTAGCTATGGTGAATTGTGCTGCTATGAACATAGGGGTGCATAGATCCTTTCTGATTGGTGTTTCTGGTTTCTTGGGATATATTCCTAGAAGTGGGATCACAGGGTCAAATGGGAGTTCCATGTTTTGTTTTTTGAGGAAACTCCATACTGTCTTCCATAGTGGCTGCACCAGTCTGCATTCCCACCAGCAGTGCACAAGTGTTCCTTTTTCTCCACATCCTCTCCAGCACTTGTCGTTTGTTGATTTGTTGATGATAGCCAGTCTGACAGGTGTGAGATGGTACCTCATTGTTGTTTTGATTTGCATCTCTCGGATGATTAGTGACTTTGAGCATGTTTTCATATGTCTCTTGGCTTTCTGAATGGGAGACATATGTAATACTCTTTGTAATACTTTAAGCAATAAAAAAAAGAGAAGAAAAAAAAAGCAGGTATAAAGACAGGCTTTCTGTTGCTTGAGACCAGTGCCGAAAAGAAGTACAAAATGCTTCCCCCTGACAATCTGGCCCAGCCTACCTCCCAAAGTCTACTACACGGAGTCCACGTACACAGCAATTCCCCTCTGCTCAGCTCTCTCGCTCTGAGCATTTGCTCAGCAATGTTCTCCCCACCCTCAAATCCTACTCTTGTCCCCTTCCATCCAGGTAAAACTTGGCTCCTTTCTTTAATACCTACCTCCAGTGTGCCTCATCCACAAAGCCTTTTCAGTCCCCCAATAGACCAGGTCTCCCTGCCTTGGGTCCCATGGAGAATGTTTTTTTTTCCATTAATCTTTGTGATATTTGTCTAATCCCTCCTTCTCTCCCCCAAACTCCAACAGAGCATATGTTATTTGAGGCCTCACCCATGTATTGCACCCGGCACAGAGCCTGGCATGGAACAACCGCTCACTGTCAGGTTTAAATTCAGTTGTTGGCTCTTCTCCATTTGTTCTAATGTATTGAATGCAACCATCTCCCATTTATTCCAGCTTTGTGCCTGCTGCACCCCCCAGCCTGCATGTCTCCCCACTACTTCCTTCCCCCACCCTCAATGCTCTTTCTGCACCTACAGACTGGACCTACAGTCTCTGCATCCCTGGTGCCCAGCGCTGAGCCAGGGCCATGGTTGGGACTTAATAAATGTTTGCAGACATGAACTAAACTGAACTCTCTCTTATGTCCCAGGGGAAATAAAAATCCAGGCTCTCTTCCGGGTCTGGGCTTGGAGTCAAATGCTACACACCGCCCCCCACCTCAGGCTTCCCATAGGGATTGGGGTCTTGACAGTGCCTTAGGTCAGTGCCACCCACCCTAACCCTATTCTTAAGCAGGGCCAGGCCAGAGAGTTGAGAGATAGATGTGGGAGGGAGGGGCCTCTGGGCCAAGGAGCAGCTCTGCTCACTTCTCTCTAAACCCCTTGAATCATGGGTAATTGTGGCCTTCCTTCATCCCAAGAGAGCAATCTCTCTGCCTCTGCCAGAAGAAGCAATGGAGGGGGCTCTGGGCTCAGACTCTCTAATGAGCCTCTCAGTGTTAATTAGAACATGCTTCTTCTTTTCAGGTTGCTACTGAGAGATGGCCGCCAAGTCAGGGTGGGGAAGAAAGCAGCTAGCTAGAGAGTCACAGTGCTGAGGAACGTGGGGGAGGGAGGTGGGGATGGGGATGGGGGTGCTTTCTTCTGATGTGAGCAAGGATTTCCTCTGATCCAAGATTTCTCAATTGAGAACATTGAGACATTACATGGAATAAGCCTGCAGGACTTGGCAAAGCAAACCTTACTGAGGCTGAGGAGCAGAGTCGGGGGAGGGCAGAGGAACCTAGGAGATGCTCGGGGCAGCCCAGGAGAGGTCGGCCTGACTGGGAAGGATGTGGCCCCTGTGTCTTCTCTGTGTGCTCATCCCCCTGCCCACTGCCCAAAATACAGAAATGCTCAACATGGCATGGCACTGAGACCTGTCCACCAGCAGGGCCACCCTTGAGGACCTTCCCTGATTACAATCCGGTAGGGGTAGTGGGCGCTGCAGCTCAGCTACTTCTAGGTCACAGACACCCTCAGGTGAGCTGCTTTGAACCCCAGCTGGGCTGCTGTCCTCTTCGGTGCTCCCACAGTGCACTGGGTGCCACTTCCATGGAACTGTCCTTCACTGTAACAGGAAATAGTGGCAGGTGCTGGGTTAAATTCCTAGATTGTGAAGTTCAAGTCGTGGCTGCACGAGGGATGACCCATACCTGGGATGTATCCTCGGGCAAGTTACTTTCTATCACTAAGCCTTAGTCTTCTTCTTAGATGGGGAGAGTAATAGTACCTCACTCACTGGGATATGGTGCAGAGCTGAGGACATATTGCATGGGAAATGCCTAGTACTATGCCCAACACATAGTGCCCTTCATGCCAGCTAGTACTGGTTACATGTCAGTGCCCACCACTAGGTTGTGGGCTCCCTGAGCACAGGGACTGTGTCTTTTGCATCGTGGTGTCCCCAGGCCTCTCACAGGCCCTGAACAGAGCAGCTGCACTGGATGCAATTGAGCGGAGGGAACCCTGATGTGCCTCGCCATCAGCTGGTCCCCTGGATTCCCTCCTCATTCCCATGGTAGAGCTGTCACCTTCAAGAGTGAGCAGGTCCTCAGATACATCTGGTAAACCCCTCCTTTCACATCATAGTTATTAAGATGAAATGAGGAAACTGAGGCCCAGAGAATTGGAAGCCAGTACTTCTCCCCTTGAGAGTTATCCCATAGTGAGGCCAGACCCTGAGCCTTGGGTATAGGGGACCCACTGGGGAAGGGGCTGCTTTCCAGAAGAGACATGGCTCCCATCCAGGACCCTAATTTGGGGAACAGGACCTGGATGCCGCTGACTACAGCTCCATGGCCCTGGTTGGACAGCACAGAGAGCTATGTAATACGGACATCTGAGATGGGCTCCAACAGTGGCAGGAACAGGATGCAACTCTCTAGAGAGCCTCAATGAATTTGGAAATCACCACAGCCACTCTCCTAAAAGGCCCCCCAAAGCGACCTGCATGTCCCTCAAGGTCGTAGTTCCAAGGTTCATTGTGAGGGAAGTGAGCGAGGGGAGAGGGACCAGAGGACAAGAGAAGCTTGCAAGAGGGCCTGCTCCCTGTGTGACTATGGGGAAGGTACTGGGAGGCGGGAAGAGTGGGAAGCCTGGGGCAGGCCTCATTCACGTATTCCTCCAATACTGAGCATTTCCTAGGCACCAGAGACTGTGCTGGGTGTAGGAAAACAATGGTGGGAAAGAGCAGGGCAGCACCTAGTGCCCAGCTCTAGGGAGTGTTTGCTCCTCACACAGACTATGACGTGAATAGCACCCCTGGAGGTGTTCAGTGCACAAGCTGCTGAACTCCGTGATAACCCTGAGGATGACATAGTTCTTGCCCTAGAGTGGGACAGCCACCAGACAGTGCAGCGCCAGCAGTGGGGCACCCAGTGAAAGCACACAGCCAGGCTCGGAGAGCAGGGCTGAGACCTGAAGTGTGAGGAGAGATCACCCGGGTGAGGGTGATTGGGGGACAGGTGGGGAGTATTCCCAGCAAACAAAATATGTGAAGGCCCAAAGGCAAAGGATGGCATGGAGACAGAGAAAGGTACATAGGAATGGCTGGAACCCTAAGTGGGCCAGGACATGGAGTGATAGAAGAGCCTGGAGAAGAGTTTGCCCTACATGTATGAGGGGCCATGGAAGTACCATGGGGGGAGTACAATGATCTTCATAAGGAGGACTCAGCTGCAGTGTGGAGATAGGTTGGGAGAGGCACAGCCTCAAGGAGCTCTGTGGGGGTTTGTCCAGGGGTGCAGGCCAGAGATGGTAGTGGGCTGGCCTAGAGTAGAGGCAGGAGGTGGCAGGAGAGGGTGGGATTTGGAAAATAGTTGAGAGGTAGCATCAGTGGGGTGTGGGGTTGAAGCAGATGCAGGGGAGAGAGAGGAGCCACGGAAAGTGACTGGGATTCTAGACTGGCTGATGGAGTAGGGCTGGCAAGTTTGGGGCCTGGGGGAATGATGCTTGTCCAAGATTCCTTCCAGCCCAAGAACTATAGGATTTGTGTGACCGGTGCAAATCATGGGATCAGAACACTAAAACCAAGATCTCAAAGAAAACTAGAGTCAGGTCCTGGCTGAAGGCTTCATGCCCATCCCCATCCCCCTTCAGGTCACTGAGTTATCGTTTTCCCCTTTTCATCTTTCCAGCATCTTCTTCATCCGGGCACCATGGCCAGCACTGGGGATATAAGTCAGGTGCCCTGTTTCTGAGAGGGAGTCAAGTAAACAGGAAACGATGTTACAGGGCGGAACAGCTATGACAGGGAACCCCTGGCTATGGGAGCGCTAAGAAGGGGCATCCAGTGCAATGTTGGGAGGGCAGGGAGAGCTGCCAGGGGGAGAAGGAGCATGGAAAGTGAGCCCCAAAGCCAGAGGAGGAGTGATGGAGGCCCAGTGCAGGAGTGTGGAGGGAGTAGGAGCATCAGCAGTGGAGGCAAAGGGAACAGTATGTACAAAGCCCCAAAGAGATGTGAGGCAATGAGGCCAGAGAAGTTAAGCAACTTTTCCAAGGTCACATAGTTCATTTGCAGAAGAGAGAGGAGCAGAGCTCAGTCTCTAGTAAATGTATGCCATTTAATCACTTTGCTCTAGCCTGTCAACCCTTTCGCTCCTTTCTCCTACCTCCAGATATGCTTGGCCCAGAGAGACACCTGAGCCAGGGGAGGTGAGCTCCTTCCCAGGGCTGGGTCCACCTAGCATGAGGATCCTGTCACCTCTACTAACCCTCACCTTTCCTGCCCCACTCCTGCTGGCCTGATGTGCAAGCCCATCTATTAGAATTATGTCATGTCCACTATAAAATGTGTCCATGGGCCCTAGCTGGTTTTGCTCAGTGGACAGAGCGTCGGACTGTGGACTAAAGGGTCCCAGGTTCGATTCTGGTCAAGGGCACATGCCCAGGTTGCAGGCTCGATCCCCAGTTCGGGGCGTGCAGGAAGCAGCCAATCAATGATTCTCTCTCATCATTGATATTTCTATCTCTCCCTCTCCCTTCCTCTCTGAAATCAATAAAAATATATTTTTAAAAATGTGTCCATGGTACTAATCAGAACCTGTGCACTCTATCTCCCACCTCGTCATCAGCATTAAAGGAATTCTCCTGCCCAAGCTGAAGCATGAGTTTTCTGTGCTGTTATTAACTGGACACTCCTTAAGTTGAACTGTAATCTCTTTGTGGAGAGACCATGTTTCTTTTCTTTTCGTACCCTCCTTCCTTGTTGCTTTGCACATCATAGTTATTAAAAAATATTCACTCAGTGGGCCCTTACTATGTCTAAGACACACTGCTAGATGCTAGGGGGAGGGTAAAAAGATGAATAAGAGATGGTCTCTGTGCCCAAGGAGCAGAGTCACGGGGAATTGAGAGGACTCCCTCATCTGGGCCAACTGGCCACTCCCATCACCCCGTGGTGTTCAGATGGGCTGTGCTCCAGCCACTGCACAGACTCACTACCTCACAAGCAAGACATTCTGAGTTTGTAACAGCTCTAGTTGTTAATCAAGCTAAAATCTTCCTCTCTTATAGCTTTCATACATTAGTACCACTAGTTTTGCCTAGAATGACAGAAAATACATCTAATCCCTTTATCACATGCCAGCTCTTCCATACTTAAAGCTTGTCTTCATGTCTACAGTTTCACCATATGTCTCCAGCCAATACTGGAGAATCCTACAGATTCTCATTTCCCCATTAAACGAAGCCCCAAAGCCAAGCATGGGCTCCAGACAGGCCCAAGCAGTAGCCACTGTGGGACTCCGTGCCTGCTCCCTATTCTGGGGCCTTGCCTACCCTCCTGTGAAGGCTGCTGTGCTCACTTCTTTGGCAGCTCTTTCACCATCTGTTGACTCATCTTAAGCTTTCAGTGAACTGAAGCCCTAAGGCCTTTCTCCAGGACCAAGCCTGCCCATCTTATACTAGTGCTGTGGGCTTTTCAAAGCGAAGAGAAGAACTTTCGATTTTTTTTCTATTTAATTTGACTTATTTCACATAAACCATCTTTCTATCCTGGATTCTATCATCAAGGTATTAGCTGTCCCCTATTAGCTGTGTCATCAGAAAGTTCTGCCTCGTTACAATGATTGAACCAGACAGGACCAAGGATAGCGCCCCACTCACCTTGGAATTGGCACTGATGGAAAATAAACGGTTTTGAGAATTCTGTTTGAGAACAACCCACCTGATTATATTGTGATCTAATCTACTTTCTATCATGTCTGAATAGCTATAATAAGAGATTTTATCAAATACCATTTGAGAGCCAGGTGCACCGAACTGCAGCTGGCCCCGGTCCAGGACAATAGCTTTGCATTGATGCCTAAAGAAAGACATAGGTTGGTTTCGCTTGATTCAGTTTTATTGACCTTTCTATTAGCTTCCTTTCCTGAGACTCACCTTGTCCACTGTATTAAAGATTGGTTCTTTAGGACCTACTCATTTCAGAGCAAAAGGGACCTTGGAGACGATTCAAGATCTGATTCCCAATTTTGCTGATGAGAAACCAATACCCAGAGTGCTTAACTGGCATTCCTGAAGTCACAGCATTACTAGAGCAAGAACAAGGCATAGCAACATCAAGTCATAATGTCTTTCTCTAAGCACATTCATACATGTGTGCATATGGACACACATACACACACACATACACATGCATACATACACACATACTTAGAGATCTCCCTTCAGGTCTCTTAATTGTCCACCAAGAAAAACTGTGGCATTATCATTTAGGGGTTCAGCTGGGACCCCATAACTGATGACTTTCTTCTCCTGCTTCACAGAACAGAAGATAAGGCCTAGAATCCCTCAAAGGGACTTGTTCTCCAGCAGGGAAGCTGTGGACTTCCCCCAACCTGGGTTTACCTTGGGAATCCTCACTCTACCAGGAGACCACTGTCTTTGAACTTCATTTGAGCCTGTGTGTGCCTAGGCATGGGATTGCCCCTTGAGTGGGCATATAAGCTGGGCTATCTCTTCTAAGTATTGAGTGGAGGTGGGATTTCCCCAGAGAACAATAGGCCACTTGCCTAATGCTGTGTGGGGCAGTTTAGGCTTCCTCCATATGGTGAGAGGAGCAGAGCCCTGGACACACTGCCTAAGGGCCTGGCATTGCAAGGGTGTGACCCTACCATGTGGAGGCTGGTTACATTGGAGACTGGGCTGCGGGGAAGGGCAGATTACTTAGCTCTTTTTGAGAGACCTCGTGGCAAAAAAGATGCAGTTGCATCAAAACTGGGCCCAGATGGGGAGAACCCTGGTACCCTGGACAGCTCCCAAAGGCAGGGCCCCTTCACCACCCTTCCCACCCCCCTTAGAGGCCCTGGGTACCTGTTTATTCTTTAGGTCAAGGGAGAGTTCGTAATCGGAGGCAGCAGGGGCGTGGGAGCAGAGCGCTGTCGCCAGGGCAGGCTGCTGCCAGCCAGGGGAGGCCCCACGGTGGGGGCCAGCCCTTGGGGAGGCACCCCCCGCCCCTGGCCTCTCCTCCTCCTCCTGCAGCTCCTGGGCTTGAGCCTTCGGGGCATGGGCACTGGGTCTGCCGGCTGCCACCACGGAGTCCTCCATGCCCCCACTGGCCTGGGCACAGGAGCCGTCACTGTGAACAAAAGGCAACGGTGCTCGGTTGGCGGAGAGTGGGACAGGGTGCATGTGGGTGCAGGGGTGGGGGGAGAACCTGGGCAGTCTGGCAGCAATGGGCCTTTCTAGTGGTGAGGGCTGGTGGAGATGTCTCCTGCAGTCCCCTCTGGGGAGGGGCTATCTTGGCAGGGAATAGCCCCAGGCAAGGAGGAGGACCTAAACTTGAGGAGGGTATCCCACATCGAGGAAAGAAGCAGCTATGGCCAGAGCTCATGAACCTCTATTTAGGAGCAGTAGCACAGAGTGGCAAAGAGTAGATTGTCTGGGTTAAAATGTGGGCTCTGCCTCTTAGTAGCTAGTGGGTCTCTGAGCAGATTACTTAACCTCACTGTACCTATTTCCCCATCTATAAAATGGGCATAATAATAGTATCTACTTCATAGGAATGTTGGAAGGCTTAAGTTAGTTAAAATTCTTAAAACAGTGCTTGGTTCATGGTAATCGTTGTGTAAGTGTTAGCTATCATAGTTATCAGATACTTGGCTTACATAGTGAGGAGAAAGCTGGCCCACACCGGACCAACTCCCTCTTTTGTCCAAAATGAGTCTGGGGAAGGAGTCATGTTTACAGGCCTGGCTGGGGCAAAAGCCCCTTCAGGGCAGGTGGGTGCCAGCTTTTCTGGGCTGTATCTGTGAAGAGGAGGGTTCTTGCCCTGCTGGGTTTGGGAAGCATCTGTTCTCTGGGTCCCTCCTCTTCTCCCGTGAAGCCACCAAACAGGCTGAGCTGTAGCTGCTGCCTGCCTGCCCACTATAAGAAGACACCTGCTAGCTGGACAGCCACACCCCAGCCTGCCCTGAAGTGTTAATGCAGTTAGGTTTCTCCCTTCCCCAGTCAGCCTCCAAGTTCTTCCCTTCCCTCAAGGCCCAGTGCTAAGTCACCTCCTGCATGAAGCCTTCCCAGGTGACTCCAGCTTTCACTGCCCTATCTGCTGGAATACTAGGAGCTGTGCTTAGAGAGTCAGTGTCTATTTCACAGAGGAGAAGTATCATGGCTCACAGTATGGGCTCAAATCCAAGCTCTTCCACTGTGTGGCTTTGGTCAAGTTGCTTTTTCTTATCTGTGTAGTGGAGATACCAGTACCTAGCTTACTGAGTTATTGGGGGTGGGTGTAAAGGAGTCAGTATATGAAAGGTGTTTAGCACAGTTCCTGGCAGAGTAAGTGTTCAATAAACATCAACTCCTGTTTTCCCCATCTGTCCCCTCCCAGAGGCCAGGACCTATATTCCACCTGGTTCTCTTCCCGCACTTAGTTCTGGGCAAAGGATGAGTGCTCAATAAATATTTGCTGACTATAGAATTAAAGAGAATCCAAGGACCAGAGGATGACCTCTGCAGTGGACAGTGACAGAAGGCCGGGACTGAATGGAACCCCCAGGTCATCTAGTTCACTCTTCCAGTCTCCCTTTTTCACAGATGAGGAGCAGGGGCCCAGGGAGGTGGCATGAGCCTAATTAGAGAGCTAGGCAACATCAGGACTTGCTTATTTCCTCCATGGCTTTGCCTCCATCTAAAATGCCCGAAATCGTACCAGAGAGGAGACCTCTTCCTGTTGCCTCCACCCAATGTTGGAGCCTCCTGGTGCTAAGAATAACCAGAGGCAGAGTGAAGAAGCCTCTCTTCACTAAATCTCCATCTGTCCTCTCAGCATCCCCCAGATAAAAAAGAGCTCATTGGCCTGCCCTGGAACCAGGAACCTCAAACTCCCTAAGGTACCCTTCTTTGCTACTGTGAATTCCTTTGCTCTGTCAATTCTTGTGTGGCCACCAATGAAGCTACACAGTTGGATGAGCTCTAGATATCTGATACGGTTTTCTTTTTAATTAGTATCACCAGGAGGTTCTTTTAAAGCTCTGACTTCAACTCCTCTTGCTTAAAGTATATGCCCGTTCTTCCTTCAGGGCACATGAAAACAGTCCTTTCCCTCTGTGAGCACAGCCTGCCTCCAGGTTCTGGAGGGCAACATTCAGTCTTCTCCATCTCCTCTACCAACATCCATCTCCCCCACGACTGTCCTTGGAACTGACAGCCAAGGTCTCTCCACCCCAAAAGGTTTCAACTCTTTAGAGACTGGTGGCTACACAGAGCTACAGATATCTTTAAAACTAGCCCTTTGTTTTGTCTGATTGCTAGAGTGTGCTTGGCAAGAGGTTCTGCAGAGTTGATGCCACTCAATAGCAGGCCTCAACCAGCAACACTAGAAGCTGGTAGATAAATATACCAGCTTCCTCCTCCCTTGGGCTAAACAACTCTGAGGCACATTCCATGCCATCTCCCCAAAGTGCCCAGTGCAATGGAGCTCTGGTTGGCCAAAGAAATGATCTAATCATTCAATGAATTTGTTTCCTTCTTTTCTGTGTCTCATTCCCAACTCTCCTATTGACACATTATAAAGTTACCTTGCCCCAAATAAACGACTTATGTTAAAACAAAACAAAGTTTTGAAATAGCCTTCTGTGTGGGCCACCCCTCTGGATATAGACAAGGGCTCTGAGGCCTTCTCACCTGAACTCATTCACAGGGCCTAGGAGTTATGCTGCCCCCACTGCCATCTCCAGCACATGTGCACAGATGCATGTGTGTGTGCATGCGTGCACAGGAGTTATGCTGCCCCCACTGCCATCTCCAGCACATACACATGTGCACAGATGCATGTGTGTGTGCATGCGTGCACTCATGTGTGTGCGTGCACTCATGTGTGTGCGTACACACACACAAACTCGTGTACACACAATGTTTCTAAATAGCTGTGAGGCTTTGAGTAATTCATGTCCTCCTCCTGGGTCAGTTTCTTCACCAGTCACATGAGGGGAGTTTACTCCTCTCTCAGGACCTTCCAGCTCAGACATTTTGGGAGCTTGGGTTGCAGTGCCGAGACCTGTCCAGCCAGGCCCACCAATTCTAAGGTTCCAGGCTCTCTAGCTGGTAGAACCAACTCCCACCTATGTGCACAGGGACCTAAGAGGCTGTGTTCCTCACAGGTATATGACTAAGAGTGTAGAAAGAGGACCCTGTCCTTGCCTTCCTTCCTTAAACTTCTCCACAGACTTGTGTGGTAGAAGGTGACTATGGAAACCCAGGACTGCTGTCATCAGTATGTATGGCAAAGTTTAAGGTTATATAATGGAAGGCAAAGAACATTGGCTTTGATTTCAGGAAAACGTGGGGTAGAACCCTGGTCTGCTACCTACTACACGTGACCTTGAGCAAGTTATCTAACCTCCTCATCTACAAAATGGGCATCCTAATAACTCTTTTGCAAGATTTCTGTGAGAAATAAATATAGTTTTCAAGGCACCTAGTACAGTGCCTGGCACACAGTAGTCCTTGATAAGTGGTGATGGCAGTGGTAGTTGTATTCTGAGCTGGAACCCTCCAGTATGGAATCTCAAAAGAATCCCAGAAAAATAGCATGAGAATTCCTAAGTGGAAAGGGTTCTCAACATTTAGTCTGTCAACTTTCATGAAACAGAAACAATAGAATTCGTGTGTTTTTTATCACACCTCCTGGCCTTTCCCAGCCCTCCAGACCTGTCAACTTTTATGAAACAGAAACAATAGAATTCGTGTGTTTTTTTATCACACCTCCTGGCCTTTCCCAGCCCTCCAGACTAACTCCCAGGGTGTTTAGGGAGAAGACTGAAGATGGGCTGGCTTCCTTGAGGCTTCCTCCCACCTCTGTTCTCCATCCATGGGAGCAACAACATAGTGAAGGGCCTTGCTCTGGAATGTCACCAAGTCATGGGACCCATAGAAACCCCATGGCCTCTGAGGAATCTGTCTGTATTCACCACCTATAGGTCATCCCTTTAACTGTAGCCACCACAGTGTGGGCATCCCCTAGGGGGGCATTTGTCCAGTGCCTATTGTGTGGATTTGTGTTTTGGTCACTTTATCAAAGAGCAGTGGAGGCCTGAGTGTTCAGTACCTCTATTTAAAGACTGAGTATCAGTAGAATGTTCCCAGCCTCTATTTCCCTCTCTGCACTCCACCTATAAAAATAGTCCAAGGAAAGGTTTTAATCTTCATCTTAGGCTGTCATAGCTGGAAGGACTATCCTTCAATCCATAGTCTCTTATGGAATTGGCAGCCCATTGTTCCAGCTCCTGGAACATCATTCCTCCCAAGACCCAGTCTGTGTGTCCCTTAAGCTTCCAGAGTTTGCTGGGCTGATCTCACATCATGAAGCTGCCATCCCAGTGGGTCAGATTCCAGGCAGCCTGGCACTTGAACAATCATCATTTGGAATTTACTCTGTGACCTGCATAGCTTCTTGCAGCCCCTCCCTTGAGCTGCTGGAGGGGGATCCTGGTGATCATAGCTGTCTTGGGCTCCATGTCCATCTCCAGAAACAGAATCTTTGAATGGCAGCCCACTAGCCTGGGGACACTTAAGGTCACTGCTGACATATGGGGGATGCTAATCACAAGAGTCTTCCCTGGGTTAAGGCACCCATTTGAGAAGGTGAAAAGTAGAATGTGAGTGGCACCAAAGTGAGAGGTTCTTAGAAGGCTTTGGTTGTGCCCACATGATATTAGCCTGATACATATACAGGAGTCCAGGCCATCCATGGAGGTTATTCTATGCATGAGAACATCGGATTTGAGTGTGGGAAATGAAAGTCTTTGAGAAATTGAGAAAACAAGAGTTGCTCAGAAAAATATGTACGTTGGAGCTGAACCCGGGGAGGGCCACTCATGTGGAAAGCCAGCTCGTGTTCAGAAGGATGCTGGGTGCCTGCTGAGCACACTAGTCCTGGCGCATATGCGACTGCCCTGGGGCTCCAGTGACCACTCCAGCCTATCTATCAAGTCTGCTACCATAGTTGACTTCCTACAATGCAGATGCTTTGATATCAATTCTCTGTTCAAAACCCATCTGAGACTTTCCAGTGCAGTACTGCTGGGATAAAGTCCACCTGTGCGGCACTCAGGAGCATTCATGATCTTATCACAACCTCCCTTTCCAGCCTTATCTCCACTGAGTGACTAACCACTCTGTCCACACTGAAACTCTCCCCAAATCTGCCAAGCCCTCTCAGACCACCATGCCCCTCACATGACTTCCTTCTGCTTGAAATGCCTTCTCCTCTTCATGCCCTTACCCTTCCACCTACTCCTTTCTTTGACTTTGACTCATTCATTGCCCCCAGAAAGAATCCATCCACCCTCTAGTGTGTTCTAATAATTCTAGGCACTTGCCTCTATTCCAGCAACAACCACTTCGCACTCTAATTTTTCAATGAAGTGCCTGTCTTTCTCCTCCACTAGACTGTGCCATACACATCTTTTTCTCACAGGTGCTTATCACAGTGGGCTGGCTCATGAAGCATGCTTAATAAATGTTAAATGAAAGGATGGATGATATGTGGGTGGATGAATATCATTTAATCTGTACTACTTTCCCAAGGGCAGAGCTACTGGGTTGGGTTTGGTGATGCACCACCCAGACCCTCCTTCAAAGAATGACTTCCTTACTCAGCTACAAAAAAAGAATGAAATCTAAAGAACAAAATAAATGAACAAATAGAAGCGACTTCCTGTTCGGCTTTGGGAGTGCTGCTGGAGCCTGCCTTCAGTAGTCAGCCCCATCTGCTACTTCAGGACTGTCTCAGCTGCAGAGAGCTACTTGGCCCAAAGTCACGTCCAGGGCTGTCTGCCTTTAATGACTAATTGAGGTGGTGATATAAAGGCTCAGCCATTGCGACCCAACATGGAGTAAGTTGATAGGTTGTTCTTGTTCCAGAGCTCGCGGAGGATTGGCCACGTCTTCTGTTGCACCTCCGTTGCATTTGCGTTCTCCCTTTGCCCCATGCTGTGTTCCTCCCCGCCCTTCCATGGGTGTTGATCCCAAGTGCATCCCCTAGTAATCATTCGGCACCCTGAGCTCAGAGTCGGCTTCCTGAAGAACCCAGTCAGTGATGGATACCCAGCTTTTCATTTCCTTCCTTTTCCTCAACAGCAGGATTACCCTGGTCTCTCTACCCCCAGATCTGTGAACATTTTTGGGTTCACATACCTTTGGTAAGTACTCTGGGCTCTCTTCCCAGAAAAGTGCACATTATTTCATACATGCCAAATTTTACCTCCACAATCAGAGGCCTTGCAGACTCCGTGGACCCAGGCTAAAAACACTATTCTGAAGAGATGATCATGGATGATCTTCCATATGCTGAGGACAGTGCCAAGGGCTGCAGGCAGCTCTGCCCATACAAAGAAAATGTTTGTACCACACACCACAGAGCTTTCAGACACAGGCCACTGTTGTCCTCAACCCTGAGGGAATCCTCGTTCACAAGTAAGAAAACTTGAGTGGCAGGAGGCCCCTGGCTCTGCAACTTACTGACTGGGTGACCTTGTGGAAGATACCTTCCTTTTCAGCTCTGCAGTTTTCTCATTTGCAACATGGGGATGTAAATATCTCTCTTCCAAAAGAGTGATGAAGGGAAATGACTTCCTAGATTGGCATGTGGGCCACCAGGGGAAATGGAGCCTTTCTGTAAGAGGAATGAGGGAGAAGGAGGGCATCTGCCAGGAAGCTGAGTCCCTGCGAGGAGCTGGAGGGGCCAGAACTAAAGGGCTGTGTGAGGGCGAGGAGAGGGTCTGGGCTCTGCTTGGAGAGAAAGTGTCAGGGGCGGGGGCGCCCAGCCTCAGGCTTCCATACCAGAGGCTGGCTTGGGTGGTGGTGGCCCTGGGCACAAAGGTGGAAAAAGGAATGAGGAGGACTATAGGCCCAGTTCTGAGGCTTGTTGGTACTGATGGTGGTGGGTAGGATGTGGGCTGCTTTCCCATGGGTGCAGTGGCTAGAACAGTAATTACTAGAGACTTGCTATGGTGTTTTGAAGGCCACAGGCCTCCTCAGGTTGGAAGATCCCCCCGCACTAGATTATCCCAGACTCGGCCAGCTCTTCTTAAAGCTCTTCCGGGAAGAGGAAACGAGGCATTTTCCAGACAAAAAGCTAGTAACATGCCTCACATCTCGAGATTTTTTAGCCTTTACTAAAACACGTCTTTCTCTCCCTTGTCCGAATCAATAAAGTGATCATAGGTGGTCAGAATAAGGGAACAAGGGAAGCCAGGTACCCTTCAAGGTTCAGGTGGTACTGGGGAGGGTTGAGGTGAACCGAGGGCCAGTGTTAAAAACAAATTCACTCTGGGCTGCTTCAAAGCACAGGCTGGAAATGCTGCTCAAGATGGTGGAGAGAGCACTGGGAGTCGGGGTCCAGTCACCTCTGCTCCGCAGCGTTCGCAAAACCTTAGGTACCATCTTGTCTCTGGACCTCTTTCCTCATCATGAAATGGGCAGTTCGAGCAAGTTGCTGTGACATCTGGAAGGAAGAAGGGCCAGCCTCCTCCCTCTCCCCTTCCTCTGCGCTGGCCCAGGGCCCACACGCACCTTCCCTGTTACGCCCACCAGTCAGCCCTCCACATCCAAGGACACAGCACCAGCCTCCCCTGCCTCCTTACGTCATTTAATCCACACCAGCTCCTCCTCCGGCCCTGGCTCCGTGACCTCCATTATTTGAGCTGAGAGCCAGGTCTCAGAATAGAAACCCCTGGAGGAGAGCAGCTGTGGCTTTCTGGGCTCATCCACTTGCAGACGCTGCCCTGACTTCATCCGTTTTGACAGAAGAGCCTCCCTCCCGCCTCCCAAGGGCCCTGAGAGAGTAAGTTATTCTCTCTCCTGTCGGCTCCTTGGAGACTCCCGCCTTTGGTCTCACGGTTGTTCCAGAAGGCGCCGGCCAGTCTGGTTTGTCTGTAGGGCTTTCTGTCAAAGGGATCTTAGCACTTCCCTGAGCTTGTGCCTGCCCCACACCCAGGCCCACAATACCAAGGGGCTCACTCCAGGTGGGCAGCCTGTGCCCAGATGTCCAATGTGGAAGCACCCCTGCTTAGCTCACCCCACAGTGGAACATTAGCCTCTGGGCATGTCAGAACCTGGCACGCCCCAGAGAGGCCTTATCTAGAAGCTGCCTCAGGACAGCGCCCTCACAGGCTCCCCAGCTGGTCACGCTGACTAATGCCATCTTATTGCCCCCGGAATCCTCATATTTTTGAGTATTTTATTTTCTCACAAATAGGCATGGATCTGGTAGCAAAATCAAGCTTTAAGGACACCCTCCCTGTTCCCTGCCCCCTACACACACACACACACACACACACACACACACAAAACACAGTTTCACAAATGCGTGCTTCTCTCACCCGGGCAGACAGGCTCAGTGTGCACCCGAGTGTACCTGGTGCACTTTTATGTGTGCCGTGTGATTACCCCTAAGATGGGATAGTTCCTCCTCCCAACGTTCTCATCTCACCAACCTTGAGATGAAGCTCCAGAACGGCTCCCCTTCAAACTCTCCCAGGACACATGACCTAAGTTAGCAACAACTGGTACAGGCAGCACCTAATACAGCGGTTCTCAACCTGTGGGTCGAGACCCCTTTGGGGGTCGAACGACCCTTTCACAGGGGTCGCCTAAAATCATCAGAAAACACATATATAACTACATATTGTTTTTGTGGTTAATCACTATGCTTTAATTATGTTCAATTTATAACAATGAAAATACATCCTGCATATCAGATATTTACATTATGATTCATAACAGTAGCAAAATTACAGTTATGAAGTAGCAACGAAAATAACTTTATGGTTGGGGGTCACCACAACATGAGGAACTGTATTAAAGGGTCGCGGCATTAGGAAGTTTGAGAACCACTGACCTAATAGTTACAGCCCAGTGAACTCTGGTTTTCATTTCATTTTTTCTTTTACTATGAACTAGTCTATAATGCGAATATGAAGAACATACATGAGGTATAAAGGAAAATATACACCTGCACCCAGCTCGAGAAATCACCCATCAGAAGCCTTAATGCCCGTGTGTTCCTCCTCCCTCCTCAGAGGGATCCCTGTCCTGCATCCATGTTCATCATTTCCCAGCTTTCCCTTCGGGGCAGAGTCCCTTCTGTCTCTGTGTAAGCATGGTGGCTGCTTGGCAGGAGCACACGTGTGCACAGTGTGCTGGGTGGGAGGCTCAGGAGCACTCCTGGTCTTGCACACCCTAAGGGGTCAGGAAGCCCCTCCTTGTGGTGGCAGGACTGCGGAGATGGCCCGGGTCTGACTGCAGCTGGGTGTGCCCATTACTTCAGCAAGGAAGACTTTCAGGAAAGAAAATGGACTTGTCCCTTAAGGACCCACCCCCCTGCTGTCCCTTTGTGGCCTGGGTGTGTAATGATCTCCAAATGGACCATGGTGACTGTCGGGAGCCACACTGGTGAGGCTGGGAGAGGTGTGCTAAAGAGAGACATCAGCTGTTTAGCATCTGGGAGCTGGGTCCAGGGTGTGAGAGCCTCAGGGGTCCCTGCAAGGAGGGAGCACATGAGGCTTCGGGCAGTGCTGGCCAACTCATGATCAGGGGCAGCACTATGGCAGCTCCAAGTGTGGGCTCGGGGCCTGGCTGCCTGGGTCTGAATGCTGGCTCTGCCTTTCACCTACTGTGTGGCCTTGGGCATGTTGCTTAACCTCCTTGTGCCTCACTTTCCTTTCTATGAAAGAATTAGGTAGTGCTATATGTCAAGCACTCAGTAAGCCCTATATAAGTAGTAACTATCTTTTTTCTTTTTAGGATTTCCAACATGCTATTTTGCTAAATATGAGAAATTGTTAAAAGTACTCTTTAATTTTCCTATCTATATATATAAAAGCCTAATAGGCTAATCGTCCCTCCAACTGGTGGACTGTTTGACAAGTCGCTATGATGTGCACTGACCACCAGGGGGCAGATGCTCCAACTGGTAGGTTAGCTTGCTGCTGGAGTCCAGCTGATCAGGACTGGGCGAGACTGGGCAAGACAGGCTGGACATGCCCTGGAGCTCTTCCACAGTCCCTCCCCTGCCCCAATTGATTGTGCACCAGTGGGGTCCCTCAGCCTGGCCTGCGCCCTCTCACAATCCTGGACCCCTGGGGGGATGTCAGAGAGCCGGTTTCGGCCTGATTCCCACAGGCCAGGCTGAGGGACCCCACCGGTGCACAAATCCATGCACCAGGCCTCTAGTAATATTATATATATTATAAAAGAATATGAAAAGTAGGAAGGATGTAATTTCAGAATAAAAAACAGTCCTTTAACTTGAACTATCATTTTTTATGTTCTTGGTGTGTTGTGCTAGAATTCTTTAAATGGAGAAATACTGGACTTTTCTCTATGGTGTAATTACTGGAGCTCTGAGCTAGAGATGATGCCAAGAGGAGCTCACCAGAAGGCAGTAAGGGCTGAGAGGCAGCAGAGTGTAACGAGATGAGACTGAGAACCAGACAGACCCATTGTGGCTAAAACCTGGCCACTCCCTATCGGTGTGGCATTGGGCTAGTTCTTTAACTTCTCGGAGCCTGTTTCCTCATGTGTGAAGGTAAGATGCTTGCCACATGATTTTGCTGGGAGAGTTAGCAAAATAATGTCCATTAAGCCTCCGGTACCAATTTGATGCTCGGTAAAGGTAGGTTTCCTACCCTAATCTGGGCCAGTTGTGCTTCCCCACCTCCTGGCTCACGGGCAATTGCTCCCTGGAGAACAAAGACCTGGTCTTGCCCTTCTTGAATCTGTCGTAGAACCCTGTGACGGTGACCTACACAAACCATGTGTGCATACAGCCCAACCCAGAGGCAAGGCATGAGACCTAAAGTCCCTTCATTTCACCCTCCTCCTCGTGCAACCCAGATCAGTCCTACCTCACCCCAGAGTAGATGTTTTTTGGTCCTGAGCCATTTCTAGGGAAGGATATCCTTCCAGCTCCTCACAGGCTCAATTTCACTACGTGCCAGGGGAAAGGGTCTCTGATGGCCCACAGGTGCTTATGGTGGTCAGGTGTGTGCTTGCCAAAACAGGACACAAGAGATAGAAATGGCAGAATTACCTGTAGCGTAGGCTATAGCTCTGGACATTCATTAAGTTATTATGTCGCAAGATTCCTATCTATTTCCCTACAGTCAACTTCCTTATCTTCACCTTTCCTACTCGAAGTCCTTCCTAATGTCTAGCTTCCGTCTTCCTTGCTGCAGTAGAAACTACTTACAGCTTACAGTATGAGAATGGCCCTGCTATTTGAAACCCAGACATGTGGGTTTCAAAAGTGTTTAGGAGAAAGGGACACTGCAGGACACACTGGCTTTGGGAAGAAGCCCCAGAAATCCCAGCTTGGGGAGCCCTCCACAGGCAGGGCAGGCGTCAGGGCCAGGCCATAAACCTCTCCCTGAGGGGTTAAATGGTCTCCTTCTCTTAGGAGAACACAGTCAAACCGGCAAGAAGATTTTCCTGATAAAGGTGCCTCTGCTCTTAATCTCATCCCAGCCCGCACTGTGACGGCCTGGTGTAGGGAGAAATCATTTCCTCTCCTGCCCTGACGTCTAGAAAAGCTCTTTTCCCAGCCATGGCCCTGCTCGATTGGCATTCATCTGGGCCATTAGCTTCTCTGGTCTCTCCCCCCAATTAGTCTCTCAGTTCTGAGAGCCTCTTTCTCTCTCTGATATTGGGCTCTTTCCAGCCAACACGCTATCTTTCCTGGGCTGGGTTTGAATAGAAACATCTGAGACTGCTTCCTCCTCCTCGTCCATGCCCATTGCCCGCCATCCAAAGAAGGAATGAACCCTCTCCGTGAAGGGCGTGGCTCAATGACCCCAAACAACTGCAAGGTAGTATATCCCCTGCTGCTTGCCATACCAGGGGCTCTGCTACTAGGTTCCCACGCCCTGAAGTACTCAAGCCATTCTCTCTAAATTGAGTTTCTAGACCCCTTCTCCTGGGACTCCTAGATCTTAACTGGCTTCCTCCTCTCTGCTCTTGAAAATCCAGCTTTAAAATAGCTAGCATTGCCGAAACCGGTTTGGCTCAGTGGATAGAGCGTCGGCCTGCGGACTGAAAGGTCCCAGGTTCGATTCTGGTCAAGGGCATGTACCTTGGTTGCGAGCACATCCCCAGTGGGAGATGTGCAGGAGGCAGCTGATCGATGTTTCTCTCTCATCGATGTTTCTAACTCTCTATCTCTCTCCCTTCCTCTCTGTAAAAAATCAATAAAATATATTAAAAAAAAAACTTAAAAAAAAAAGAGAAAGATGCAAACTGTTCGTACCTTCGCGAAAATCAAAATATATAGTTTTTAAAAAAATAAAATAAAATAGCTAGCATTTACTGCGTGCTGACTATATGCCAGATACCTTGCCATGCATCATCTCATTGAACTCTCCCAACCACCCTAAGAGGTAAGTGGTATTGTGAGCCCCATTTTACAGATAAGTAAACTGGGATTTGAACTGCTCTGTCTTATGTTCTCAGCTGCTCCACATTCTAGTGCTTCCTTGAAGTCGTTCTGAATTGGTCTCATAGCCCAGGGCACTCCTTTACCACCTCCTCACCTCTCTTCCTTTCCAACCTAGAAGGGAGAATCTGTGGAAATCTTCTGGTGCTCAGTCCTCTGGAGAGCACCATGGAAATGATGAACATGGGATATTTCCTCCTCCCAACGTTCTCATCTCACCAACCTTGAGATGAAGCTCCAGAACGGCTCCCCTAGAAGGGAGAATCTGTGGAAATCTTCTGGTGCAACATCCATGGGTGTTGATCCCAAGTGCATCCCCTAGTAATCATTCGGCACCCTGAGCTCAGAGTCGGCTTCCTGAAGAACCCAGTCAGTGATGGATACCCAGCTTTTCATTTCCTTCCTTTTCCTCAACAGCAGGATTACCCTGGTCTCTCTACCCCCAGATCTGTGAACATTTTTGGGTTCACATACCTTTGGTAAGTACTCTGGGCTCTCTTCCCAGAAAAGTGCACATTATTTCATACATGCCAAATACAGGCCTGGGGACGAGGAGGGGATAGGAGTGCCTATCCCGAAATTGCCCTCATAGAAGCCAGTCTTCCTCATCTTGCCTCATTGCCACCCACGGAGACAAATGGGCTAGATGCCGGGAGGCAGCTGGCCAGCGCCAGGGTCGTTGTTCCAAATGTCACCGTTTACCTCCACAATCAGAGGCCTTGCAGACTCCGTGGACCCAGGCTAAAAACACTATTCTGAAGAGATGATCATGGATGATCTTCCATATGCTGAGGACAGTGCCAAGGGCTGCAGGCAACTCTGCCCATACAAAGAAAATGTTTGTACCACAGACCACAGAGCTTTCAGACACAGGCCACTGTTGTCCTCAACCCTGAGGGAATCCTCGTTCACAAGTAAGAAAACTTGAGTGGCAGGAGGCCCCTGGCTCTGCAACTTACTGACTGGGTGACCTTGTGGAAGATACCTTCCTTTTCAGCTCTGCAGTTTTCTCATTTGCAACATGGGGATGTAAATATCTCTCTTCCAAAAGAGTGATGAAGGGAAATGACTTCCTAGATTGGCATGTGGGCCACCAGGGGAAATGGAGCCTTTCTGTAAGAGGAATGAGGGAGAAGGAGGGCATCTGCCAGGAAGCTGAGTCCCTGCGAGGAGCTGGAGGGGCCGGAACTAAAGGGCTGTGTGAGGGCGAGGAGAGGGTCTGGGCTCTGCTTGGAGAGAAAGTGTCAGGGGCGGGGGCGCCCAGCCTCAGGCTTCCATACCAGAGGCTGGCTTGGGTGGTGGTGGCCCTGGGCACAAAGGTAGAAAAAGGAATGAGGAGGACTATAGGCCCAGCTCTGAGGCTTGTTGGTACTGATGGTGGTGGGCAGGATGTGGGCTGCTTTCCCATGGGTGCAGTGGCTAGAACAGTAATTACTAGAGACTTGCTATGGTGTTTTGAAGGCCACAGGCCTCCTCAGGCTGGAAGATTCCCCCACACTAGATTATCCCAGACTCGGCCAGCTCTTCTTAAAGCTCTTCCGGGAAGAGGAAACGAGGCATTTTCCAGACAAAAAGCTAGTAACATGCCTCACATCTCGAGATTTTTTAGCCTTTACTAAAACACGTCTTTCTCTCCCTTGTCCGAATCAATAAAGTGATCATAGGTGGTCAGAATAAGGGAACAAGGGAAGCCAGGTACCCTTCAAGGTTCAGGTGGTACTGGGGAGGGTTGAGGTGAACCGAGGGCCAGTGTTAAAAACAAATTCACTCTGGGCTGCTTCAAAGCACAGGCTGGAAATGCTGCTCAAGATGGTGGAGAGAGCACTGGGAGTCGGGGTCCAGTCACCTCTGCTCCGCAGCGTTCGCAAAACCTTAGGTACCATCTTGTCTCTGGACCTCTTTCCTCATCATGAAATGGGCAGTTCGAGCAAGTTGCTGTGACATCTGGAAGGAAGAAGGGCCAGCCTCCTCCCTCTCCCCTTCCTCTGCGCTGGCCCAGGGCCCACACGCACCTTCCCTGTTACGCCCACCAGTCAGCCCTCCACATCCAAGGACACAGCACCAGCCTCCCCTGCCTCCTTACATCATTTAATCCACACCAGCTCCTCCTCCGGCCCTGGCTCCGTGACCTCCATTATTTGAGCTGAGAGCCAGGTCTCAGAATAGAAACCCCTGGAGGAG
>NW_005358092.1:4527369-4552910 GCF_000412655.1 Myotis brandtii
AGCACATCCCCAGTGGGAGATGTGCAGGAGGCAGCTGATCGATGTTTCTAACTCTCTATCTCTCTCCCTTCCTCTCTGTAAAAAAAAAAAATCAATAAAATATATAGTTTTTAAAAAAATAAAATAAAATAGCTAGCATTTACTGCGTGCTGACTATATGCCAGATACCTTGCCATGCATCATCTCATTGAACTCTCCCAACCACCCTAAGAGGTAAGTGGTATTGTGAGCCCCATTTTACAGATAAGTAAACTGGGATTTGAACTGCTCTGTCTTATGTTCTCAGCTGCTCCACATTCTAGTGCTTCCTTGAAGTCGTTCTGAATTGGTCTCATAGCCCAGGGCACTCCTTTACCACCTCCTCACCTCTCTTCCTTTCCAACCTAGAAGGGAGAATCTGTGGAAATCTTCTGGTGCAACATCCATGGGTGTTGATCCCAAGTGCATCCCCTAGTAATCATTCGGCACCCTGAGCTCAGAGTCGGCTTCCTGAAGAACCCAGTCAGTGACGGATACCCAGCTTTTCATTTCCTTCCTTTTCCTCAACAGCAGGATTACCCTGGTCTCTCTACCCCCAGATCTGTGAACATTTTTGGGTTCACATACCTTTGGTAAGTACTCTGGGCTCTCTTCCCAGAAAAGTGCACATTATTTCATACATGCCAAATACAGGCCTGGGGACGAGGAGGGGATAGGAGTGCCTATCCCGAAATTGCCCTCATAGAAGCCAGTCTTCCTCATCTTGCCTCATTGCCACCCACGGAGACAAATGGGCTAGATGCCGGGAGGCAGCTGGCCAGCGCCAGGGTCGTTGTTCCAAATGTCACCGAGAGCCTGAGAGGGAGCCCCCCCTCCCCACTTTGCCTGAGAGGGAGCCCCCCCTCCCCACTTTGCTCTTCCCACTTTCCTTGGAGTGTTAAGGTCATGCTGACTGTGCACTTCAGCCTCCTTCATCCCCATCGTTTCTGCCCTGGGAGTGAACAGAGTGCACCTGGGTCTAGGACCAATGCTGAAGCCGCCAGCACCGGGGTGGGGAGGGGTGACGGGGTACCATGCTCTCCCTGTGGCATTCTGGGGGCACATCGTCCAGACTGCAGCGCTCAAATGTGTGGAGAACAGGGGAAATGAGAGGAGGTGCTTGTACAAGGACTGTAGGTTATGAGTGAGGTGAGGTTGTTCTCCTTTTTTAAAATTTCTTTTTGTGTTTTAACAATAAGTAAAACAGAGAAATGAAAAGCCTATCCAAGGCTTTTTTCTCACGTGTGCTCATCCTACTCTGCACGTTGCCTTTCTCATCTGCCTCTTGGGTCTATTGTCTGTGTCCTATCACTTGCCCTTTGTTTTGCTTGTGGATGTTCCTGGTCTCCCCATGTGTATGTCTCATCCTTGGCCTGGGCACAGTGCCTTCTTATGGAATCGCTGCCAGAGGGGCCTTGGGGCTTAGACAGCCCCCCCACCCCCCCATCATGTCATAGCTGAGGACACTGAGGCACAGGGAAGGGGAGTTCCTGGTCTAAGTGAGGTGGTGCAAAGCCCCAGCTTCATCAGGACTTCTACCTCGTTCTGCACTTGACCGGCTGTGAGACCTTGGGCAAGGCACCTTTCTCGGGTCCTCGGTCTCCTCTGTTCAATAGAGGGCCGCTGCATGCCTTGGCTCGCTTCCAGCCATGACATCCTGAGGTTCTAAATGAACAGACGCTTCCCTTTGCTCCCGCTGGCACCTGTCCTTGCCGGAGACAACAACACATGCCAGTCTTCCCTCAGACACAGCTGTCTTCCCCGTTTTGCTTTTTAATTGTCACAAAAGAAATCTCTGAAAATCTCCTTTCTTAAGCCGTTCCAAAGCCCCTGAGAGGCAGTGACGTCTTCAAGGATGCCTGGTGTGATTAAATCACTCTTGCTATAGATCAAGATTATTTCCTCTTTTTTTATTTTATAAAACAAATTTAAACCCTTTTTTTCATACATCAGAAACACTTACTGGAATTATAAATTATGTTCATGGTCATAGTATTGGTTAAAAGTAAAGTAAATTCATAGTATTGGTTAAATGAATAAGTAAAGATGCCCTTTCGGAGGAGAAAAGCAAGACAAGAAAAGCACAGGAGATGGTGAAAAGTCTCTAGGCCTTCGAAGAGAAGTGATTCTCTGGGAAAGAGAGAAATATACATAGCCACAAAACTCAAACAGGAAGTTTTCGGTTAATGAAACAAGAATTTCTTTCCCAGAAAATTGTTCAAAACTCTACATTAATGAAGGCTGACTGAACAGAGATACCCAGACATTCCTTGTGGTATATTTCACTTTGTTGTTCTGAAAGTGTTATCTTTAGTTATGTCTATTTCTTTAAATAATAAAGTCTAGAGCTTTTTTATCCCTAAAAATGTCATCTGGGTCATCTCTCTCCTCAGTCTGATTGCTCTGACGTGTTTACCTAATTTGCCTGGAGTCCGAAAACAGCCTCATGCACAGGGTAGACGGGCAGGAAAGAAAGGCCAGGCCTTCTCAACTCTTGACGACAAGCCAAGTTCTCTCAAGGAGCTGGCCCCGAGCAGCCTGCTTCCTGCGGCTGGGAAGCGGGAGCCAGCTGTTCACGCCCCAGCCACACGTTCACTTCCTGTGCCTAAAAACACCTCCCTTTGGTTATCTGACTCCAGTGTAGAAGCTGCAACAGAGGCTTGGCTCAAATCTTCACTCTGCCATTTACCAGCCATATGGACCTTGGATAAGTCATTCATTATCTCTGATCCTCAGTCTCTTTGTTTCTAACATGGGAATAATAATAACATTTTATAAGCTTTTAGTGAGAACGACATAATACTTGTGTCGCACCTAAGCAAGTGCTCAATAAATGACAGCTTGTATTCTCCTTCCCTCTCCCACGGGTGAGGGACACAAAATACAACTAGTGGGAGGAATTCTCCCATCATCTCCAAATGCCGCTGACAGGAAGTTGTCCTCACTTGCAGCTCTTTGAAGGTGGGCCCCGACCTAGCCTCACTCACACGGTGTAGCCCTCTGCTCAGCCCCATAGTTTCCTAAGTACCCTCTGGTGGCAGCCTAGGCCTCATGAGGAGACCAGTTGCAGAGGAAGGCTCAAGGCCTGGGAGGGAAGATACACAAGGAAATTGGCTGGACAAGTACTTGACTCCGAACAGGAGTTTCACGGCCCGGCTGAGGAAAGTCCTCTGAACAAAAGGTCAAACATCATGACAAGACAAAGCTTCCCGAACACTTGCTGGAAGTAGTGTGGGTGCCCACTGCAAGGCATCAGAGTGTTTTGACATCTCTTGGTTTTGTGCCTACTGAGTCTGGCAGGGAAGACACAGCTGGAGCAAAAGGCATGGGAGGTGAAGTGACAGGCCACACAGTTCCCTGGGGGACAGATTTCACTAGCTCTCGGATCAAATTCTGCCATCTTGTGTGGCACCCGCAGGTAAGGAGCCCAGCCAAGGTGGTCTCTGCTTAACTACACGAGATCCTCAGAAGACTGGCGAACTCATTTGCTCAAAAAGCCCAAATAAGAAGGAGCAGCCCCTCCCCTAGCCCTGCTGTGTCCCACACCAGACAGAGTCCTCAGTCTCCAGAGTCCCACATGGGCCAAGCAGGCAGGCGCCCCACTCCAGGGCAGGGCATGGAAAGGTTTACAGCCCTGGCTCAGGTCCCATGATCCCAACGCTTGCAAAGGCTTCTGGGAACTAACGACTGGCCTGCCCCCAGCAAACCCTCACCCCAGGGCTTGGGAGGGAAGCTGAGGCTTCTCTGTGCCTCTAGGGACTGGGAGCACACAATTCTGCAGCCTCAGAACGACCCACACCCTCTTACTGGTGGGTGGGCAGGTTTCCCAGCAGCCTCTGAGCCTTGGACGTGACAAACAGAGTAGGCACTGACACCAAAGCTCCCAAGCCCAGCGGTTTGAAGACTAAACTGTATTGACTGAGAACTTAATTGCTCCATAAAGGCTGAGTAAACTTGGAGGGTCTATTGATCATGCCTCAGGCAGGCTGGGGAGAGAGGGAAGTCCCCGGATGCACAGGACAGTGCCAGCTAACACAGGGCTCCCCCTGACAGCCATCCTTGGAAGGGTGTCCCTTGCTCAGGGGCCTCAGCCTCTGCCGCTCACACTCTTCGGGCTGGTTAGCAGGTGACAGACAAGAGGGGTGGAGGCACCAGGAGGTTCTGGTTAGGGCAGGAGGCTTTCTCAATGAATGTATGCAGTCAGTGGGAAATGCAGGCCACAATATCCTTATTTTTTAACAGGGGCACATGAAAAACCCAGTACAGAGAAAAATAAAACCCCAGAAGCTTGTGCACTAACATATTGACAGTGGTTAATTCTATCTGACTGGATTAAATTTTTATTTTCTTTATGTTCCTGTATTTTCCACATATCCAACAACTAGCAAGTGTGTAACTTGTAATCAGAGAAAATAAATGTTATTTAGGACTTAATGAAATGTCTCGAACTTCTCCTATGCTATTCAATAAAAAACTCCTAGCAGCAGCTCTGTGCAAAGAGGTTACGTTTTGGAGTTAGACCTGGGCTCATCTTCCAGCTCCAGACTGATTCGCAGCGGTCCCTCTATCAAGGTACCGAACTTCTCTCCTTCCCAGATTCCCTATCTGTCAATGGGAGTAGCAGTATCTCAAAGAATTCGGTGAGACAAAATATTGAGTGTGCTCAGTGCAACAACCCTGGCATGTCCAATAAATATTGTGTTGAATAAATGTGAGTCTCTCTTCCATCCTGGATCAGGACAGGGTGGTTGAGAAGGAAGGCCCAAATATTGGGGGTGAGTCAGTTCGTTTGCTGGGGCCCAGAATGCCATCATCCACACTCCACCAAATATTGGGGGTGAGTCGTTTGCTGGGGCCCAGAATGCCATCATCCACACTCCTATCCCCTCCTCGTCCCCAGGGCTGGGGGTTGTTCTATTTCCTCCCTAGCACCTCCTCTCTCTGACCTCCACCCCTCCAGCCTCCCGAAATTGCCCTCATAGAAGCCAGTCTTCCTCATCTTGCCTCATTGCCACCCACGGAGACAAATGGGCTAGATGCCGGGAGGCAGCTGGCCAGCGCCAGGGTCGTTGTTCCAAATGTCACCGAGAGCCTGAGAGGGAGCCCCCCCTCCTCATAAAAAGTAGGGCTGCAATTACTAGTCTATTCAATTCCCCAGAATAAAGCCTTGCCGTCAGCTAGCAGCGGGAAGGAGCTGGGAAGGGGGATGAAAGAGGCTGGCACGGCCTGCTGCCCCCTGGCTGGCTCTGGGCCCAGTTCTCACCTGAGGGCCTATTACCCTAGTAAGCACAAGCTGTTGCCTAGGGATGTGGGTGCCTAAGCACAATGGAGCCCATGATAACTCTGTGCCGGCCCCATAACTGTTCCATTGTACCCAGGACACAATGCCTACCACTCAGCCTCCCCTTTGTGAGACAGCAGCTGCCGGACTTGCTCTTCCCACTTCTGGAAGCATCACCTCTTGGCAGGCTCCAGGTCCCCAGAGAGATTTCTCCTGAGCCCATCCCCCAAAGGCTGCTCTACAGGTGGCGGGGGAGGCTGTACTAGCACACACTAACAGGCTGGAGCAACCCCCTCTTTGGAAGGAAGTGAGGATCTATCTGGGGCCCTGGGGCTCTCCCCTGGGCTGAGGGTTTGCCTCAGGTGGCAGCAGCAGCTCCTCTCTACCAAGGATCAGCTGTGGGTGATAGGCTTACACAGATCAGCTGCCACTGCAGCCCCCAGGGCATGAGCCCAGTGGCTCATGGAAAGGGATTCTTGCTCAGTCCCACAGCTTGGGGTGGATGCAGGGAGGGGACAGGCACCCCCTCACACTTGTGCTGGCCTTGGTCACCACTGGCGTCAGAGTACAGAGGACGAAGGTGAGGGGGTCTCTGTGGCCAGCTCTGAGGTCACACAAGAAAGGCCCCAATGACCCTAGATCTGATGATTGGTTTGGATTCCTTATATTGGTGCCCTCTGTAGAGATCAACTGGCTAATTCCTAGAAATTCTTGGAGGAGCTTGAGGCTGGCTGAGCTGGTGGGAAACCAGACTGACCAGTGGGGAGAAGCCTGGCTTGTCTTGGAGGCTCTGTGACCCGCCCACCCTGAGCTGGCCCTCAGCCTGTTCTCTGACCTCTACTTCCTTGTAGAGAAACTCAAGGGGTGGTGGTGGGAGTGGGGGAGCTTGAGCTACACTGGAGGCGGGACGGATTCAGAGCTGTGAAGGAGTCATGGATAGGGTTGGGAGCAGGGATGTTGGGAGTCTGATGGGAGAAAATTTATCTCAGGATGCAATTCTCCCAAGAATCCAAGAATAGACAGATTGACTGACACATACACTGTCAGAAAACATCGAGGTAGCCTTCTTCCAGAGAAGCCGAGAAACTGTCATCAGAGAGACAGACAGACAGACAGAAACACACTCTAGGAAACTACAAACCAGACAGACAGGACAACTTGGAATACCTGGGAACGGAGACAGACAACAGCTGGACCAACTTGGGTGCAAACTTCCCTGCCCCACCCCGAGGGGAGGGCTGCCATAGGCAGCACTTACAAGCCCCTCCCTGAACCTTCCACCCACCTCCCTCCCTCCTTAGAGCACCTCCACCCAACCTTGGCGCCTGCCCTTCAATAGGTTTCCTACCATCCCACCCCAAATCTTGGAAAAGAACCCGATTCCCTTGGAGCCCAGGTCCCATAGGGGCAGCACCCTTCCCCGCCTCCACATACACCGGCCTCTCTCCCACCCCTTCCTACCAGGAGCCAGACCGCAGGGTGGGTCCAGCAGAAGAGTGTTAGCACATGAAAGAGTGGGAGGGGTGAGTGCAAGAGAGAGGAAGGACCAAGGAAAACTCAAGGGAAGATTTCTGTTGCTGGGGCCCCTGGCGCCATTGTGAGGGTAAACAGTTACCCATCCTCACCAATGCCTGGTGCTCAGGGAGCAGCAATTGCCTGTCCACTGAAATGAGTTGGACTGAGGGGGTGGGAGGCAGACTACACAGCTTTCCTTGCTTCTCCTTCGCTGCCAGGGAGGACATCTTTTAGGAAGAAGACTCAGCCACGTGTCTGAACAGTGACAGCTCATGGAAGGAGCCAGGGCTCCCTATCTCTTTCCTCCCAGACCACCCTCACACCACTCCACTCTCTGTCCTCTCTCCTTTCTCTCCACTTTCTCATTCTCCCATTTCTCTTCTTCCTTCCAGTTTCCAGGTGAGCCATTTCCCATTTGGAGGCATCGCGATGTCCCACTAGATGGAGAGCTCCTTGTGTCCCGGCACAGAACGTGGCACAGAGACCACCCAGGGCATGGCACAGGGCCTGGTCCTTCTCTTTGCCTTCCGTCCTCTAACGTGGTCGGCTGCAGGGAACACATGCCTCCTGAAGCCCCGGACTGAAGGGTCTGGAGGTGTTACTGTGGCCCCACTGCATAGTTCCCTCCTCAGAGTCCTGCCTCATGCCCAGCCCCCTCTAACTTCTTTAAGGGAAATGAGTAGTAACACCTTCCAGGAGGTCATTTTCTGTCCTTAGCTTGACAGCCATAACCTCTGGTTATCATCTAGTTATTTTCCAAGGAAGAAAGGGAACGAGCCCCACTGCCATAGTTCCCTCCTCATAGGGGCCTCATGCCCAGACCCCTCTAACTCCTTTAAGGGAAATGAGTAGTAACACCTTCCAGGCGGTCATTTTCTGTCCTTAGCTTGACAGCCATCATCTCTGATTATCATCTAGTTATTTTCCAAGGAAGAAAGGGAACGATTATGGGATTGTTAAATCTTAAACCTGGAAGTGGCGAGCAGGGAGTCAAACGCCGTAAGGGTGCATCTGGGCGTCGATACTTCCTGGCTGTGTGCCTGTGGGCCAGTCCCTTGAGTCTCTGAGCTCACTCGCCTCTCAGGTAAGACAGCGGTTATAACACCTGCCTGGTCTTGTTCTCCTAAGCAGGCGAGAAGCTCAGTGAGGTTACATGTAAGTGCCATTTTCTAGACAGACCAACCCCTTCATTATACTGATGTGTAAACTGAGGCCCAGGGGAGTTAAGTCACTTGCCCAAATTCATTCTGACAACAGGAGACTATACATGGGGCAAATTTTTGTCCCAAATCGAAGGATCATGACTGAGTGAAGTAAAGAACAAGAGAAATGTGCAGAACTGTGAGACAGAAAAATTGGTGGGAAAGAGAAGGAAATGAAGTGGGATAAGGGACAGAGACTGACAGCACACACATCAAGATGAGAGGGAGCGGAAATTGATGTGGGTGGAAAAGACGGGAATGGAGGAGCAGCAGGGCAGCCAGATAGATGAATGTGGGAGGAGAAAGATGAAAGCATGATGGAGAGAGAACACAGGGGAAGGAGACAGGAAGAAAGAGGGCGTATGAATAACCCAAAACAAGATGAAGGAGAAAGCCTGGGACAGTGACACCAAATCTTGACTTTTCACTACTCCCCGTCCTTCCCAAGTTGTCAGCTAACTCATCAAAGGGTGAAAAATCCCTGAAATTAAAGTCAGTCATCTTGTCGTCATTATGGAAGGAGAAAAATCAGGAAGACAAATGGAAATATTTGATATAAGAGGAAAGATGGGCACTCTCACTGAACAACTACTGAGTGCCAGCATCCTACTGTGCTCTGTAATTACAGCCACATTCATTTCCCTTGATGTTTAAAAATGTATTTTACACGGGTCACTTAGAGGGGAGCAGTATAGGAAAGGGCATAATGACCTCCAAAGTTGGGAATGGCTCATCTGGGGTCCAGAGGAAGCAAAGAGAAATGGAAGTATGAGGAAGGAGGTAAAAACAAACAAGCAACAGCACAAGACTCAAGGAAGAGGCCAAATGGTGCAGTGGTGTGTGCTTTGCTCCGAGGGGAAGGACTGTGGGGTGGGGAGGGGAGGACCACCCACCAATGACTTCCCACCTTTGGGAGGCCGGGTCTGCGCAGGAGGGCTTCTGCTCGGCATCGGCGGCTGGGCAGCAGAACTGGTGCAGCACGGTCTCATTCCTGAGGGCAGAGCAGAGGAAGAAGGTCAGAGCTCGGCCTGGACAGGCTGGGCCCAGCACGGCTCTCTCACCCCAAGGCCTTTCTGCCCTGAAACCTTGCCCCTGTGTCACTGAGGTCGCCAGCACAGCTCCAGGGAAGGAAGTGCAGCACGGATGCTCTGCCATCGAGGCCCAATTCAAATACCACCTCCTGCTTGCAGTGCCCTGACTTCCTGCCAAGGGAACTCTTCCTACTTCTGCACCCCCATCCCCTCAGTAGGCTCCTCCAGTTGTATGAGCCATTTGTTTCCTCTGTCTTTTATCATTATCGTAGTTCTTTATAACCCTGTTCCCCACTAAGGTCCGGCAAGGCAGAACTAGTCTACCCACCTGTGATGCACAGAATTGCATACAGTAAACATTTTAAAGCTGATCATATGCAAAGGTACAAAGCACTCACACAGAGATCTTAGTGTTGCCAGCTGAAAATCCAAGGTATGGTGCTTGATGGATTTGTTTGACACGGATGGAAAAGCAATCCAGGAGCAGAGACCTGGGCTCCAGCGCCAGCTAGCCAGCTGTGTGACACCTAGTTCACCTCTTCTGGGTCTCAGTTTATTCACTGATGAAATAAGGGAGTTGAACTAGAGAGACTTGTTATAGGTTCCCAGGTAATTCAGCCAGAATTGAGAGCAATTAGACTACCTAATTTCCAAGGTCCCTTCCGCCTCTAAAATGTTGTGATTCTAATATCCACTTGGAGCCAACTTGGGATTTAATATTGAAATTACTTTTTCATAAGTAATGCTGTGCATTGCCTTCTCTCTCTTAGCAAGCAGTCGCTGTACTGGGCGTTATGGAGTCAGAGAATGTCAGACCTGGAAGGGCCCCCAAAGATCACCTGAAAGGGATTTTGAAACTTCTTTAGCTTCAGGACACATTGTCCAAACCCAGTCTGTACTGGAAGCTGCTAAATCTGGCTATCCTCATGGAAGAAAATAATGTTGAAGCCTACCTTAGACAAAAATAAATTCCAGAGAGACTGCATGTTTAAATGAGAAAATAAAACAAGGGGAAATAAAGAAGGAACCTTAGGAATTTAGCCTATGTGTTAAGGAGGCTTAAAACAAAACAGGAAACTGAAAAGCCAGTCAGAAAAAGATAAACATATCTGACTACACAAAATAAAAACATCTAGTATGAAGAAAGATACCCTATTAAATCAAAAGAAAAATGACAGAATGGGAAAATATATTTGCAACACATGTGACAGAAAGCACGTTAATATCCTACTTTGAACTCCCACAAATTCATAGTGCAAAGACAAACCCCGTAAAAAAAAATGGGCAAAGGATATGAATTCTGGTTGACACAAGAGAAAATCCAAAGAGCTGGTGACTATATGGAAAGATGCTCCACCTTATAGTAAACAGGCCAATGCAAACTAAGGGAACACAGAGAAGCTATTTCCCATCCCCCAGACTGGCAAACATAAAAAATCCTCTGACCCAGCAATCCCACCTCTGGAATTTTATACCCTAGATAAGCAAGTACCAATTTATGAAGATCTTTGTACAAACTGTTGTGACAGCCTTATTTTTACAGGACTGGGGGTGGGGGGTGAGGGGGAGAGAAATAAAACCACTAGAAATAACCCGAATCCCAATCAATCAGGGAATGGTGGCTGAGTAAACTGCGATAGCTTCATCCATACTATGGAATTATGTGCTGTATCTCTTGGCCTGGTGTGATTTCCACAATATATGGCTAAATGAGAAACGAAAGTTGCAGAGAAATTATATAGTTTTGTAAAATAAATATTAACCTGTCTCCCCCAAATGTAAATTCTATACATTGTGCTATATTCACATATGTGTGCATACATAACTAAGCTATTAACATTGGTTACCTCAGCAAGATTAGAATGGGGAAAAAAGAGTGTAGGTATAAAAAGGAAAAGGAAAAAAAACAGTGTAATGTTAATTGAAAATGTTAAATTTACTTATGCTATTACTATATGTGCCGTGCCAGCACAGCCAAGGGTTCGGTGAGCCTGAGGAGGGGCGGTGAAGGATTAAAGAAAAGACAGACAAAAGAATATAGCTGGGGCTCGGCTGATATCCCATGCCTGGATGAGAACACAGAAAAAACCCAGCCGGCAAGCTGAGGCTTTATTTTATAGTCAGAGAAAAACAAGGTAGTGGTCAATATAGTTACAATGTTCTTGTGAGTTTCACTTGTTTTGGCAGCACTTGCTAAATCTCCCACAGCCCATTAGCTTCCTACAAGGAACTAGGGAGGGCTGTGAGGTTAAGCTTAATTACACTAAGAGGGCTCTGCCCTCCAAGCTGGGACTTGTTTGTGGCCCTGCCACAGGTCAGTCTGAGGCTTAACCCTATAGCCGCTCCCTACACTATAAATACATTAAAATTGAATATGTACCTGAACAAGGACTAGCAAGTGTTAGAAACCAACACAAATATTAATGTCACTTCAGAATGAAGCAGGGGCAATTTTATGTTGGATTTTTATTAATTTAATAGATTAGTGATTATAGATTATGAATAATCTATAAATTATAGAGTAATATTTATTATAACTAATATAGCTTTTTTTAAAGGGCAATGAAACAATAATTGAATTTGACCCCTCATTTTACAATTGAGAAGGCTTAGGCCTAGAGTTGGGGAAGTGATTTGTCTAGAGTTGTTCCCTGACCAAAGTTCAATCTTCCAGTCAACCCTACCATTCCCGCCCAGCCCAGGCATTCTGGGGCAAAACAGAGCCTTTAGAGAATTGTCTTGTGATACCCCCTGAGGGCCACCTGGCATGAGAAACGGGGGAAGGAGGAAGGAGGAGACAGGGCAGATGGGCTCAGAGGCCAAACAATGGAGGGGTAGACCCAGGTGTGTAGCTAATGCAGAGAACCTACCTTTTCACCCCAGTTCCTACCACTAAGTGCACCTCTGCGCCAGAACAGGTTCAGAAATCTGGCAAAAGCCTGTGAGAACCTAGGCAGAGAGGCACAGCTTGTTCACCACCCGCCACACTCCCATTTCAGGAAAGAGAGCACATGCAGACACCATCACAAGCTGTTTGATCCTGCCCATTTCTGAGAAGCATCCTCCCAGGCTGGGAGCTGCTCCTCAAATCAGGCACTGAGGCAGGCTCCAGATGGTTTTTCCAGGTCCCCAGACTCAGCTGTGTTGGCCCATGCAATGGGTGACATAAGCCTGGATGTCCCCAAGTCCGTCCACACCTTAGGCTTGGGATGGCAGTGCTATTGGGGTTGTACTCTCTTTTGCAGTTCATGCTAATGGGGCCCCTCAGGACAGTCCAGCTGAGAGAGAAGCTTGCCTTCAGCCCTTCTCCAGTTTCTCCTCTATCTACCTCCTGTCCCATGAGCCTCCTAAGCCTGGGCGTGGAACCTCCCTTTTTGCCTTCACTTGGGGTTTCACTCATGATGAATTATAAGTCCTATTCTGCCCACCTCTGACCAGTCTGGCCACCTCTCCTGCCCAAGGTCATGGTCCAAGTGCCCTGACCTAGGCAAGTCTTAGCTTAAGTTGGCTGAATATTGCTTTTAGCCTCCCAGACTCTCCTTCCCTCCATCCTAAAGAAGAAACCTAACAAAGGGACCCAACGAATTAATTGCCATTAAAAACAAAATTGGAGCCCTGACCAGTGTGGCTCAGTTGGTTGGAATACCATCCTGTGTACCCGAAGGTTGTGGGTTAGATTACCAGTCAGGGCACATACCTAGCTTGGAGGTCCCATCCCCAGTCAGGGCGAGTACAGGAGGCAACATTGATGTTTCTAACTGAAAAAAACATCAGACCAAACCAAGTTAAGGACACTCTACAAAATATCTGACCAATACCCCTCAAAACTGTCAAGTTAATGAAAACCAAAAAGAGCTACAAACTGTCACAGACCAGAGAAAACTAAGGAGACATGACAACTGTCATGTGGGACCCTGGATGCAATCCTGGAACAAGAAAAGGTATTAGTGACAAAACTAATGAAAACAAAGTCTAGAGTTTTGTAGATAGATAAATGGATGATAAAGGTGGGGCAGCAAAATGCTAATAATTGTATATTTTTATGGATTTCAAAGAGGAAGGAAGAGGGAGAGAAAGATAGAAACATCAATAATGAGAGAATATCATTGTTTGGCTGCCTCCTGCATGCCATCCCCATTGCGAATTGAGCCCACAACCCGGGCATGTGCCCTGACCTGGAATCAAACAGACCTGGTTCATAGGTCAACGCTCAACCACTGAGCCACACTGGCAGGACTAATAATTGTATTTTACCACTTTATAATGTTTACTATATGGCACATATAATTCTAAGCACTTTTCATGTATTGAGTTAATTCTCACAAAACATCCAACAAAACATTCTCGTCACTATGCAGATGAGGAAAGTGAGGCATAGTGAGTTTGTGAACTGCTGATGAAATATTATACATTCAACATACGCTTCATTTCTTATGGCAACTCTTAGGGTATGTTTTATAGTCCCCCCCCCCTTTTTTTTACAATTGAGAAAACCAAGACTCAGAGGAGGTAAGTGACTTGCCCAAGATAACACAACTGGTTAGTAGGAGAGCCTAAACCCCAGTCAGGCTTTGGAATCATATAACCCTCAGCTCACCCCTGAGTATGAGACTGGGCAGGGCTTTCTCAGAGCCCCCATGTCCCACTGTTCTGGAAGCATCATCCACATTGTAGTCTGTGGGGTTCACAGCCTAAGGCTGTGGCCCTTGGGAATTCTGGAGCTGGAGGGGACCCAAGGATTTAGGCAATGGAAGAGCCCCTCTGAAGAAGGAACACGACCCATTCTGAGTTCTTGGCTCTTGAAATTCCGAAGTAGGGAAGTTTGTGGTATCCAGGCCAAAAGTTTGTTTCTTGGATTCTTAATTCCAGGGCCCATGCTTTTAGGCAGAATCCAGTCCTTCCTGGTTTTAGCGATCTCAAGTGTCCCGGACTGATGAATATTGAGGGATAGCTGGATTGTAGGTGGATGTGGTGAAACCTAAATGTGGGGCAGCACAGACCCACAAAGAGGAAAGTGATGTGTGTTCTACCCCTGGTCATGCTGGGGGTGGGGCTGGGGAGGAGAGGAGTAAAGCGAGAAGCAGCTGGCTGAGGGAACTTCAGGCATCACCCAAGTAAGATGGGGTTAAGGGTCCTCAAAAGAAGGCATTGTGGACCTGAAGGCAGAGGGGAACCTCAGGCTCAGCCAGAAAAGGACCCTTTTCTTAACTAGGAAACTGGCAAGAGAGTGGTGGTGCTGCGGAGACCTGCAGGGCCAGGTAGTGGCTGGAAGGGGAAGGAAACAGTGCTGCAAGGAGCTGATTACAGCTCTGCCAGGGACAGTCGGAAACTATGGGGGCTGCGCACCTATAACTCCCACATCTATATTTAGTCTAAGGCTCAGGATTGCACTGCAAGGCCATGAGAACAGTTGAGTCGTTTAGAGGAACTGATGATGTGTGCAGTCCTGCCTGGGTGAAGCTGGCAAAGGGATGGAGAAGGGAATTCCCTGGAGGAGAATCAAGGAGGAAAAGCCAGGGACCTAGTGAGGCAACTTTGAATAAAAAAAACACACACACACACATATGTAATACCCTTTGTAATACTTTAAGCAATAAAAAAATTTAAAAAAAAAGACAAATATCCTTCAATCACCATAAAACAACAACAACAACAACAAACCCTCCCCTTCACCAAGTAGAGGAAGGCAGATCAACCCCCAGTCTTTGAAAGGAAGCAGTCAGGGAATGTCTCTACAGGCGCTGTCTTGAACTCCAGTAAAAGGGAGAAACCGAAAATCATTTCCAGTCACCTCCCCACCCCCATTCATCCTGGTACCACCATCACTAGTGCTGGGAGAGCCTGAAGACTGAGTTCCTTTTCCCCCCACTTTCTCTTAATTTTTTCACCTCCTCTAAGAAGCCTTCTCTAGCTAAACATGATGAATAGGAGGAAAAGATACCCTCATTTCTTCAGAAACCACTGCTATTACAGGGGGTGGGTGAAGGTGGGGGGAGAGGGTAAATCTCCAGAACAACTTTGAAAATCAAGAACAACTTGTAGGACACACTGTGTGCTTTCAAGATTTACAACACAGCTACCAAAATTAAGACAGTTTGGTGTTGGCATAAGGACAGACATGCAGAGTGATTGAATCAAATAGAGGGGCTGGAAATAGAAAAAAAACCTTGTATTGGTTCTTGGTAAAAGTACCAAGATAATTGAAAGGAAAATGATAACCTTTTTAACAGATAGTGCTGAAACAATTGGGTCTCCATAGGGGGAAAAAAGTACTTTAACCCATGCCTTGCCCCATGTATAAAAATTAATACAAAATAGATTATAGATTTAAAAAAAACAGATAACCCAGCCGGTGTGGCTCAGTGGTTGAGCATCAACCTATGAAACAGGAGGTCATGGTTGGATTCCCTGATTCCCTGGCAGGTCGGGCTCATACCCCAGTAGGGGGTGTGCAGGAGGGGCAGCCCATCAATGATTCTCTCTCCTAATTGATGTTTATATCTCTTTCCCTCTCCCTTCCTCTCTCTAAAATCAACAAAAGAACAACCGTACAGATAAAATTATAAAACTGCTAAAAAAAAATGGAATAAAATCTGGGACTTTTGAATATGCAGAGATTTCCTAGGTAGGAAATGAAAAGCACAAACCATAAAAGAAAAAATCCATAAATTAGACTTCATCAAAAATTTAAAAAATTTTCTTTTTGAAAGACACTATTAAGAAAAATAAATAATTCTTTCTTACATTTCATTTTTCAATTATTGTTGACATTCACTATTATTTTACACCAGAGACCCAGGGTCTCTTAGCCTGGCCTGTACCCTCTCACAATCCAGGGCCCCTTGGGGGATGTTGGACTGCTGGTTTCAGCCTGATCGCTGAAGGCCAGGTTGAGGGACCCCACTGGTGCACGAATCCACGCACTGGGCCTCTAGGATGCATATAAGATCTTTGGTTAATCTCTTCCTCCCCTCCTCACTCCCCCCTTGCCCCTGAGATTCATCAGTCTGTTCCATGTTTCCATGCCTGTGCAATGAGCGTCTGACCCCTGGTGGTCAGTGCACATCATAGTTACCAGCCAAATGGTCAAATGGTCACTTAGGCTTTTATATCTATAGATGACCTAAAGACTCAAGTAAACATTTCTCCAAAGAAGACATACACATGATCAATGGGTATATGAAAATATGCTCAAAGTCACTGCTCATCAGGGCAATGCAAATCAAAACCACAATAAGATATTACCTCATACCTGTTAGGATGACTATTATGAAAATAAACAAATAAAAGACAACAAGTGTTGGCAAGGATGTGGAGAAATTGGAACCCTTGTACACTGTTGCTGGGAATGCAAAATGGTGCTATGGAAAACAGTATGGTTGTTCCTCAAAAATTAAAAACAGAACTACCATATGATCCAGAAATCCCATATCTGAGTATTTATTTAAAAGAACTGAAATCAGGATCTTGAAAAAATATTAGCATCCCAGGATCATCGCACCACTGTTAACAATAGCCAAGATTCACGAACAACCTAAATGTCCATTGATGGATGAATTAATTTTTAAAAAGTATATGCATTCAATAGAATATTATTCAGCCTTAAAAACGGAAATTCTCCAATATGTCATCATATGGATAAAATCTGAAGACATACTAAGCAAAATAAACCAGTCACAGAAGGACAAATACTACATTATCCTACTGATATGAAGTATCTAAAATAGTCATACTTATAGAATCAAAGACTAGTATGCCAGTTACCAGGGGTTAGGGGAGAGCGGAAAATGGGAAACTGCTAATCAATGGGCATAAACTTTCAGCTATGCAAGACGAAGTTCTCGAGATCTGCTGTACAACATTGTGTCTGTAGTTAACAATACTGTATTGTACACTTAAAGTTTGTTAAGAGGGAAGATCCTGTGTAAAGTGTTCCTACCACAATAAAATAAAATAAAATTAAGAAGTTAAACATCAATGCTTTGGTTTGAATATTTGTTTTTTCAGTTGTATGACTGAAATGAGTGGTTCCCACCTTGTGAGCACCTGAGCCCTGCCAGGAGAGTAGGAGTGAGAGGTAGCTGGTTCTGAGTTAATACAAGGAGTGCACAAACATTTATGTACACCAAGCATTGTCTGTAAATTAGTGATATATCCTGCACACATAAGGATGTTGTATTCTAAATGGATGCAGAAGAATTAGTATCAACAAAATAAAGATTGATGTTATAAAACAACAACATTAATTGGTAAATGGATAAAATTGTAGTACATCTATACAATGGAATACTAGTAAGCAATAAAAAGGGATGAGCTACACATGCATGCATCAACATGGATGAATTTCAAAAGCGTTATACTAAGTGAAGGAAGCTAGACACAAAAGTCTACCACTGTATGATTCCATTTAGAGAACATTCTAAAATAGAAAAAAACTATAGTGATAGAAAGCAGATCAGTTTTATTGGTATAAGGGGGGGTCAAACTACAAAAGGGAAGAAGGGTCATTTGGGGTGATGGAAAGTTTCTATCACTTGATTGAGACCATGGTTACACAACTGTAGACATTTGTCAAAACTTATCAAACTATACACTTAAAATGGGTAAATTTTATTATATATAACTAGAGGCCCGGTGCATGAAAATTCATGCACTGGAGGGGGGGGTCCCTCAGCCCAGCCTGCCCCCTCTCAGAGTCTGGGAGCCCTCAGGGGCATGAGGTGACCCAGTGATCAGGGGAAGGCAAAGCCCGCGTCACACCTCTGCTGCCGCCACTGCCAGCAGTGCAAGCCTCGGCCAGCCCTGGTTACTTGAGCCTCAGGTGGCCCTGGGCAGCCGGGCAGCTGCCATCTGAGGCTTCCCTGCACTTTGGGTGGCCCTGGGAAGCTACCATCTGAGGCTTGCCTGTGCCTCAGGCGGCCCTGGGTGGATGGGGGGCTGAGGGCGGGTCTGGGTGCACTGTGTGCCTGCCACCCCTCCTCCTCCTCCCACGGCAGGGCTGAAAGGACTGGGGATTCCAGTGGGGCTGAGGGGACTGGGCGCTGCCATTTTGTGATGGTGTGACAGTCAATTTGCATATTCCCTCTTTATTAGATAGGATTGTATCTTAATACAACTGGCATTTTTAAAAGACCAAAATCTTTTTCTTCCCCTTCTCACTTCTTGATACTCCAAGAGGCTTTAGAATAATCTCTTTCCTAACCTCCCTCCTCCCATTTCTCCCCAGATCACCTAATTATTAACCTCCCTCCAAGCAGCAGGGGAAAACACTGTATTTTCCCTTCCTTCCAACTGCTAGATCGGATTTTCAGAGACCAGATGGCTTATAACTGAGCCAAAGGAGTCCAGGAGGCCAGAAACTAGGACAATGAGAAAATCAGGGGTTGGGATGGTTGAATGGGAAAAATGTGGACCAGGGCCTGAAAGTGCAGTAGTAACAGTGCTGAGGAGATGGGGACTCCACCCCCACTCTACCACTGCTGGCCCTCAGGAGTGTTGGGTCAGTCTTGGTAAATGGGGCTCTTATTCCTGCCTGGTTTCTTTCACTGAGTTGTGGGGACTCAGTAAGACTTTGAATGTGAAACTGCCTTGGGAGAAACATAATAAAACCCTTCATAGATGCAAAATCGTATTGTGACTATTACTGATATTATTAGTCTTTGCCACCATGGAACTCAGCAGAGATCTCCCAGGATGTCATCTTGAAGTCCTTCTCTCTAGTCTCTACCCCCTCCTCCAGGCAGGCCTGGGGGCTGTGAGGGTAGATTTCCTTTGCTCATTGGTAGAATCTGCCACTACAGTCTTCCATGAAAAGTTTTAGAAAGATCTTAACAAGGCTGGTGATTACAGCTGTTCCAGAAACCAGGAGCAAAAGGCAACCGAAAATATCACCTTAGTGGTATCCAGATCCAGGAGGACAACCTGGCTCAGTGCTCATTGTTCAGTCCTGACAAAGTCTGAAATCTCGGTGGGGACCTCACACTTACCTGGATTTACTTCTTTCATTCTCTGTTCACTTTCTTTTGGGAGAGTTTCAAAGGTCACCTAGTCCATGCCCCCAAGGAATAGAAGGTTACAGACTCCTAGAGAGAGTTCCTGCTTCTCCTTTTCAGAGAGCCTTTCCCTGAAAACACGCTGCAGGCTCTTCAGATGTTCATATGAAGAGAAGGCCTTTGGTCTTGTGTACCCTGTGTTTCACTCCTGTGTTCTCAGGAGTCCCACTGCCCCAGAGGCGGCCCCAGGGAACACTCTGAGATCAGAGGAAAGTGGAGAGGGAGGGCAGGGCATAGAACCTTACACTGCAACCCACGCAGCTCTGATTTGGTCTGTTTTACCTACTAGGGATGCCCCTTAGGTTTAACTTGGGGATTAAAGTTTCCTGTTGTTTTTTGGGGGGTTTTTTTGTTTAAAAAAACACACACAAAACAGTGTGCTGGGCTGCATATCTGGCGCTTTGGCCAGATGGGTCGCGCTGTGCTGCCTGTTCCTAAAACACATAGATAGGAAGGTACTGACATCAGGCCAGGCCTTGAGATATGGTCTCATGGCCCCTTCTCAATATGCTGTACTCTCTGTTCCTAAAACACATAGATAGGAAGGTAATGATGCTGTACTATGTCGGGAACTAAGGTTTTGTAACTTTGTGGTTTTTGCAAATAAAAACGCTGTAACTCCTGTAGTCTGCGCTGCAGTTCAGCCTCTGCTTTGGCAGGGTGCTGTAACTGTAGTCGCTGGCCATGCAAGTCGGGGCTGCAGTTCAGCCTCTGCTTCGGTGGGGTGCTGTAACTGTAGTCGCTGGCCAGCTTAATAAAGGCTCCTAAATTTAAATTCTGAGTCGGTGGTCTATCTTGCTGAGTGAACCCATAACAACAGCTGGGAAAGGATTCTTCTAAACCATCGGTTCTCAACCTGTGGGTCGCGACCCCTTTGGCGGTCGAACAACCCTTTCACAGGGGTCGCCTAAGACCATCCTGCAAATCAGATATTTACATTACGATTCATAACAGTACCAACATTACAGTTATGAAGTAGCAACGAAAATAATTTTATGGTTGGGTCACAACATGAGGAACTGTATTTAAAGGGCCAGAAGGTTGAGAATCACTGTTCTAACCCAAAGCCCTGCTACTGCAGCTCCCTAGATCTCAGCCAATCACAGCTCCTCTTGGGGAGGAGCTGCTGGCCGCCCTTTGGGTAGTGGTGCCTTGCCCTCTCTTTCTCATTGCCTGGAGGAAGACCCCTTAGGTACTCCTACCTAACTCCTCTGTACAAATTCTGCCTTCGTTTCCTCGTCTGTAAAATGGGGTTAGTAGCAGAACTTTACAGTATTGTTTTGAGGATGAAACGAGTTAAAACATGTAAAGCATTTAATAGAACTTGGCACATAGTAAATGCTTAATAAATGTCAGCTGTTATTCATATCTTATTTCTGCCAGTCTTGCCTCTCTCCCTTTGATCTCAGGGAAGAGGTGTTCCCTCTTCTCCAAGCCCCATCCAGTCTCTTCTGCTCTTTGTCCTTTGTTCCCTACTGTTTTCAGTGCTGTCATTCTCATAGGCCTTTTCTCTTCAGCATATAAATATGCTCAGATCTCTCATCCTAAACTACTGTTTTTCCCTACAACTCTTCCCTTCGTTCTTCAGCCAGCCTTTCAGGAAGAGCTGTCTGTGTCCAGGGACTTCTTTCATCTCGATCTCCTGCCAACTTGCTGGCATACAGTTCTTCCCCCAGAACTCTCACTGGGGAGGGCCCCAAGGATCTAATTGCCTAACCCAGTGGAATTTGTCAGTTCCTAATTGACTTTTCTTAGTTATTGATTGGCCAAACCTTCCTTCTTGTAACCCTCCTCCCTTGACTTCCAGGGAAGTGTTCTGCCTGCTCCTCCTTGTTTTCATGGTGATAGGAGGAAATCAGCCACCGCGCTGAGAGAAGCCCAAACAAGTCCACAGAGAGGTCCATGTGGGAAGGAACAAACAACCACCACCAGCTCACCGGCCATTTGGTGACCATCCTGAAAACGAATCTTCCAGCCTTAGTCAAGCCTCTCCAACTGATGCCACGTGGGCAGAAAAGAACTGTCCCTAACAAGCAGATTTCTAAGCAAAACAGATACTTACTGATGTATAAGTTCCGGGATGGTTGGAAGACACTAAGTTGGGGTGCTTTATTATGCATCTCATAGTGGATGATCCTTGTGGGCCTGTCTCCCCAACTAGACTCTAAGCTGCTTCAGGGAGAGACATCTCTGCATCAGATATTGATTGACACCTATTAGCCCTGTGAGGTAGGTATCAATGTTGCCATTATTCCCTTTATACAGATAAGAAAATTGAGGCTGAGGGAAAGGAAGTGGCTCTATTCAAACTGCAAACAGTGGGCCCCATCCCCTTTTCACAATTCCTTAAGAAGGCGCCAAGGCACCCTTTCCCCACAGAAAAGATCATCTCTCCTCCTTAGTGTCTCCACACAGAGCTCAGAAGAAATGAACACTCCATAATTGCTTGCTTGTCCAATGATTTACTGAGCACACTTACTGCCTGCCAGGAACTTGACATACAGCATCTATAACACAAGAGTTTTACAGATGAGTAGTGAAATTTAGTAACACGGTCAAAGGCACACTGCTAAGTAGAGGCTGAGGTAGGAATTGAACCCAGGCCTGGTCCCAGCCCCCACATTATTCTACACCCACAGAAGAGGCTCTGGTGTCCAGTGGGCCAAATAAGAGGCCTGGGTTCAAATTCTAGAGAGATCTAGCTGTGCGGTTTGGGGCTGGTCACTTGAGCTCTCTGAGCCTATTCCCTTCCCTATGAAGTCCACTACCTCACTGCGCTGCTTTGAGTGTCGTAAGAGGTAACCGGCATGAAACTCTGTGGGTGATGCAAAGTGCAGGCAGCATGGGGTTGCTGGTTGTTACTGCAATGGCCCATCCCATGGACCACCACCATGTCCATTTTTAAATCAGATTGTTTATTCTTGCTAGTGAGTTGTCTGAGTTCTTTATATATTTTGGATATTAACCCCTTATCACATATATGATTTGCAAATATTTTCTCCCATTCCATCGTTTGCCTTTTCATTTTGTTGATGGTTTCCTTTGCTGTGCAGGAGCTTTTTAGTTTGATGTAGTCCCACTTGTTGATTTTTGCTTTTGTGGCCTATTGCATTCCTTATCACATTCACCACAGTGGTGGGCACACAGTGCTGCCTCTTCCTTCTGTAACAGCACTTCACCGTTTATACAGCATTTTCTCACACAGCTTCTTTTCATCTTTGTACCGCTTGTGAGTTACACCTAGGTACTCCCCTTTGCAGAGATGTGACCTGGTTTTCCAGTGGCCACACAGGGTGGAACAGTACTGCATTGAGGTCCTCTGGTCCTAAGAGTGCTCCATCATGGAGCAGTGAGGAAGGAACAAATACTGGAAGGAGGGCATTCATCAGGCTCTTTCTCAAACCATAGGAGGTAGCTCAGCTCCACGGGAAGCCGGCAGGTTATATAGGTTTGGCCACTGGGATGGCTCTGGAATCTTAGACAGATTACCTGACCTTCTTCAGCCTCTGTTTCCCCAGCTGTAAAGGGGAGGTCATAAAAGAAACTGTCTCATAGGGTTGCTGTGAAGGTCCAACAAGATAATCCATACTTGCTTAGTATACAATGCTTAGTACATAGCAGGGCAACATAGAACATCTGGAACATGCACTGGTATGGGGCACAGGAAGTCCAGTGTTCAAAGCCAGTTTTAGTTAACAGCTTGGTCTGCCTGAGCCTCAGTTTCATTACCTGTAAAACAGGGTACCGTTAGCATTTACCTCCAAGTGTGATTGAGGATTAAATGAGCAGATTTATCTAAAGTGCCTAGAACTGTGCCAGGCCCAGTTAGTCCGCCCCTGCTGCTTCTAGACCTGGAGTCCCTCTCAGCCCTGGAGGTGAGTACTCAAAAGCCTCACAACAATGCTGTGCGGCTGGCACAGCTTCCATCTATATTTGAATTTTATGATTAGGAAACAGGCTAAAGTGGATGGAAGCCTCAGCCAGAGGCAAATCTCCCAATTCTGCCCACTTGTCAGGGCCCGGCCAAAGACATTTCCCCTGCCAAGTCTTCCCTCGCTCATGCCATGTCCACCCCTCCTGCCCCTGCCCCTGCCCCTGCCCTTGCCCAGCTGGAAGCACACACCTCCGGACTCCCACAGCAGCCTCCCTGCAACACGCACAGGCTAAAACATCATATTGCCAATGTCTATATGCATTTGCACCTCCCTATACTAGAGTGAGCTTTCCAGCTCAGAGCCAGCACTGTGACCAATTCATGTCTAAGTACATCCAGTACAGATGTAGCCTGGCTCGTGGCAGTAGATGCCATTTATCAACTCAATGCATGAATAAGTCTCTATTTCTGAGGATTCTGGAGAGAAATGGTGATTAAACATGCACATGCATGAAACAGGCACATGCATGGAAAAAGCCCAAGTATGTTACCACAGAGACACCATCATCATACGTGCTAAGCAGTGTGCAAGCCCTTTCCATACATTCCCTCATTTTAATCCTTATTTTACAGATGAGGAAACTCAGAGAGACCAAGACACTTGCTTAACATCACACAGCTTTGGCATCAACCTGGCAGTCTTGGGGAAGCTTAACTCAGACCAGGAAACTGAGCCTGTAACTTGAGTGTGTCAGGAGGCCCAGAGCTCCTCCTCTCTACACTCACCACCCCAGCCCAGCCCTAGAGCTGCCAGGCTTCCTCAGTCCTCACACTGCATGCTGCTCTCTCCCCTTCCTGCCCAGGGGGTGGCACTGCCAGCAACCTCGGAGCCCTTTAGCTGCCTAGCTCAAGCCTATTTGTGTAAAGTCCAACACCTTTGTAGGCAGCCAGAGGGTGCCGGCACCAGGCAGGGGTGGCTCAGCGTGAATGACAGGACTGGAGCTTGGCTGCACTTTGCCAGCTTCCTTCACAAGAGATCTCTTTATTACCTGGCAGGCGGGTACCTGGCTGCTGGGCAAAGCCAGCTTGAGAGGACAGATCAAGGCCATCTGGCCCATGCAGCCTCAGAGGCTGCTTCACACTGTGGCCTACCTCAGGATGCCAGAGCAGCAGCCCACATGGCATCACTCCCACACCCTTAATCAATGGTGAGCACGCATTGCATTTCCAGGAATAGTGAAGATAAGTTGCGATCAATAATAATGACTGCATTTGTGCAGTAGTTCTGATTTATGGAAAATGGTAGTAATATTATTATATATTATAGTAATTAATGTTAATATTAATGCCACTTGACTTGAGCAAGGTTTGATGACCTCCTGAGAACCCACAGCTGAGACTCTAGCCCATTCCCTTCCTTGCTGTGCGCTGCCCCCGGCACCTACTCTCACTACGCCACTCAAGCCCACAGCAGGCATCTGCATGTGAGGTGGCCACTGGGCTGTGAATGGAAGAGGCTTGATCTTGCCTTCCATAGCACAGGCAGACTCTTGGAGTTAAACAAAAACATAAAACCTCATCCAGCCAATCCCCAATCTCACAGCTTCAACCAACCTCCTAGCCACCTGCTCATGTGTACCCACCCAAAACACATACCTGCAGAAATATCTCTTACTTCTGGTAAACCAGCTACATGCTAACATGCAACATGCTTTTTACACCTGCTTGATGTGCAAATATTAATACACATAAACATATAGACATGCTTCTTGGTGTACACACACATACACACTCCTTAATATGCACACCTCACTTCATGAACACATCCAGAGCTCTTTAAAAAATGCACATAGGTCCTGAATATATACTTGGACTTGGGGGTGCGGGAAGAGATTGGACAAAAATCTTACACCTATGGATGAGGACAGTGGCAGGGGGTAAGGGCATGGGGTGGGGTGGGAACCAGGTGGAGGGGAGCTATGGGGCAAAAAAAGAGGAACATCTGTAATAATCTGAACAATAAAGAGTTATTAATTAAAAACAAAACAAACAAACAAAAAAAGTATCCTAATACATAAACCTCCAAGAAACGTCGCCAGACCACAGAATTCTCACTAGGGCCTTAAAAATGTAACATATGCTATTACAAAGTATCAGAGAAAGAGGATATTAAATAAACACTTAAATATGATAAAAGATTAGATTGTTTAAAAAATAAATAAATAAAAATGCACATAGGTCCTGAATATATACTTGTCCCTTGGTATCTGCAGGAGATTGGTTCCGGAACCGCCCAAAGATACCAAAATCTGCAGATGCTCAAGTCTCATATATATGTAGTATCCTATATAATAAAGAGGTAATATGCAATTAACCCTCACGCCCTCACAAGATGGCTGCCTACGACCAGGATGGCAGGAGGGTTAGTGAGGGACAATCAAACGACTGAACAAGAAGACTGTGTGGGGCCACCAGGCCGGCAGGGGGGATAGTGAAGAACAACCAAATGACTGAACAAGCAGGCTGCGTGGGGCAACCAGGCCAGCAGGGGGGGCAGTTGGGGGTGAC
>NW_005358092.1:4553020-4560311 GCF_000412655.1 Myotis brandtii
GGAGGCAACCAGGCTGGCAGGGGGGGCAGTTGGGGGCCATTAGGCTGGCAGGGGTGGCAGTGAAGGGCAACTAGGCCAGCAGGGGGGGGCAGTTTGGGATGACCAGGCTGGCATGAGGGGCTGTAAGGGGTGACCAGGCTATCAGGGGTAGGGGCAGTTAGAAGTGACCAGGCAGGCAAGTAGGTGAGTGATTAGGAGCCAGTGGTCCAGGATTGTGAGAGGGATGTCCGACTGCTGGGTTAGGCCCAATCCCCACCTAAACTGGCAGTTGGACATCCCCCGAGGGGTCCCAGATTGGAAAGGGTGCAGGCTGGGCTGAGGGGACCCCCCTCCCGTGCACGAATTTCATGCACTGGGCCTCTAGTTTGCATAACTGGCACACACCCTCCCGTATACTTTAAATTATCTCTAGGTTACTTATCATTCTTAATACAATGTACATGTTATGTAAATAGCTGTTATACTGTATTGTTTAGGAAATGATGGCAAGAATAAAAAGTCTGTACACGTTCAGTACAGACACAAACATGTAGGCCTAACTACATAATACACATCAGCAACAACATAACTTGTTTTCCCTGCAAATTTTTGATCCCTGGTTAGTTGAATCTACAGATGCAGAACCCTCAGATATGGAGGGCCGACTGTAATCCAAGTCTCACACTCAATATAAATTTCCCAAACCTATGCACACACAATCCTGCACACACATCCACATGAGTGTGCACACACTCTTGGATATGTAGATACACATATACATATTTTTGCATACAACTCTGTATGTGAAGGTGTGTGTACACACATGCATTCACACACACACAAGGCTGAGACCAAGACTCTTCTATCACTTATGTGAGCCCCCAGAGTATGTGGGCCATAGAAGGATGTCATGTCCCTTAAGGACCTGTAAATCATCCATCTTCTGGCTATATGTGGATGGCATTCTGGCAGTCCTCTAGTCCAGTCTTGCATGGCATGTAGAGATGAGTGGGCCAAGGGCCAAGTTCTGAGCTGCAGCAACATGAACAACTGTTACATGGACATGGTGCCTCCAGCCTTTTTGTCTCTGAACAGTGAGCCATGTTCTGGATCAGGCCTTGCCTAGGGCAAACACTTCCCACAGGGACCCCTTCTAAAGTGGGGATAGCTATGTCAGGGTATAAGAGGCTAAAGCTTGAAGATGCATTTTAGCTGTGTGACTTTGGGTGGGTCATCTTCACCTCTCTGAGCCTCAGTTACCACATCTGTGAAATAGGGATGTGTAGATAAAATGAGATAATAAATGTACATGAATGCCTAGTACATAGCAGAAATTACCAAACTTTTCAGGCTCACCCAGTATCTCAGTGTTGCTAAAGCCAGTGGACAGTATTCATTCCTCACCCTGTTCCAGTGTTTGACTCTATGTTCCTGCACACCTCGCTGAAACACCTCTTGGTCCTCTAGCTTTCCCCCTCCTCTCGGCTTCTATGCCCACCTCTTGACATTGGAGTGCTCCAAAGCTCCATCCTTGCTCCTCTTCAGTCTGTTTAACTCACTCCTAGGTGGTGTCATCCAATCTCAAAGCTTTAAAAGCCACCCCAAATTTGTATCTCCAGTCCCTTTGTGGTCTCCACCTGAATATTGGACAGGCATCTCCAACTTATCATGTCTAAAACTCCACCCCTCATTTTCCCTCCCACAGACTCCCCCAACTCATCTTTCCAATAACTTTGACCCAAACTCTTGGAATCACTCTCAACCCCTCCTCCTTCTCTCACACCACACATTAATCCCCCAGGAAGTACTGTTGCTTCAACTGCTACTTCCATCTCTTACCTGGACTTTGCAACAACCCCTTACCCAATCTCTCTGCTTCTGGCTTTCTTCCACCTTCCGTCTATTCTCAACCCAAACTCAACCAAGCATCTGAAGTTCTCTTTAAGCATTCTCTGCTCAAACTATCCAATTGTCACTTGTTTGTCTTAACGACAAGCCAAACTCTTCACAACAGACTCCCAGGCCCTACCAGTGTTTCCAAACAAGGAACACTTATTTGGGGCAGGAAAATTCTTCCATGTGGGTACTATCCTGTCTATAGGACAGTATAGGTCTAACATAGCCCTTGTCCCCTAATGCCCGTAGAGCACCACTTTCCCTGCATGTGCCCAGTATTATTTTGCTGTAGCATCTATGCCACAAACATATTCACCACAAACATTTTCACCCCATAACTAATTGGCTGTGAGGCAATTTTGCTGTAAAAAAAAAAAAAAAGATAAATTCACAACAAATAGAGGGACATTAAAAATGAGTAACAAAATGAAAAAGACTTTATTGTGAAATACAGAATATTTGAATTTTAAAATGTGTGTAGATTCATGATAATACTGTGCAAATAATTGATTTTATATTGTGGATTGTATCTAAGCACTTGTCTTCATTCTACAGATAAGGTGGATTCAACTCTGTACCCTAAAAGAGGCCCCTCAGTGCCTCTCTTTCTCCTCCCAGTATAGTGTGTTTCAAAATAAGAAACCAATGAACTCTTGGGGCAAAAATCTTTATGTGGAAGAAATGCTAACTATTTTATTATTATTATTTTAGAGAGAATGGAAGAGAGGAGAAGAGACAGAGAGAGAGAAACATCGATGCGAGAGAGACACATCGACTGGTTGCTTCCCACATGTGCCTCAACCAGGGCCAGGGATCAAGCCTGCCACTGAGGTACATGCCCTTGACCAGAATCAAACCCACGACCCTTCAGTCTACAGGCCAACACTCTAACTGCTGAGCCAAACCAGCTAGGGCAGTGCTGCCTATTATTTATTTATTTATTTAAATGTTTTTATTGATTATTTAGAGAGAGAGTGAGGGAGAGAGATAGAGAGATAGAAACATCGATGAGAGAGAACATCATCGATCGGCTGCCTTCTGCACACCCCCTACTTGGGATGGAGCCCACAACCTGGGCATATGCCCTGACTAGGAATCAAACCAGTGACCTCTTGGTTCATGATCAACCACTGAGCCATTCCAGCTGGGCAATGTTAACTATTTTAAAACACCACTATATGTAACTACTTTCTCCACCATTTCCTCAATGGAAAAATGAAACCAATCTGACCAATCTCCCACCTCATCCCAACAAAACAAAACAAAACAAAATGTCCAACAGTTATTTTATATTTTTTACAGCAAAATTGCCTTTCAGCCAATTAGTTATGTGGCAAAAATGTTTGCAGCAAAGATGCTAGCAAAGATGACTATGGCAAAGATGCTATCATGAAAGTACCTAGGCCCTCTCCCTTACCCCTGCCAGCCACTGTGACAACCAAAATGTCCCCATACATTTCCAAACACTGCCCGTGAATTTGGAAATCCCAGCTGAGAATCTCTACAAGATTTGCTGCATCCCTGTCCTCGCCAACCCTCCCCTACATCCCACTGATGGTTCTGATTTGGCCTCAGACTACTCTCCCTGCACGTCCTCTGCTATTTTACTGGACCAACCAGACAGGCTCCTGTGCTAGGCCTACATGCTGGCTGTGGTCTCTACCCGGAAAGTACCTCTCGTTGCAGATAACTCCCTTCTCCAGGTCTTTGCTCAAGATATTCTCAGTGAGGCCTTCCCAGAGCACCCTGTTTGAAATTGCAAATCCCTTGATTCCCACGCCCCACTCTCTATTTTTCTCTAGAGCACTTAGCCCATCAGGTGTACTATATGTGTTTATTATTAATCTCGCTTATTTTTGTCAGTAAGCTTCATGCAGGGATTTGGGGATTTGGGGTTCACTGCTGTACCCAGTGCCTGAAACAGTAACTGGTACACAGAAGACAATCAATCAATATTTGTTAAGTGAAAGAAAAGATATAGATGCTACGAACATAAACTTACCTAGAGAAGAAAACAAGCACTTTTAAGTCACAGGAATAAATAATTAATTTCATTCTTTGAAAGGACTGGAGTATGCTCAGCTTGGGTGGTAAGTAGGGGGAGAGGTTACGAGAACCTCAGTTTATTTCTCAAATCAGTTCAGGAAAACTTCCTGAAGAGATGGGTTTTGGGGACTCCCCTTCAGCTTGTTTTGAACCAGATTATAACACCCTGGCAGCTCCCCCACCCCCAGGGAACAAAAGTGAGCCAAGCTAGAAGAGTGTTGAAAAGTTTTCAGGCTGGGAAGCACACTCCATGAATCTTATTTCTACCGTAATTTACCTGTAGGACACTAAAGCAGCAAGTCTGCAGTTGCAGGGCCAAGTTCAAATGGAGCCCCTTGATAATATCTGCCCACTCCCACCCCTGGACCCTTAGAAAAACCCACCCTAAATGATCACACAGAGGCAAGCCTTCCAAATTCTCAGCAGACAAGAAGAAAGAACCTAGATTCACAGTTGTACGATGAAATACTTTGCAGCTATTAAAAAGAATGAGGCAGTTATTTTTATACTGAAGATGGTGGCTCAACCACAGGATTGTGCACACAGCCCACACAGGGACACACCTAGAGTGACCAACTCAGGTGACTGGGGAGGCTGAGCCACTGGGCCCTACAGGACACCTACTACACAAGGCCACTCTACCAATTCCAGGAGACATAGCAGCTCTACCTAATACGTAGAAACGCCAAAATGCAGAGACAAAGAAACATGTTACAAATAAATGAAATGGAAGCAAGCAAATTACTGGATACAGAGTTCAAAACCATGGTTATAAGGTTATTCAAGGATCTTTATAAGACTTTCAAGATTCTTAGTGAGAATGTCAAAGACATGAAAAAGGATCAGTCAGAAATTAATCAAACAGAAACTGAAATAAAGAATAATTTACAAGGATTCCACAGTATAGTAGAGGATTCAGAGAATCAAATCAACGATTTGAAATATGAGGAAGCAAAAACACCCAATCAGAAGAGCAAAAAGAAAAAATAATTAAAAAATATGAAGATAGTGTAAGAAGCCTCTGGGACAACTTCAAGCATACCAATATTTGCATCATGGGACTGCCAGAAGGAGAAGAAGAGAAAGCAAGATACTGAAAACCTATTTGAAAAAAATAATGACAGAAAACTTCCCCTACCTGGTGAAAGAAATAGACTTACAAGTCCATGAAGCACAGAGAGTCCCAAACAAGAGGAACCCAAAGAGGCCCACACCAAGACACATCATAATTAAAATGTAAGGTTAAAGACAAAAACAGAATCTTAAAAGCAGCAAGAGAAAAACAGTTAGTTACCTTCAAGGCAGCACCCACATGACTGTCAGCTGATTTCTCTACAGAAACTTGGTAGGCCAGAAGGGAGTGGCAAGAAATATTCAAAGTGATGAATAGTAAGGACCTACAACCAAGATTACTCTATCCAGAAAAGCTCTCATTTAGAATTGAGGGTCAGATAAAGGATAAAGAGCTTCACAAACAAGAAAAAACTAAAGGAGTTCATCACCACCAAACCAGTATTACATGAAATGTTGAAGGGTATGCTTTAAGAAGAGGAAGAAGAAGAAGAGATTAAAAAAATATGAATAAAATGGCAACAAATATATATCTATCAACAATTGAATCTAAAAATCAAAATAAATGAACAAGAAATCTAATGAATAAAATAAACTGATGAATAAAATATAATCAGAGGCATGGAAGCATAGAACAACAGACTGAATCTCAGAGGGAAGGCGGAGTGGGAGCGGGAAGAGATTAACCAAAGATCTTACCTATGGACACAGACAGTAGGGTGGTGAAGTGGTGGGGTGGGAACGGGGTGGAAGGTGGCAATGGGGGGGAAAGGGGGAACATCTGTAATACTCTCAACAATAAAGACAGATTATTGGGGGGGGAAGCAAGGTGAGGTACAGTGTAAAATATACTACCATTTCTGTAAAAGGAAATACATGCGTGTGTACATGCACATACACACTTAAATGTATATAGAATTCCCTGAAAAGATACATGAGAAATTGCTAACATTGGTTGCTGGTGGGGTGACAGTGGGGGTGAGTGGGTTGGAAATGGGTGGGAAGACACTTTTCATTGTAAACTCTGGAATCTTGTAAATTTTGTAGTATGTCAATATATTACCTACTTGTAAAGAGTGAATTAAATTTTAAAAAGAACACAACCAGATTGACAAAATAAAAATCAATTGGTCCTTATAAACAGTTCCACCTTTTTTTGATGTTAAAATGCAAGCCACCTGCAAAACTATAGGGGCCTGGAGTCAGAGAACAGGGTCCTTCAAGCAGAAGGAGCCCAGGGGCTTTTAGCTGACCGGTCCTTTCTTGGCCTGAGGCTGAGAAAGCCAGTGGGTTCCTAGGCACCAATCACCATTCAAAGCCAGGCTGGGTCAGAACTTGCCTGGTTGAGGCAGGAGGTTAAGGGGTGGTCTGGCCATACCCCCTGGACGGAAGGGCTCCCTTCTGGCTCCTGTGTTAGGAGAGCAGTAATAAGAAGGCACAGCAACCCACAAACCACTGCAGCAGGAAGTGGTAGGCTTAGGTGTGTTCCCCTTAAAGAAAAAAGGGCTGGGGGTGGGGAGATAGTGGACAGAAAGGCCAGGGAAGGAGGTATGACTCTCTTCAAATACGTGAGGGGCTGCCAAAGAGGAAAAGAGGAGTTTGTTCTGAGTCCCCTGGAAGACACAGAAAGGTAAGAAGTGTGCTCTACCTTCAAAAGCATTTTCTGGCCAGTTCTTGCCAGAAGGATCCCAAAATAATAACAACTACTCTACTTGGAGTCCTTACTGTGTGCTTGGCTTACTTGGTGATTTGCTGGCATTACCTCTCAATTTTCACAGCAATCCTACCAGGTTAGTACTAATTGTGTCCACATTTTACAGATAAGAAAACCAAGGCTGTCGCTGATCAAGATCACACAGTAAATACATGACCGAGTCAGGATTCAAACCCAGTGTCACACTCTGAGCTATTATCCTTCATCATAGGTTGGCTTAGAATTCTAAGATTATGTGATCCATTAAATTAAAATATAAATATGGGGGTACTAAGAGCTGGGCTTTTCTTGCGAAGGTGTCTTGGGAACAAGGACGGTTATGGAAGGTGGATACTGAGAAGTTGGACCTCGGTGACACCATCCTGGTCCCTGACCTTCTTAGCCATCTGGTCTCCCACCTTCTTCAAAGGGAATCCACTCACAGCAGCCTGGGCTGGGCCTACGGAGGCGGGGAAAGGAGCGCACGTCAGCCCGGCGGGCCCGCACCCTGGGGAGCAGCCTGAGTGGAGGGTGAGTGGGTCGTGATCTGAAGCCGGCGGCCGCCGGGATCCCAGGCGCAGGGGAGGCAGGAGCAGCAGGCTGGGC
>NW_005358092.1:4560654-4562373 GCF_000412655.1 Myotis brandtii
GCACCGCCTCACCCGGTGGGGGCGTGGGCCCGCCGCGCGGGGCTGGCGGAGGAGTGCGTGGGCTGGGAGATTCCATTCTGCGTGTCAGCAGCTCCGGCCGCCCACGCAGCAGCCAGCCTGACTCCGCGTTCCCTCCCACCGAGAAGCCCCCGGGACACGGAGGAGGAAGGGCTTTCCCCAGGCTTTCAGAGCGAGATTGCGGGCGGAGGCAGGAGAGGGGACCCCAGGTGGGGAGAGGCTTGGACCTAATCTCTACCTTCCAGCTGCTCCCGGATTTTCAGCAGTAATGACCTGAAGGAGCCCAGTGGAAATTCCTGGGGTATGTAGAGCTGGAAGGCCCTGCAGAATTCACGTCATCCTTGCAGACCTGCAAGGCCGCCATACTTAGAGCCCGCAGGTGTCTGTTTCCTCTCTCTCTCTCTCTCTCTCTCTCTCTCTCTCTCTCTCTCTCTTTCTCTCTCCTGAAAGGACGAGTGAATTCATTCTCTCTCGGTCCCCCATCCTGAGCTCCCTTCCTAAGGCTCTTCTCATTTGGAAATCACTTTTCACATCTAGGCTGGGCCCTTCGTGCTGCAGCAACCTCTAAAGAGCTCTGCTTTGCCACAGACTTGGTCAGCTGAGGGGAGAGAGGGGCAAAAAAGTGATTGTTCCTATTGGCCTAGAGAAAGGAGGGGGTTGCTCCAAGCTTACACTTGGCTTCTGTGAAGGTGGGCACAGAACTCAGGAGTCCTGGCTTCTTGGTGGAGACCAGCGGCTTGGAAGGAAAGTGTCCCCCTTACCTGTCCGTGGAATTCCCTCTGGCCTTCCCTGATGGGATCTTACCAGTTAAGTAGCTCCAAGAATGTCAGAGATGGCAAATAGCCACTTTGGAAGCACTCTGGGCATCTGTTTGTAAAGCCCAGGCTGTGCACAGGAATCACTGAAACTGGGTGCAGGCAAGGGGTTCCCAACTACTTTGTAGAGTTTTTGTTGCTGTTGCTGTTTTTAAATAATCATTGTGTTGAGTTGATGGGTTGAATGAATTAGCGTGGTCGATTCAAATCATTTATCAAGAAATTATGGAATTACCTTGCCTCTCTGCCTGGTATGTGGGGTGCATTCCTCATTGTAGGCAGGGAGACAGTGGTTTGACCTGACTTATCCAGATCCCTGAGAGGTCATGTGGTGCAAGGCCATGGCCACCGCTAGGCCAAATCAGGTGCAGGGAAACCCCACACTGCAGCCTTCCCTGCATCTCCGGCATCTCCCTGCTGCCCGGTTAATGAGCTTCCAAACATAATAGCTCAATAGAGAATCCCAGACGCCCACCCCTGCACCCATCCACCCTCCAGATAGCCTTCTTCCCAGGAGCTTACAGCCTCCAGAGACTGCAAATCCCCTGATCCCCAGGCTCCCTTGAGACAGAGAAAGCCTAGAGCCAGGCACTGTAGACTCACCCCATTTTGTAGAGGAAAAGACCCAGAAGGAACTGGCCAGCCAAGAGAGATGAAACAAGCCATGCAGAGAAAGAAGAAGGAACCCCGAGCCCTGACAGGGTGACAGACCAGGGTGTCATGGGGAGGCAGGAAGAAGACCTCTGCTGAGCTTTGCTGTGAGGCCCACACATCTTCTACATGGTGTGGGTGACGTCAATCTCCCCCAGCCCAAGTCAGTAATACACTCACCCATGCGCAGCTGTATCCACTCAGTCCCACACACACATCCATACCATACACACCC
>NW_005358092.1:4562794-4571914 GCF_000412655.1 Myotis brandtii
GCTGCCTGATGAAGAAATAGGAAGGAAAGTCCTCGATAGAGCCTGGGTGTTGGTTTTTGCTGCGTTTCCAGGCCAAAGGGTGATCCCAGTACCCAGCTCACTCTCTGTCTCTTTCTACCTAGAGACATGGCCACAATTTAAGCTTCCTTTCCCTCCCATTATCATAGACCCATTACACATTTCTAGTTCAACCTGCTGACGAGGCCGTGTGTGTATGTGTGTCTGAGATGAAATGCTCAAGTGCTTTGTCATGCTTAATAATGCAGCTTCCCAGGCTGAGGACTGGACTTGTCAGCAGCAGACACAGAAAGAGAGGAGGGCTCACACGGATAGTGTTGTTAGATGGGAGGAGCACCCATGTCCCCATCACTCCCCAAACATCCTTAAGAGCTGAGCCTCAGATCCAGCTTTTCACACAGGCTCAGCTGCAGAAACTGCTATTGGGCCTAAGCACAACTTATTTGCCCAGTGGGGCCTCCCTCCAGCTGACCTCTCTCTCTCCACTCAACCACCTATGAGCTTGCCTGAGCCCTACACACTAAAGTTTATTCATTCAAGCAGTGTTTATCAAATACCTCCTAGATGTTGACTTAGCCTCTCATCCCCCATTCTCTTCAGGCCTATGCAACACCAGCCTCTACTGTCTGCTAGCCCTTCCTGCCCACATCTTCCTGCTCCATAGCTAACCCCGAGTTGTGTGAAATTTTTCCTTCCAAAATATTATTTTAAGATGCTAGAGAGAATCAAAAGGGGTTACCAAGCACCAGGTGCTCCTTAAATTCCTGCCTTATGACTTTACACATGAAGCTCATTGAAACAGTATCCCTTCTATGGCTCAGATAATTACTTTTCCAAGACAAGCCAATGAGGGAGTGCCCAGTTCCCTCCCCATGTAAGTTCTGGACAGCCCCCTTCATGGGCCCTTCAACTCCTTATGAGCCTCTTGCCCTGGCCCTTAGTCAACCATGGCAACCTCCTCCCTTATCAAACATGTTCTCAGACATGGCTCAAATACACTCTTTCATGCTGAAGTGTAAAAGGCTGATATAGCTAAATGTGTTTTTTTCTCCTGTCCTCAGATAGTTTACATTTTAACAAGGGGATAACCTTGAAGTACCAAGGAATCCCTAATTGTGGAATATCTGATGAAGAGTTCTGCCACTAACTAGTTTGGAAGCACCAGTCACTTGTATCTTGGGCCGAGAAGTTTGGATCAAATGACCTTTAATAGGACCTTTCTAGCTCTGACATTCACCTGACTCCTCAGAGGGGCTGAGGGACCCTATTCCATTTCCTAAAGCCCTCCATCCCCTGTAGCTATGGCTTAGAGGGAATGGCCTGATGCCAGTACAGAAAGTGGGCAGGGAGTTGGACAGGCCTGCGTGCTCTCTGTCCACAGTAGCCTGCCCACTTGCTGAAAACAAGAGGCACCATTCAGTGCATACACCAGTCTTGCAGTGTTACATAACCCTCCCAGATGGGATATTCCAAACAAAGAGCAACAGCAAAACAGCGTGCGCACACACACACACACACACACACACAGCAGCAGCAGCAGCAGCCTTTGCCTATTGTGGCCTCACAGCCACAACCACCCTGGGAGAGAATTTTAGAAGCCCACCATCTCTACTTTTCCAGTTGTTTTGTTTTTCCTAGGAGGTATTTCATCTAAGAAAGTCTTTCTCGAGAAGAAACTCTTTTACGTTCTATGCTTGACCAGATAAAGCAGAATCCTCCCCTAACCTCTACTTCCCCCATCCACCGCCAAAAATCCCACAACAACACACCAGGCCTCTCCTTTCCTCAGTTCATCCTGCTATTCTTTTCAGCTTTCTGACCTCAGAATCCTGAAAAGAGCAGGTCTACCCTTCCATCCCCAGGCTGGAAGAATTTGAAGGAGTGGATTTAGTTTTCATTCATTTCAGGTGGGAGGCAGTCTCCTGGTTCAGGCCCCATTGTTCCCACCCTCCCTTCTGTCCTTCGTAAGTCTGTATACTCGATGAGACTGTAGTTTCTACATTTAGAAAATGGGTGATCATCCTTATTACCATGGGGCATTGGGTGATAACTCAGATCCTTTCCATGACCTTAAGTACAAATCCCCAAATACAACAGATGAGATTTAAGTTGGGCTTAAGGAAACATTTCTCAGCTATCAAATTGTGAGCCTTCAACACCGATCACTAATGGATGGTGGATTTGGCCTGCCTGGCTGCATTTCAGTGTAAGCTCTACATTCATGTATCTAGAATCGCTTGGGTGCACATTGTCCAGAGGTAGAAGGGCAGATGGGGAAAGGGCAGATGGGATAAGGGCAGATGGGATAGCTGGCCTGTAAGAAGGGAGGGAATCCTGCCTGGATCCCAGTCTGTAACTATGGTCTGACTGTGGATGAGTCCTGGGCCCTGGGTTCTCTATCTCTAGAAATACTACAATGTATTGAGCACTTACTATGTGCCCAGAACAATACTAAGCAACTGATACTATTTAACTTTTAAACTGTACAACAACCCTTCAAAGCACATACTACTTCTCATTTTATAAATGAGGAAACAGAGGCTCAAAGAAGGTAAGTAATGAATGTAGGGTCTCACGTTGGTAGTAGGAGAGAAGGATTCATACTTAGCTTTGCCTGACTCCAAAGCTCATGTTCTTCATCCCCTAGATCTGTGGTCGGCAAACTCATTAGTCAATAGAGCCAAATATCAACAGTACAACGATTGAAATTTCTTTTGAGAGCCAAATTTTTTAAACTTAAACTATATAGGAAGGTACATTGTTATTAACTTAATTAGGGTACTCCTAAGGCTTAGGAAGAGCCACACTCAAGGGGCCAAAGAGCCGCATGTGGCTCGTGAGCCGCAGTTTGCCGACCACTGCCCTAGATCTTGACAATTCTGTGATCCTCTGGTTTTCCTTTCAGCCTGAAAAATCTAATTTCTCCCTCACTCCTGATCCTTTTTCGTTTGGTTGTTATTCCTCATTGCACGAAATGGAGATGACTACCTCTCCCTCTGTTGAAACAAGAAGCCCTTTGCAGCCCCTGTGGGAACCTGCAGAGGAGGAAGGAGCTGCAGTGCCCAAAGCCTTGGAAAGCTGCCAGATGGCCTTGTGTCTGGGGACCTGCGAGGTGCCATCAGAGTCCCCAGAAACTCTTACTAAGAAACCCCATACTAAGCTGCTGCTGCCCTGTGTCCAGGTCACTGAGGATATGTTTGGGCCCCCATGAAAAATATTTAAGTTTCCCAACAAAGCCAGTCTGTCTGAAAATCTTTACATAGGATTTAAATGCAGGATCCGAATCTCTTTCCAGATCATGAGTGGAGCTATTTGTCCCAGCTCCCCCCTTCCTTTTCATATCACCCTCCCTTTCATTGGTTCTCCACCCAGACCTGACCCCATCTACCTTTTTTCATGAGTGACCTTTGAAACTCAGGCTGCACAGATATTTGCTGAATCAGCAGCACCAACTGCTGCTCCTCTTGCTTGGTTTTGGGCCAACGGGAAAATGCTCCAGGCTGCCACTGTGAAGCCCTACGGTGTTGACTATGTGGGTCTGGGAAGGGCTCAGGAATAAGGAAGGAAAGAGTAGGGGTAGAGCAAGGCAAAAGGGGCTGGTGAGGAGGAGAAAGGCCATCAGCATTTCCCAGAAGGCAGGATGACTTGTTTCTCTTGAACTGTGTTCTTTTTGGCTGAATGGGAAGGAAGCGTAGCAGTCTGGGCCATTGGAAAGGAGGGGGACAGAAAATCTTTACAAGTGCCCACTCCATGTCAGCTTCCAGGTGAGCAAAAAGCCACACACTCCCTCCTCTCAGCGAGCCTTCGTTCTGGCCCCATTTTCCAGCTTACCAGCTACAAGTCCTCTCCTTGCAGCAGACAGAGGAAGAGAAGGGGGATAGGCAGGTTGGTGAGCATTGGCCTCAGCAACCAGGCCTTCTGTCATGCTATAGACAAGGACCCCGAGTCCCAGGGCTTTCCTTACCCTGTGGATACGGTTTTGCCTGGAGGGAGGGGATTAGGGTAGTGGGGAACTATGTCATCAGAAGACAGGATATATGCAGATGCGGTAGTGATTCCATGCACTGAATCTTCTGGGCCCTGTCCTCCATCCAGCTAGCTTTGACTCTTACTGTTCCTAACACAAACCCTTGAGTCCAACCAATAAAACCTTCTCTCTGGACTCTGAATGTGATTTGTATGCTCACCCCTTTCACCATTCTGTTCTGATAGAGGGTAGCTCTAGGCAGCTGCAATCTGCTTACATTTGTTTGGAGGTTTCCAGATATGTGTCTCCTGCATGTTGAACCACAAGTGTTTGCTTATTTCCTCTTTCCACAGCACAGAATGCAGGGTTTTGAATTAACTGGACAATTGATAAAACAGAGTTGACTGACTGACAGACCTTCATACTTTTTTAATAGCTCTCAGGATGGGTCGGTCATGAGTTGCACCTCCAAACAGAGACACCTACTCCAACCAGCACCTTAGATAACAGGGTAAAAAGCACTTCCAATGATCTTCTAACCAGCCTCCAGCCTCCAGTTGGTATAAGAACTCAAAAGATGACCCAATATTTATTTTATGCTGAGAGGATGGGAGTGGAGAGGGGGAGACTTCCCTATGCAGCTTAAGTAGAAGCAAAATATAGAAAGAAGAAAATATGGGAGAGAGAAAGTATGTGAGGGCTAGGAAGAAAGGGGGAAGAAAGAAGAAAATAAGAGAATGGGCGGATAGTGAGGAAGAAGTGTATAGAAAAAAGACTAAGGAGGAAGGAAGAGAAAAGAGGACAGGCGCTACTGAGCCGTTCAGACTTCATGGCCACTTGGAGGTGGGGAGTTTGGGGTAGGAGCTAAATTTGAATTATAATGCAAGGATCTTACCTAGCCTCCAAAAATCCTCTGCCCATGGGCTTGGGTATGTTGGCAATCCCTGGGGTCGAGGTGCTCTAAATGCATAGCTGGATGGCTGGGCAAACCTGTGCTCAAACAGAGAAACTGTGGTCATACTGAAGCCAGTAGCTTCAAGCAGGGCCATATGCTTCCATGGCAAGGAGGAGACTTTGCCAGGTCAGGCTGAGGCTCTGGCTTCAGCCAGGAAGAGCATAATCAATTCTGTAGATGTAGTGAGCCTTGATTGAAAAAATAAAGAGGAGGAAGCTAAGATTGCTGCTTTCATTAAGAGGCAAAAGCAGTGGGGGCTGAAGCATAGCAAGAGCCAGGAAACATGCAAAGAAAGAATTTTAACCCCTCAAGTCTCTTCTTCCATGATGTCTCTGCAATCACTTATCTCCATAATGTCACTTCCTTGGCCTAATTTCCAAGGCCACCATTATTTTATCTCCCTCAGCTGAAAGAGGGAGCGAGGCCAAGCTGCATATTAATGCAGATCTGATGACAATTAAACAATCCATTATTTCCCAGTCCCAGGTTCCCTAGGGCTCCTGCTTCTCCTGGATTTGGGCAGGAAGAGGAGTTCTGTGGATAAGAGACAACTATATGATGAGATAACGCATCTAACACAGTGCTTGGCCCCTCGTAACCCTCGCCTACCCTTCAGCAACCTCACCAGGGCCTCATTTTCACTATAATGAGGCCAGGGAAGGGAAAGTATGAAATTAGAAAAGAGTTCAGCAAAATTACAATCCAAAGACACCCTCCCTCTGTCATCTCTTCATCTACTTCAGCACCCCCAGTAGAGAACTGATTCAGCAGGGAGTTCCCTAGGAGAAATATTGGGGAGAGAGCTGCTGGCTCTGCTCTTCTCCTCCCCTAACTCTATCCATGGAGATATCTCCCTGCCTGCTGGCTGCATCTAGCTCTGCACCATTGAGAGGTATGGAGAGGAGGACGGACATACAAGGAGGGTGTCATGGGTAGAGAGCAGGCTGAGGCCAAAGATCTAGTCAACAAAGATAATCCCTTCCTGAAGTCCTGTGGGGGAAATTTGGGTTGAAGCAAAACAGTGGGGAGAAATGAGTGGTCCAAAGGCATCCGGCAAGCCAACATTTCACATCTATGGAAGAGAGAGTGCCTTGGGAAGGAGGTGAGCCGTGCATGTCCATACCCAAGCTCTCTAAGTCTCGTGGTGTTCAGACTTGGGGAGCAGGAGAAAAAGCTGGAGGATCTGGATAAATGAAGGAGCTACCAGTGATATCAACCTTTTGGTGCCTGGCACAACTTCCTACGTGAGAGATTTCCAACAATCTCTACTCTCTTCCACCACTCTAATTATTTCTTATTTTTGTTCTGCTTTCCTGGGAAGCAGAAGCAGGACAAGGGAGAAGGAAAAACGATGTTTCCTCTCCAGTTTTGCCATATGAGGCTGGATGGAATCCAGATGATTCCTAAATCCCTGAATTCCCAGCAAGAGCACCTGGGCAGGAGAGTTGGGGCTCTCTAAGCCACTTTGGGGGCCACAGCAAAGTTATTATTCAAGAAAAAGGATCTTTTCTCAACCTCTCTGGCCCACATAGTATCCTGAAGGGATGCAAACAATGTGGGGTGCAGTGGAAGAGAAGGAGACAATAAAGAACAAGAGGAAAGGAATCAGGTAAAGAACCATCATTTTTATGAAGCCATGGCTGCCCTCAGGAAAAGGGAATGAAATAGTTTTTATCTCCCTATTTGGGGAGAAAGCCACATAGTATCATGGGCCTTTTAACTAGCTATGAGCATGAGGGAAAACTGACTTTCTGCTTTTTACGCTAGATAAGGAAAGAAAACAATGAAACTGAAGGATGGGCAATTGGACCACTGAGGGAGCTAAGAAAACCATCTTCTTGGGGGCTCAAATCAAATGCTTTAGGTCAGCCAACTCAGATGGTCCTAGACCAGTGATGGTGAACCTATGACATGCGTGTCAGAGGTGACACGTGAACTCATTTTTTTGATTGATTTTTTTTGTTAAATGGCATTTAAATATATAAAATAAATATCAAAAATATAAGTCTTTGTTTTACTATGGTTGCAAATATCAAAAAAATTCTATATGTGACACAGCACCAGAGTTAAGTTAGGGTTTTTCAAAATGCTGACACGCTGAGCTCAAAAGATTCGCCATCACTGGCCTAGACCTTTCCCCCTTAAGTCTCATGGTTTTGGTCAAATCTACCCTGTGAGCTAACATGTCCTGACCCAACTTTTCTAACCTACAGTAGATGTGAGGAGAACATGGGTTTTTAAGAAATATATAAAAATCTTCACAAGTATCCCCAGATCTAAAGCACACCAAGACTGGATGAAGATGAGATTCTTGGCTCTTTTCCCTCTTTCCCCTAATCAATTCCGTTAGCGTCATCGTTGTCAGGATCAGGTGCTGACCAGGTGCTGATTTCCCCAGAGCTGTTCTTCCCTGCAGCTATCCCATCACCTCTAATCAGAGAAAGGAAACTGACATGATCACAGCTTTCTCAATACTCAGGGGAGAATATTCCAGTCCCCTTTCATCTCTTCTTTCCATATTCCTAGTTTATGGATATTGTGTGTGAAGAAAGAGCTCAAGGTCCTAGAGTCCCTCGTGGGGGGTTACTATTTCTCTCACAACTCAACATGAGATTTCAGTTATCACCAAAAATCCAAAGGGAAAGAAGGTTGGCAGTCACTAGACCTAACAGAGAGATTTAAACAGGAATTACACTGAAATACCAACTCCGTTTGGCAACTGTCTCTCTCATCATTGTTCCCTTTGTACGACTGCCAACCACCCTGCACAGAAATCCTCTTTGAGTCAGAGGGAAAGCTATAACCAGACTGAGTCCTCATACTATAACTCAGTCCTCCATTAGCTTGGTGGGTTGTTACTTTGCACCCCTTTAGTTCTGTGGGGATTCATAAGAAAGGCAGTCACTCAGGTCAGAGCAGCGTAAGATTCCCCAAATGAGCCACTCCTGGCTTTGATTCCCACTGCATCAATTAAAGAGCCAGCTCATCTTCTATCTACAGCCCCCCTCCCCGGACTTTTTACATCATTCCTGCTTTATCCTCTGCCTCCTGAATTTCCTCAGAACCAAGTCTACTCTTCCTGGACCCTAGCCTTTTTAATGCCCTTAACATGCCTGTTTGCCAAGCCTCCATCTTTTTCATATCTTACTATTCATTGAAATAATTTTACCACTCAAACTCTCTTCTAAGATTTTTCTAAGTTAAATACATTCTCCAACTGTTCTCTTTTCTTCAGTTTAATCTTCACCCCAACTTTCTCTCAATCTTGTCCCCGTTAAGAACTGCTAGTTTTTAACATCCCCAATCACTTAAACCAAATTTCTTTCTTCTTTGCCCTCAATGATGGTTTGGATATTCCCCTTTTCTCCAACAACCCCCAAACCCTCTCAAACACTGATATCATTTCCTCCTTTTCCCCAAATCTCCTTGACACACTTTTACCCTCAGGCATCTTCTCGCCCCTTCACTTCACGTTACCTTAGTCCTTCAGATTCTTAAGTGCGCCCATTTCCCCCTTGGCTCTTCCTCATACCCATTTGCTTCCCTTTCTCCCACCTCAACTGTCCGCAAACCCTCTTCCCCACTCACTCAGGTCTCCTGCTCAGGACGCCCTTGCCGAGGGCAGCGGGGGATTTGTGCTGAAGGAGGGTTCCAGCGGCAGCGCAACAACTCGGGGGACGCTCCTTCTCCTTGTTGGCGACGGCCCCTGGAGCCCCTGTGGGCTGGTGGGGCGACTGGGGTGCGTGCGCCCTGCTGCTGTGGCCCGGTGAGGGATGCACCAGGAACTGTCCGTGGTGCTGAATTGGTGGCTGCTCCGGTACAGTCTGTGGCGAGGTGGGCGGGAGCTGTCCGTGGTTCTGGAGCTGTTCCTGGGCGACAGCAGTGGCGGTGGCGGCGGTGACTGGGATAGCGGGCAGCGGGGCTGGGGACGGAGGAACGAGCCCGGGCGGAGGCTGGGCTTGCAGCAGCTGCTGGTGTTCCCACAGGCTGCGGTTCTCGGCGCTTAGCTCATCCAGCCGCCGCTCCAGCTCATCAATACGCTGGCGCTGGGTGTGGATGAGGCTCTGCTGGTTCTGCACGATGGCCGTGAGCTCCTTAAGGTAGAGCACGGCACGCACCGGATTCTCCAGCAGGCTCTCCATGCCGCCCGCCGCCGCCTGCGCCCTGCCTTCGCCTCGGC
>NW_005358092.1:4571972-4581810 GCF_000412655.1 Myotis brandtii
CCTCCCCTCTCCGCCGTCCCAGCCAGCCGCCCCGCCGCCTGTGCCGCGTCACTACCACACATTCACACACGCACCAAGGGGCGGGACCGCTGCACCGGGGCCCACCCACTCACCCTCCCACCTCCAGGCGTCGTGAGGAGTCTTGGCTTCCTGCAGGGCTGACAGCAGAGGAGGGAGGCAAGGGAGAGAGTGGGTAGAGACGCAGGATAAATGAAGGAGAACTGAGATGGATAAAGTAAATCTGGAGAGAAAGGGAAAGCGGGAGAGGCAGAAGTAGAGGTGCCGGGAAAGTGCAGTGGAATGGGTAGGAGAAGAGAGGCAGATAAGGAAAAAGGGGGAAAAGAGAGAGAGGCTGGGAGAATGAGAAAAAGGGAAGGTGGCAAAAGGAGAGAGAGAGATATTTAAAAAGAGGAATCATGGGTACTCTGAAGAGTCACGAATTCTTTTCCCTACGTCCAGCCATCCCAGAGGCAAGGGGTCATCTTAAAGACCTCTGGAAGAGAGGCCACACTTGCCTCTTTTGTATTCAACAACCTATTCTGCTGGGGAATTCCTGGAACACAAGTATCAAGGGATTATAAGAGGCCCTAGAGAACACCTAGTCCTACTCCTTCATTCAGCCAAAAGGAAACTTAGAATGGCAAGGTTGTTTATGCTGGGTTTTCTCTGGGAATTGGAGCTCAGGACAGTTTTGCCCACTCTAATAGGAACACAAAGTAAACAAACCGGAGCCTCTGTGTCATGGGCTAATGCTTCCAGAAACTTCTGGAGGGATTATATAAATGTTTGAAAAACATTTATTAAGTGCATGCTACTACCCAACACTGGGCTAAAATAAGGATGACTAGGATGAATTTTTTTACTTCTTGAAGCTTATGGTAAAGTAGGTCAAACTGGTAATCAATATTTAATTTTAATATACAACGGTGGTTATAAGTGATAAGATAGGAAGATGCTCAAAGTACAATAGGAGCCCAACAGCCTAGGGATCTAGGGACGCTTATTGGAGGAAATAACACTTGAAGTGGGAAGGATTTTCCAGAAAAGGGGAACAGTGTGAGCAAAAGCTCAGAGATATGAATCAGCATAAACTGAATCATTCATTAATTTCTACAATAAATGTACACAACACACCCACCAAGTTCGAAGTAATGTACTAGGAAGTAGGCAGGCTACACCTAGCATAGATAATAAGTTAGAGTTTCTATAATCAACAAGATTACAGTCTGGTAGAGTAGATATGGTATGCACATGATGACTAAAATACAAATCAAAATTTCTGTAAGAGTTCTGAGGCCAAGTTCCAGGGAAGAAGAGCTTGACCATGGGGGCCTGATAAGGAGAAAGTGTTATTCAAGCTGGGCCATGGAAACTGAGAAGGATAGACTGAATAGAGATATGTCAGACAGCAGGAACAGACTAAGGAATGGAAACTGAGCACCCAGGTTTAATTTGGCAGGGAAATGACCCTTTCCTCTGGGCTAAGAGTGCTCTTAACATATCTGCTGTAGTACTGTTCTGTTCTCCACACAGGTATCCATCAGGCTCCCTGGCTATCTGCTGTTCCCCAGGGTAGGTATATCCATAGGTAACATGTGTCTAGTGACCTGGCCAGCCAAGCCCATCTTGAATGACCTTATGGGAAGGGATCTGTGTTCTGAAAATATATTGGTTTCTCTTCATTTGTTATGTGTTTGTTTGTTTTTTAGCTAGAGAATATACTTTTATTTTTGTAGTTTTATACTAGGAAATCAATGTTTAATTTCATAATTCATTGTTCACAATTGATTTATAAAAATTTTAATCCTTAAATTGTACATCAGTATCCTATGACTCTAAATTTTATTTATCATTCTTCTTCAAGTTTGAAGAAAATGATTAATTTATTAAGTTCCACAGACAGCACAGTCCCACTGACATAACATTTAGTCTTAAGTCCTATGCTCATGTGAGAATTAAGAATAGCCAGTATCAAACTGGTCTGAAACCTGATTGTGTTTCTGGCTCAGGATCCACATTAAGACATAAAAATAAACTAGAGTGTGTATGTCATACAAAAAACTTTTCACAGTAGAGTATAAATTAACATTAAAATGTTACCAAGTTTCAACCATATTATGTTTTATCCAATTATCTTTCTTAATGCCTGATTTAACTGTGAATCAAATGCAAATAGCTTCATATAGGTTTTTTTAAGTTTGCTCAGAATTTCAAAAATAGTTACAGAATTAATTTAACTTTTTAAAATTTAAAAACATCAAAGTATGCTATACAGATTACACTCTTCTGCTAGGCTGGGCTAGTATCTTCCAGGGCAAGATACTAAAACTACTGAATAAAATATACTTTAAAATCAATAGGTACTTGATTAATTACCCTGAAATTATCAACATCATTGCCAAAATCTTCCAAGATTTTGTAGGATTTGATTTCTTAAATACATTTCAAAATTTAACATAAGAAAGGGGAAGAACCCTCATATGTTTCACTTTTTATGTCCTTTTTTTGGTCCTTCAATGACCAAAGAGAATTTTAAACAAGTTATGCTTCATGTTTCCTGGTTTAATAAAAGACTACAATTACTGGTATCCAGATTAAGAAAAACTATACTAGGCAAAAGCTATTAATTTTGAAATGTCTGTCTGTAGGTCCCCTTAGAACCTTTCCAAAATTTTATGATCACGTGCCTTTAGTCACTTATATACTAGAATCAAATTAGATAAGGAAAAATTATTTTGCAAAAATAAAGCCACTTCCCAATATGCTTGATAGAAACAAGCTATTCATATTTACTTGTGTTCCGTTGAAGACATTACTGAAATCCGTCCAATGTTTTATTTCCAACTGGTCCACTTCGGAATTCTTAGGAATGTTTTAAGATTGGCTGTAGCTAGAATTATGACTTCCATTTGGACTCTGCTCTCCTTCACTGTTCGGATGAGGTTTGTGTTTTGGCATCTTGCTAAGAATAGTTGCCATCTCTTTTCTCTCATCAAAATTCTTTCACAATTCATATAGTTTTAAAATAACCTTGATTATTTCTAAAATCTTCTCCATATCCACAGAAAACTACTATCTGGTATCTTCCTGCTGTGTAGGGGGCTGTTTCTCTCTTTTCCATGTCCCGCATGGAAAAGGAAACAGTCCATTTGCTGAGTGGAGGAGCTGGGGATTAAGAAATTAAAGAAAGACCAAGATGCAGAAATAGATTTTAAGCTGGGGCCAGGTGGGCGCCATCCTCTCTGATGGAGAGGCGGCAAAAAGCGGCCTGAGCCACACAGCAGGTTTATTTTAAAGGCCTAGATTTACATATCTAGTTCCGCCCCTGCCTGATTAACATGTCCAGCCTTATTGGGGAAGCATGTTCCCAGGGCGTGGCTGCCTATGCTCTGAGTTCAGCTGACAATAATTATAAGAAAATGCCTAGGTGCCTCCCAGGCGGCCCTCTACACTGCTGTACAACACAGGCTATATGTAGGCAAGTTAAAGCTATCATGAAAGGAGGATACAGTAAGCAAAGATCCATTCTGTAGGTATCATTCACTATCCTCCATGCAAGGGGAAGAAACATGTCTTCTTGACCTATACCCTGAACATACTGGAGCAAAGGTCTATAAGGATGTTACACTATCAAGCAAAAATCCATTAGTTCTAAAATATAGAATTCACATTCTAATATATGGTTCATCCTATAAGAAAATTCCTTTGGAAAGGCATATGAAAATCTAATTTTTAATACAGAAGTAGCAGCAGAATCAGTCTTATCCAAATTCCTCTACTTTGGATGCCAAAAACATACATGTAGGAGCCATTAATATAGGATCTATACTTTTCAGAGAATACCTGTCATAGAATATCTTGAAATAGACTGTAGCAGTGGCAATAACTTGTTGTCTTAATTTAAAATGTTCACCTAATGCTTGTAAAACATTTGTAAAAATATTTGTAATTTCCAATATTCTTCTTCTGAGAGAAACGTTAAGTCCTTCTGGCATTCCATCCACAGATCTTTTTCGTCAAAAATCCATTGCAAATGATGGGAGCTCTGCTGAAAGTTGCCTGCCATGGGACACAGCTTTCCCTGATTAAAAAAAAAAAAAAATGGTTTCATCGCTGTCTCTGTGGACTATTGAGCTGCGTGGACTTTGAAATGGAATATCCACTGTTGCAAAGAATTTTCTCGAGCATTGCCATATTTCACAGATAAGTTTCTAGCTGAAAAAGACTATGAAATGCTGGCTAGCGGTTAAGGACATTGCCACAGACTATAGAAGGGTCAGGACAAACCTCATAAGCTTTCGTTCTACCGTGATGGAGACAAAATAGAATGTCACCATGTTCCTGAGTTTACAGGACACAGACATTCTGTCGTTTCGCTGAATATGCAGCACCATTTGATATGGACATCTTCATCTGCTCATCCATGGCAGAAAGAATAATGTGCATGCTGCTTTGACTAGAGTATTGTTTCAGGTAAACTTGAGTAAATGGAGAGAAGAGTTCAGGAAGATGAGCCCATAGAGGTTTATGAACTCTCGAGATCATCTCCCAGTTGTACATGCATGGATCTGACCCTAAATACTAGTAGCATACCATAGACTTAGAACTGCTCTAAGAAATAGATCATCACCCAAGTCCCAGACTGGCCACTGGGTGGCACATATATGCAGTAGATCTGAATAGCACTGCAAAGACTTTGAAGAGGGAACTGATGTTGAAAACAATCCACAATAGGTTGGTCAGAACTTGTGACCTGAACCAAAACAAGTCAGTTGCCTCCTAACACAAAAATATCAACATTTTCCCTAAGGTTTAAACAACACCCATGATCTCATATGTACAAGATACAATCCAAAATTACTTTGCATATGAAGAATCAGGAAATCTCAACTTACATGTGAAAAAAATAAGTCAACAAACACTAATGCCCAAATGCCACAGATGTTGGAAGTTATCAGAAAAAGACATTAAAGCAACTATTCTAAAAATGTCATTGGTAAGTATGAACACTCTTGAAATTAATGAAAAGTTACAGTGATGAAATAGAAAATACAAAGAACTGAATGGAAATATTCGAACTGAAAAATATAACCCAACATTTTTAGACTGCATGGGCTCTGAATTAATTTTCTATTGCTGCTGTAACAAATTACTACAAATATTATGGCTTAACACAAAACAAATATAGTATGTTACTGTTCCAGGGTCAGAAGTCTGAAATAAAACAGAGTTAAAGTCAAGATGTCAGTGGCATTGCATTTTTCTTGAGATTCCAGGGAAGAGTCCAACTCCTTGCCTTTTCCAGCTTCTGCATTCCTTGGCTCGTGGTCCCTTCCTCCATCTTCAAAGCCCATCGCTCCAATCTCTGTTGTCGATCTCCTTTTTTTGTCTCAGTCCTGTCTCCCTTTAATAAGGACCTTGTGATTATATTGGGCCCACTAAGATAATCCAGGGTAATCTCCCATCTCAAACCCTTAACTGAGCATCTGTTGTTCACAACAGGGAGAAAAAAGATTGAAAAACTGAACAAAGTCATGCATGGTGGGGGGTGTCTATGGGAAAATACCAAAAAGCCTAAAATTTGTGTCATTTGAGACCAAGAAAAAGAAGAGAAGGAATATGGTGCAGGAAAAAATATTTGAAAAAATAATAGCTGAAATGCTCAAATTTGATGGAAAACATAAACCTGTAGAAAAAGCTCAGTGAATCCAAAACAAGATGAGTCTAAAGAACGCCCAGCTTAGACACACTGTAACTGCTAAGGACTAAAGATTTAAAAAAAAAAAAATCTTGAAAGCAGCCAAGGAGAAATAATACATTATTTATAGGGAGGAAATGAATCAAATGACTGTGGGTTTTGCATCAGAAACCATGAAAGCCAGACACATGTGCCAGAGTGACTCTCAGATTTTCAGACCTGTGCGTCACAGGCGCACGCCCCCTGTTCACTCCCGGGGCTCCGAGGTCTCTCTGGATGGTAAAACTACCATCCCTGCCTTCCCACCCAGGACTGGACTTACCAAGACTGATCTCACCGTAGCCGGTTTGGCTCAGTGGATAGAGCGTCAGCCTGTGGACTGAAGGGTTCTGGGTTCAATTCCGGTCAAGGGCACATCAATGTTTCTCTCTGTGTGTTTCTCCCCCTCCCTTCTACTCTCTCTAAAATTCAATGGAACATATATAATACTCTTTGTAATACTTTAAGCAATAAAACAATTTAAATAAATAAATAAATAAATAAATAAATAAATAAATAAAAGCACCAGCCAGTGGAGCTACCATAGACCCAGCCCCCCCCCCAACACGCTCCTCCATCTTGTAATGTGTTTTTATTTTTATTTTCTCCCACTTAATTTCATAGCAAACTTCCTTTTGTAAAGAATGAGTGAAGAAAGCTTATTCACAGCTGAGCCAGCAGTTGGGAGAACAGAGCACCCAGTAGGATACTTTGGTAGTGATCAGCATTCCAGCTAGAGTAAAGGCTGGGGGATGGAAAGAGGCCACACAAAACTTACTTTTCTTCTGAATTTTCTTTGCTTGCAAGGTTGATTTGTTGTCCAAGAGTTGGGTACTTGGAAACCAATACAATTTCTATAAGCGAAACATCTTGTAATATAATTATCCATGGGGCTTGTTTAAAATGCAGATTATGGGCCCCATATGAGTCCTGCTATGATGGGGCCCAAGTGTTTTTATTTTTAACTAGAGGCCTGATGCACAAAATTCATGCAATAGAAGGTCTTCCTTCCCCCAGCTGCCGGCACTGGCTTCCCTCTGGCACCCTGGACCCAGGCTTCCCTCCTCAGGCTGCCCGCAGGTACCCGGGACCTGGGCTGGCTTTCCTCTGGCCCTGGCTTTGTCAGGAAGGACATCCAGAATGACGTCCAGAAGACTTCCAGTCTAATTAGCATATTACCCTTTTTTATTATAGATTTTTTTCTTTTATGAGAAACATCATCTTTGTTGAATTACAATTTACATGTAATAATATGCACCCACTTTAAGTGCACAGTTCAATGAATTTTGATAAATATATACACCCATGTAGTCAAAATTTCCATCACTGCAGAAAGTAGCCTCATGCCCCTTTGCAGTAAATTACTCTCTTTCTCAGCCCCAGTCAACTGCTGATCTGCTTTCCGACAAGATAAATAAGTGTTGCCTGTGTTCTAGAATTTTATATAAATGGCAATCATAGAGAATATACTCTTTTGTGTTTTTCCTTTTTGCTCAACATAATGCTTTTGAGGTTCATCTTTTCTGTTATAGGTATCAATAGTTTGTTCCTTTTTATTTCTGAGTAATATTCTATGGTATGGGATATAAAACTGCTATGATCATTAATGGACAAGATTTTATGTGAACATATGTTTTGTTTAATATGTTTTGTGTGAACATGTATTTTTATGTTTTATCTGGAGGAAAATCTAGAATTGGAATTGCTGAGTCATATACAAAGTATATATTTAAATTAATAAAAAACTGCCAAATTATTTTCTAAAGTGGTTATACTATTTTTTATTCTCACCAGCTATGTATGAGAGGTTCAGTTATTTCATAGCCTTGCTAACACTTGATATTTTAAAACTTTATTTTTATCTTTATTAACTTAAGTAAGTAAGTAGTAGTATATTATTATGGCTTTATTAATATACTACTGGCGACTAATGCTGTAGAGCATCTTCTCATATGCTTATTACTTATTTGTATATTTTCTTTGCCCACTGTTTCTATTGAATTGTTTTTCTTCTTATTGAGCTGTAAGTGTAGTTTATATATTCTGGAAAGTGGTCTTGGTCACATGTATACATTGCAAATGTTTTCTCCAGTCAGTAGCTTGCCTTTTTATTTTCTTGACATTGTCTTTTGAAGAGCAAAGGTTTATATTTTGATAAAGAAAAACTTACCATTTTTTATTTTATAGTTTGTGCTTTTTGTGTCATATCTAAAAATTCTTTGCCTATCCCAAAGCCAAAAACACATTCTCCTATGTTTACTTCTAGAAGTTTTATCACTTTTGCTTTTATGGTTAGGTCTATGATCCATTGCAGTGTAATTTTTGTGTTTGCTATAAACAGTCAAAGTTCATTTTTCCCTAAATGCTTGACAATTAATCATTGAAGCCACATCAACCTGGAGGTTTCTTTCTTTTTTCTTTTTAAATTTATTTTTATTGTTGACAGTATTACAGATGTCTCTCCGTGTCACTTTATAACACTTGGATTCTTTAAGACAATTTGCCTTCCAGCTATTGTTTTCTTTTGTCCAGTGTCCAGCCTTCCTTGAATTTTTTACTGTCTCCTCTCTTCAGAGTAGCAACCTACCTTGTCTGCTGCTGTTCTCTTTTGTGCATGAATTTGCATGAAGAAAGGAGGCACCGAGAAGAGGGATGCTAGCTTGCATGGGAGACGTGTCCATTGACCAGGCACATGTATCTCAGGTCGTATTCTCTTCAGAAGCCATTTCCAGTAAGGAGCTCTAGCTTCCCAGGCATGAGAATATTATTTCCCTTTTTTACTTTGGGTAACTAGAACATTCTTCTGAAAGCTTTATCTGGCTGTTCATTAGCATGGTACCAACTCTGGCACTGTGTTGTGCTCTAAGGATGGAGAGCTGTGTAAAACTTGTTCTTTTCTCTTGAAAAATAAAATGATCTAGTGATGGAAATAGGATTGTTTACTCTCTTTCTTTATCTTGGAAGAGCAGGGGAACTTTTCTGCAAGCGGTAACTCAGAGGCATTCCTAAATGTAAGATCTACTGACGGACTTATGACCTGGTGAGAACAGAGCTTCATGGACATCACAGGCTTGGGCAAACATGGGTGCCCTGTCTTGGGGATATTTACTGATGGGTTATTCTTGAACAGGTTTCAGAGGTGATGACATACGTCCTAGCTTGCTTCTTTAGTTTTCCAGATAAAATGTTGGGGTATGTATATTGGTGCTCTAGGAGCTACTCTTTGTCAGTGTCTGGGATTTGAACAAGACATTTCTTCTGTGGCTTATAGGGAGCAGCCTTCTTTATTTTATGGTCATTCTGTATCTATCTATCTATCTATCTATCTATCTATCTATCTATCTATCTATCTATCTATCTATCTATCCATCCATTCACCCACCCAACCACCCTTCCATTCATCCATCCATCCACTTATCTACCTATCTCTCCTCTTTTAATACCAAATCCTACTGGATTTTAAACTTCTTGAGGGCTGGGATGATATGTTAAACACTTATGTCACATTTCCTTTTAAATCTTTATTGTTGAAAGTATTACAAATGTCCCCATTTTCCCCCCATTGAACTCTTCTAGCTTGCCCCACCCACTGCTCCAGGCCTTCATCACCCTATTGTCTAAATCCATATGTTATGCATCTACACTAATAAAAGAGAAAGATGCAAATTAACCGCCACTCTGCTACACCCACCAGCCAATCAGGAGCGAGTATGCAAATTAACCCAACTAAGATGGCAGTGGCCACAGAGCTGGAGCGAGCAGGAGGCTTGGGTTGCCCCCGGCAATGGAGGCAGCCAAGCTTCCCGCCTGCCCTGGCCGGCCCTGGGCTCCGCTCAAGGCTACAAAGTTTCAATTATAGAAGATAAATAAATCCCAGATACCTGCTTCCAGCCTGCCCTGGCCTCCTCTCAAGGAGGTGCTGAAAAAAAAAAAGGATAAGCTGGGAGCTTGGGTCATCGGGGGGCGTGGCCAGCCTGAAAATGGCCATCAGCCCCTCACCCAGGCTGGCCAGGCACCCCAGCAGAACCCCCCTCCCTGAAGGGGGTGTGGCCAGTCTGAAAATGGCCCTCAGCCCCTCACCCAGGCACCCCAGCAGGACCC